>NW_016808026.1:4384980-4424193 GCF_001698545.2 Rhinopithecus bieti
GAGAGAGCAGGGGAGGGTGGGGGAAGGATGGGAAGGGAGGGGAGGGGAGGTGAAGGGAGGGGAGGGGAGGAGAGATGAACATAGTGAAGAAGTGAGGCTTTTACCAAAACCTTCTATGTGAACTAAAAGAGACCATTACAAAAGAGCATCAGTTATTTTTAATAAAAAGAACACCAATGCTTCATAAACACTAATTATCAATTTTAGTAGATCAGCCACCTCTTTGAATTTAGCTGACTCATAGATACACAACCAGTCAAATCCTATGTGTGTATGTGTTTAGGAGTTGTTCCTGTTATCTGTTGTTAACTCCCTCAAAACTTAGTGGCTTAACTGTAAGCATTGTGTGATACTTCATATTTGTGGGTCGGGAATTCAATCAGATTCATGGAGTAATTCTTCTTTTCCCGTGCTCTTGAAAGATTGGGCTAGTCTAAAGGGTGCCAGTCAGCTTCACTCACAACTCTGGTGCCTTGGGCGAGATGGTCAGCTGGGGCCCGAGCACCAACACATGGTCTCTTCATGATGGAGTCAAAAGGTGGTCAGGAGTCTTATATATGGCAGCTTGGGGGTCTCAGAGAGAGGTTGCCAAGGAAGCCCAGGTAGAAGCTGCCAGCCTTCTTATGGCATAACCTTGGTGGTTCCAGTATATTACTTCTAATATTCTATTAGTTATGCCACAATGAAGGCCAGCACAGACACAGGAGAGGGAACTTAGACTTCTTATCTCAACCTTTGTGGCAACCTTTAATCCTGCACACCAGTTTACATTGGAAGATGTACTAGAAAGCTCCATAGCTCAAAGATAGTCACTCCATTGATGCTTCACCAATATTATTTTTGGAAAAGATATAGCTGATTCTTGTTACATCTTGTTTAAAGTTGCTTGGGTTTAGATTATTATAACCAATTGTTATGATATGAAGCTTTCAATGTCTTAAGCTTTTGTTTTGTATGTGTTTTGCTTGTTTTGTTTTGTTTGCTTTGGTTCTTGGTTATTTTTTAAGAGAGATTTCTTTTCTCTTTCCAATGGTCTTACTTTAAACAAATGCGATATTGATGTGAGGCGGCTGTCTATTCAGACATATGGCCTTGGTAGGACACTAAATTGTTGGTTAACTGTTAAGAATATGACCGCAGGCTGGGCGTGGTGGCTCATGCCTGTAATCCCAGAACTTTGGCAGGCAGAGGCAGGCAGACCACTTCGAGATCAGCCTGGCCAACATGGCAAAACCCATCTCTACTAAAAATACAAAAATTGGCCAGGCATGGTGGCATGTGCCTGTAATCCCAGTTACTGGGAAGGCTGAGGCAGGAGAATCGCTTGAACCCATGAGGCGGAGGTTGCAGTGAACTGAGATCGCACCACTGCACCCCAGCCTGGGCAACAGAGTAAAAATGGGTCTGAAAAAAAAATATGACTATAGAAATACCTGGTAACATAAAGTAGTCAATTCCTGGTATTTCTTAGATACTATAACTACCACCACGCAGCCCCTCATGACACAGTAAAGGTCAGTTGAAACAAGTGTTAATGATGGTGAAATCCAGAGATGATGCAGTACTTGCGTTCCTACAGTCCTTATTTGCACAGGGATTCATCCAAACAAGCAGAGTTTAGCATCTTATTGTCAACTACCATTGAAATTCTTCACAGAATTAGAAAACTACTTTAAAATCATATGGAACCAAAAAAGAAGCCATATAGCCAAGACAATCCTAAGCAAAAAGAACAAAGCTGGAGACATCATGCTACCCAACTTCGAACCATACTACAAGGTTACAGTAACCAAAAAAGCATGAAACTGGTACAAAAACAGAAACACAGACCAATGGAACAGAATAGATATTTCAGAAATAAGACCTCACATCCACAACCATCTGATCTTTGATAAACCTGACAAAGACAAGCAATGGGGAAAGGATTTCCTATTTAATAGATGGTGCTGGGAGAACTGTCTAGCCATATGCAGAAAATTAAAACTAGATCCCTTCCTTACACCATATACAAAAATTAACTCAAGATGCATCAAATACTTAAATGTAAAACCCAAAACTATAAAAACCCCAAAAGAAAACGTAGGCAATACCATTCAGGACATAGGCATGGGCAAAGATTTCATGACAAAAATATCAAAAGCAATTGCAACAAAAGCAAAATTTGACAAATGGAATCTAAGTAAACTAAAGGGCTTCTGCACAGTTAAATAAACTATCATCAGAGTGAACAGGCAACCTACAAAATGGGAGAAAATGTTTGCAATCTATCCATCTGACAAAGGTCTAATATCAAGAATATACAAGAAACTTAAAACAAATTTACAAGAAATAAAACAACCCCTTTAAAAAGTGGGCAAAGGACATGAACAGACACTTCTCAAAAGAAGTGGCCAACAATGAAAAAAAAAAACACATCACTGATCATTAGAGAAATGCAAATCAAAACCACAATGAGATGCCATCTCATGCCAGTCAGAATAGCTATTATTAAAAAGTCAAGAAACAACAGATGCTGGTGACGCAGTGGAAAAATAGGAGCACTTTTATATTGTTGGTGGAAATGTAAATTAGTTCAACCATTGTGGAAGACAGTGTGGTGATTCCTCAAAGACCTAGAACCAGAAATACAATTTGACCCAGCAATCCTATTACTGGGTATATACCCAAAGGAATATAAATAATTATATTATAAAAATGCATGCACACGTATGTTCATTGCAGCACTATTCACAATGGCAATGACATGGAATCAACCCAAATGCCCACCAATGTTAGATTTGATAAAGAAAATGTGGTACATATACACCATGGAATACTATGCAGCCATTAAAAAAGGAATGAGATCATGTCCTTTACAGGGACATGGATAGAGCAAGAAACTATTATCCTCAGCAAACTAACAAAGGAACAGAAAACGAAACACCACATGTTCTCACTTGTAAATGGAAGCTGAATGAGGAGAACACATGAACATGTGGAGGGAAACAACACACACTGGGGCCTGTCAGGTTGGGGGTGGGGGAGAAAGAGCATCAGGAAGAATAGCTAGTGGGTGCTGTGCTCAGTATCTGGGTGATGGGTTGATCTGTGCAGCAAATCACCATGGCATGCATTTACCTCAGTAACAAACCTGCACATCCTGCACATGTATCCCAGAATGTAAATAAAATTAAGAAAAAAAAATTAGCCTTTACTCCAGTTTCCAACAAGTTCCTCATTTCCATCTTAGACCACCTCAGCTTGGACTTTATTGTCCATATTATTATCAGCATTTTGGTCAAAACCATTCAACAAGTCTCTAGGAAGTTCCAGCATTTCCTACATCTTCCTGTCTTCTGAGTTCTCCAAGACTCTAGGAAGTTCCAAACTTTTCCACATTTTCCTATCTTCTTCTGAGCCCTCCAAACTGTTCCAATCTCTGCCTGCTACCCAGTTCCAAAGTTTCTTCCACGTTTTTGGGTATCTTTACAGCAGTGCCCCATGCTCTGTGGTACCAATTTACTGTATTAGTCTGTTCTCACACTGCTAATAAAGACATACTCGAGACTGGGTAATTTATAAAGAAAAAAGGTTTAACTGACTCACAGTTCAGCATGGCTGTGGAGGCCTCAGGAAACTTAAAATCATGGCAGAAGGGTAAGCAGGTACGTACGTCCTTCTTCACGTGGTAGCAGCAAGGAGAAGTGCAGAGCGAAGAAGGAGAAAAGCACCCTATAAAACCATCAAATCTCTTGAGAATTTATTATCATGAGAACAGCATACAGGTAACCACCCCCATCATTCAATTACCTTCCACCGGGTCCCTCTCGCGACATGTGGGGATTGTGGGAACTATAAATCAAGATGAGATTTGGGTGGGGACACAGCCAAACCATATCACCTACCTTAATTTTTTTTTTTTTGGAAAAAAGCAAACAATAAATAATAAAAGTAAATATCCAAAAAATGTCCATTGAGGATTCACTATGTGCTATAAGGACCTTAAAATTGGGATACTATCATACTCAACTTTCGTATGCAGGTTTTTCAGCTGTGGAAAGCATAAAATGTATGTAATGGGTCGTCTCAGAGCTGAGCCTAAACAGATATTAGGTGTATGAAACTTGATCTATACCTCCTTGTATCTGTTTTTATTGAGGTGCTGGAAAAACAATTCAGAGTGCTAATAGTTGGGATTCAGAAATGTTGAGATATGTATGGTATGGTAACCAAGGTAAGGACAAAAGGAATGGTACTCCCAGGAAAAAAAATAGTCACCCTTAAGAAAGACTCTGGCCTATGTATTTCGATTAAGCATTTACTAATATTTTAAACAGTTTATCTAAAATAATTCTAAATAGTAAATTATATATATTCAGTTCTCTATACATGCCCATTATAAGTGTCTCATTCTAGGAGGCCCAATATCTTTTAATCCAAAATATGACACTTGGCTCAAACCATCCTGAGGATTTTTGTTATTGCTTTTGTTGTGTTTTGTCTTAGGATAAATGTATTAATACTTGCTCTAAAGTTTTTGCAGATTAAAGCAATGGTTCTGTGCAGGACAGGGTGCTATCTGGAGACACTTTTGTATGTCAAAACGGGGGTGGTGATAGTACTAGCATCTAATGAGAAGAGGCCAAAGATGCTGCTAAACATCTCACAAAGCACAGGACAGCACTCTGCAACAAAAAATTACCTAACCCAGAATGTCATTAGTGCTGAATTGAGAAACCCTAAGTTAAAGCCATATACTGTGAAGTGAAACTCTCAGTTCTTAACCAACAACTAGTGTAAGAATTTGAAACAATTTAAACATTTTGGGGAAAATTATGGTTGGCTTTCAGTAATATTAGAAGCTCTTTGCAATTGTACTATTTATGTCTGTGCATCCAACATCTAACATAAAGCCTAGCCTAGAAAGACTTGCTAAAAGAAGAGAATGAATGACCAGCAGCCATTAAGAAAGGATGCTGCTGATTTCCATAATGGAGGGATTGGTCATTTCTCTCTGCATCAGGTGTTCCATTTCCCCAGAGAAGGTCTTTTTGCCTCTCTCACCTGGTTTTCATGGTAGTCAGCAATATAGAATATCTGAGTTACTTATGAGAGGATATACTTGCAAATTCCATAAAGATTGCACCTGTGCAGTCTTCAGACATCTGATATTTAAGAAACACCATCTAATGAATATATTTGCTACCTCATCAACTAAATTGTCCTGGTACTATGTTTGTATTATGTAAACTCAGGGAGTTAAGCACGTGGATGCGAGGTCCTCTACTTGTTTGAAGTGTTGATGTAAGAACTGTTTGGTTAAACAGCATTTCCATGTCTCCTATAGTATTAGAGTTAAAGTGATTGCCCAGTGTGTCATATAACACGCTTTTAAGCAAACCCCATGCTGTTAATTCAGTATTGAGAGTAGTTCCAGAAAACAAAACAAAACAATGCTTCAGTGTACTGTCTCTCTTGTCAAAATCACAAAAATATTTATATAATTATTTTCTTTTTTGCCTTAACTACAAGAAAATAAGCTGCCTGAAGTAATTACCTCTTTTGAGGCTGAATACTGAAGTGGTTAAAATAACACATGTTCGAACCAGGTTGCTGAACTCCAATCCCAGAGCCACAACTTACTAACTCCGTGTTGACTCTGTGATTTGACAGACTCCTCTGTGCCTCAGTTTCCCCACAGACAAAATGAAGTTAATAATCACTTTTTATTGTTAAGAATAAAACTGTTAAACTGTTAAATACTTAAAACAGTGCCTAGTAGATAGTATACCCTTCAGATAAGCATCACTTATTATTTCTGTTTTCTTCAGGACATTTCCAAGACTATTGTGTTTTTTTAGTAGCTCCCTTGACTTACAAGCCAGAGCCCTTATCTAACTTGCTCACCAATGAACTGCCAATTTCCAGATTTTCAAACCTATTTTAGTATGCCTTAAAAAAGTGACATGAATAAAGAGAAAATGGAGGCCTGCAATTTACCAACACATAGGCAAAATATATGAAACTTGACCTTCAAACATGTACTATGTCCAGAGAACAAAGGTGAACCTTACACTAGATTGAAAAGTCTAGACCATAAATACCAGTGAAAGAGCGTTATACCATATTCCACATTTAAACATTATTTTCAGGTTAGAGTTAGATCAGAGGGAATTAAATAAGAAGATTTCACTTAACATTCAACTAAAAAAAATAATAATTAAAAACAGTTTTCACTGCAGGTGGTGCAGACTCCAACCCTAGAACAAAACTGTTTGGACTCTACATAATGTATGCAAAGAAGTAGACCAGAAACCCTTTCCTCAAGGAGTTGATAGTCTAGTCTCTATAAGGAATGCAGAATCCAGTTACTGGTTATGGTTTAGGTGCTTTTTTGAAATTATGTGATAGACAAACAATGTTGTACATGTTCTTTTTCTTTAAGAAATTGCTAGTTTCCATTTAAAAGCATTTTTATTTTAACATAGGGGTGTATGTGTATATGAATATACAGGTTGAGTATCCCTTATCTAAAATATTTGGGACCAGAAGTATTTCCTATTTCAGCTTTTTCAGATTTGGGAATTTTGTATTATCTTACTAGTTAAACACTGCTAACTCAAAACCTAAAATCTGAAATATTTCAGTGAGCATTTCCTTTAACTCCCCATTTCAGCATTCAAAAAGTTTCTGATTTTGGAGCATTTTCAATTTTAGATTTTCTAATTTGGGATGCTCAGCTCTCTGTGTATGTGTGCATGTGTGTATGCGTGTGTGTGTACACACACACTAGAGATAGAGATAGAGAGAGACACTTATATGTACAGGACATAGATATATGTTGTATACAATATTTATAATATATGTTTGTATATCTATATATCCTTTATATCTCTCTCCTGTATATATGCACAATGGTGTAAATAACTGCATATATGTGTTTGTCTATATATATACGCACACTTATATATGTGTGTGTATATACACACATATACACACACATATATAAGTGTGTGTATATATACACACATATACACATATATATACACATATATGTGTGTATATATATACACACTCAGTATATATAAATGTGTATGTATATCCTGTGTGTTTGTATATATATCCCATATATATACAAAGGAGGGTGTACATCCTTTGCAATATAGGGAGTAATATTATCTTCTTCCTCGCTAGATATTATGATAAGACCACAGATGGGTGTACACCTTCTGGGACATGGGGAGTAATATCCTCTCCTCTCCTGGATATTATGAACAATATCACAGGAAGGTCTACACCCTCTGTGATGTGAGGAGTAATATCATTTCACCTTCCCTGAAATATTACGAATAATATCACAGCGGGGTGTACACCCACTGCTCTATAAGGAGTAGTATCATCTTCTTCCCGCCAGGATATTACGATCAATATCACAGGGTGGTTTACACCCCCTGCGATATTGGGAGTAATAACATCCTCTTTCCCTTGGATATTAGAAACAATATCACAGGGCAGTGTACAACCCCTGCAATACTAGGAGTATTAACATCCTCTTCCTTTTTGGACATTACGAACCATATCGCAGGTGATGTACACCCCCTGTGATATTGGGAGTAATATCACCATCTTCCTTTTTGGATATTATGAATAATATCACAAGGAAGTAATATCATCCACTTCCACTTTGGATATTTTGAGCTATATCACAATGGGGTGTACACCTCCTGCGACATGTGGAGTAATATCATCTTCTCCTCCCTAGATATTACGAACAGCATTACAAGAAGGTGTATCCCTTTGCAATATGGGGAGTAATATCATCCTCTCTCCCCTGGATATGAATGTACACCCCCTGTGATATAAGAAGTAATATCATCCTCTCCCTCCGTGGATATTAGGAACAATACCACAGAGGGACATGTACACCCTGCGATATGGGGAGTAATGTCATCCTCTCAACTCCTGGATATTACAAACAATATCACAGGGGGGTGTACACACCTGCGATATGGGAAGTAATATTATCCTCTCTCCCCCTGGATATTACTAACTTTATCACAGGGAAGGTGTACACCCTCTGTGATATGGGGAGGAGTAACGTTATCCTTTCCCCCATTAAATATTTTTGAGAGTATCACAGGTGAGTGTACATGTTTGCAATATGGAGAGTAATATCATCTTTTCCCCTCCTGGATATTACAAACAATATCAAAGGGGGGTGTACACCCTTTGTGATATGGGGTGTAATATTGTCCTCCCCACTGAATATTACAAATAATATCACAGGGGAGTGTACACCTCCTGCAATATGGAGAGTATTATCGTCCTCTTTCCCACTGGATATTATGAAAAATAACACACGGGGGTGTACACCATCTGTGATATGGGGAGTAATATTATCTTCCCATTTTTCTGGATATTATGAACAATATCACAGAACGGCGTACACCCCTTGAGATATTGGCAGTAATACCATCCGCTCTTCTTTTGGATATTACGAATAATATCACAGAAGGCTCCACACTTTGTGTGATATGAGGAATAATATCATCCTCTCACCACCTGGATGTTACGAACAATATCACAGAGGGGTGTACAATCTTTGCAATATTGGGAGTAACATCATTTTCTCCCACAGTGGATATTACAAACAATATCACAGTAGGATGTACACCCTCTGCAATATTGGGAATAATTTTATGCTCTCCCCCTGAAAATTATATTCAATATCACAGGAAAGTGGACACTCCCTGCGATATTGGGGGTAATATCATCCTCTCCCCCTCTGAATATTACAAATAGTATTACAGGAAGGTGTACACCCTTTGCGATATTGGTGATCATATCATCCTCTCCTCCCCTGGATATTACGAACAATATCATAGGATGGTGTATACACCCTGCGATATTGGGAGTAAAGTCATCCTCTGCCATCCTGGATATTACGAACAATATCACAGAGGATGTACACACATGGTGTTACGATATTGGGAGTAATATCAACTCCCCCCTGGATATTACAAACAATATTACAGGGAAGTGTAGACTCCCTGCAATATAGGGAATAATATCATCGTCTCCCTCCACTTGATATTACCAACAATATGGCAAGGCTGTGTACACCCCCTGCGATATGGGGAGTAATATCATTTTTCCTCTCCCTTAATAACAAACAATATCGCAGGGGGGTGTACATGCCCAGCAATATGAGGAATAACATCATCTCCTCCCCCGTGGATATTGTGAACAATATCACAGGGGTTTGTATGCCCCCTTCGATATGGAGAGTAACATCATCCTCTCCCCGCTTGGATATTATGAACAATATCACAGTGGCACGAATATCCCCTGCCATATGTAGAGTAACATTATCCTCTCCCCCATGGTTATCATGGACCATATCGCAGAAGGGTATACACCCTTCTGCGATATGGGGAGTAACATCATCTTCTTTCCTTCTGGATATTACCAACAGTATTGCAGGGAAGTGTTCACTGCCTGCGATATGAAGAGTAACATTATCCTCTCCTTTCCTAGATATCACGGACAATATAGTAGGGGTGTGTAAACCCTTTGCGATATGAAGATTAACATCATCCTCTCACCTCCTAAATATTATGGGACAATATTTCATAGGAGCGTACACCCCCTGTAATATGAAGAGTAACATCATCCTCTACCCTCCCGGATATTACAAACAACATTGTAGGGGGATGCATACCTATAACAATTCTGTCTTTGTGATGAAAGATAGTAGCAGTCTGATTACATTAAAATTGTAGTCAGTATTGGCCGGGCGCAGTGGCTCAAGCCTGTAATCCCAGCACTTTGGGAGGCCGAGACGGGCGGATCACGAGGTCAGGAGATCGAGACCTTCCTGGCTAACACGGTGAAACCCTGTCTCTACTAAAAAAATACAAAAAACTAGCTGGGCGAGGTGGCGGGCGCCTGTAGTCCCAGTTACTCTGGAGGCTGAGGCAGGAGAATGGCGTAAACCCAGGAGGCGGAGCTTGCAGTGAGCTGAGATCCGGCCATTGCACTCCAGCCTGGGCGACAGAGCGAGACTCCGTCTCAAAAAAAAAAAAAAAAAAAAAAAATTGCAGTCAGTATCTAGGATTTTTAGAAAGTTTTCGGGTCTTATACCCATGTATGCAGATCATCATTGTAGATACAGGAGTCGAAGTCTCATAAAATAATTGCTTAAAATTCAGGTGAGCATGTTAGCTAGATACTGAGCACCCGTTTGAGTTCAAATAAATTGGAAAGTGCTAAATGAACTCTAAGATAACTAAGCAAAAATGATACATTTGGCTTTTACTCATTAAGAGAAAGATTTTGAAACTGAAGTTGTGAAATTCTTAGATTGCTGAAGTAGAAATACTTGTGTAATGAAATAATTTTTATATATAGATAATTCTCTTGATACTAATTTTATTAAATTGGGGGAAATGTATGATATTTCAATTAAATGAGCGGTAGGAAAATGGGACGAATTGTGAAATCCTAACTAGCACAGGTCTGTTTTTAAAGCTGCAATTTCAGCCACTCTACTAACAATGTGATATATGTGATACTTGAAAACAGAGCTTCCTGCCTGAGTGTGTGTGGCATTGTGCTAAATTAACTGGCTCAGCTCTGAAGAAAAGAGATTGGTTTTCTTCTTATGTACACATATTAAAACATTTTTTTTTTTTTTGAAGAAAATGTTCCAAGAAAACTAACCCTCTGGATCTAAGAATTCAAGCCATTTTGTGAATTTTGGTCTCTTCCTCAAGGTGACTACAGCTACGAAGGGAGAAAACAATGGTGAATTACAAACGCAGGTCCCTTCTGAGTACTGCTTGAAGTTAAGGAATTGATCTTAATAATTGATTTCGTCCTTCTCTTATTTGTGCCATGTGGACAAAGTATGCTTTTCCTTATGGATATTCTGAAATCAAAAGCAATATTGCCAACTGCCTCCTAAGTAAACAACAACAACAACAAAATGTGTGACTTCTAAACAAAAGGATGGTGTAACAAGAGAAATGGTATAAGGTAAGCTATTAGCTACTGTTTGAGATTGCAAGGATCTCTCCGTAATATAGCCAAAACCACAACTATCAGAGACCATTTATATAGAGAGGGTTTTATAGTCTTGATACCAGGGACTTATTTGTGTAGGTTATTTTTGTAGTTTTGGCAGGACTGGGTTTGCTGCTCTTCAAAGTGACCCCAGGTCCTTTATCCATTGATAGTATGACCAGATGACTTAATCACTTTTTTTCTTAACAGTCAGCAGATAAGGAGTTCGATGATTGGTTTCATATCAGTTGTTACACAAAGTGTTGGAGTGGTTGCTCCCACTTAGTTGTCACAAACCTTAGTTGTCACAACAGTCTAGCATAGGGGATATTGCGATTTGATCTCTTGTTCAGATCACAGGAATTATTCAAGAAATAGTGTATATAGCAGAATAAAACATCTCAATTCTTTATTGTCTGTTAAAATACCTGATCCTTATCTCTCAGGCTGGATATTAGGGGTCATATCTTTGGAAATAAAGGCCACCTACTGAGCCAAAGCACAAGCTAGACATACCTGTCTGTATATTCAGAATAACAAAGGCCAAGCCTTGGTGTATACGACATACAGATGTGGTAATCATCAAAAGTGGCTTATAGGTCTCTACAGAAACTATCACAGCCACATTGAGAATGTAGACTGTGGTCGTTGTCTGACTATGAGATTGAGGATCTCACTCTATAGAGCTGGCTCCAGCAATGCCCCACCCTATTCCCTGTGCTTCCTGCTCTATCTCAACCTGTGAGAAGGAAGGAGATTTGATCTGTTTAAAATCAATTTTTCCTTCTGGTTTTCAATAGAATCTCTCATTCTTTAGTCAGAAATATAATTTAAAAATTTTAGGTTAGTTATATACACTAATAAAATATACATCTTTCATTTAAAAAAATTTTTAGAAGAATTAAGAGATTGGACAACATTGTCTCTGAGCACATTAGTACTTTCAACGTCTCAACTTTTTGAGTTGAGATGAAGCATTGCTGCCTAAAGAAATACTCTCTTGGTAAATTGTTCATTACTGAAGAATGGTTAAGAAGCCAGTCTCCCTCAGCATAAATCAGGGTAATCAGCAGGCCATCTTGGCTCACTGCAACTTCTGCCTCCCTGGCTCAAGCAATTCTTGTTCTTCAGCCTCCTGAGTAGCTGGGACTACAGGTGTGTGCCACCACTGACCAGTGCTAAATTTTGTATTTTTGGTGAAGATAGGGTTTTGCCATGTTGACCAGGCTGGTCTCAAACTCCTGGCATCAAGCCATCTGTCTGCCTCAGCCTCCCAAAGTGTTGGGATTACAGGCAAAAGGCACCACGCCCGGCCTCTGGGCTATAGTTTTCTTTATCTATGTTAGGATCAAATCAGAAATACATACATACATGCAGACAGACAGATATAGATGTAGATATGTAGATATAGAAAGCACTTAGTACATAAAATTTATAGAACCTAGTAAATGTTAAAGATAGATGCATATTGTTTTTTATTTTTATTTTTATTTTTTTATTTTTTTATTTTTTTGAGACAGAGTCTCGCTGTCGTCCAGGCTGGAGTGCAATGGTGCAATCTTGGCTCACTGCAAGCTCCGCCTCCCGGGTCCAAGCCATTCTCCTGCTTCAGCCTCCCAAGTAGCTGGGACTACAAGTGCCCACCACCACGCCCTGCTAATTTTTTTTTTCTTTTTTTTGTATCTTTAGTAGAGACAGGGTTTCTCCATGTTAGCCAGGATGGTCTCCATCTCCTGACCTCGTGATCCTCCCGCCTCAACCTCCCAAAGTGCTGGGATTACAGGCGTGAGCCACCGTACCTGGCCTGTTATTCTAAGTCTTTATTCAGATGGTAATTAAAAATTGGATAACAATTGGATATAATTTTAAGTAAAATGGTTAAAATAGCCTCTGTATCCTCTTTACCCTCTCCTGGCCAATTTCTAGCATAATTTTCTAGAATTTTGGAAAATAAGAGCATTTTTTCGAAGTAAATAACATTTTTTTATATTCTAAAATGTTAAAATACTGTTTGGTGAAAACACAGTTTATATTGTTGAATGTAATTAGCAAGAAGCCAGCTTTTATTTATATTTAGTATTTATCCAGACTAGATTATTCCATTCTTTACACAGAGAAGAGTCCAAATATTGACTCTGTTTGTTTCTCTATCAGTGAAGAAGTACTTCTTTTGCTGTGACTTATCTCAAGCTTTTAAGTATTTTGAGAACACACATGAAACAGAATTGAACATTAGCTCCACATTTGAACCATAGTAAATGCTATAGCATTATCTTACCTTTTTTCTCAGAAATGTTTGCACACTTTGTTTTCCCCTTGGCCTATTATAAAACTCAATAAGGTGAAATGGCAAAAGGACTATTTAAATACTAACACTGAAGATTCATTCATTAATTCATTCCACAAATATTAGGTGATAGAGTAGTGGAGAAGCCACAGCCCATGTCTTGTCAGGGTGTCAGGGGAAGCTGACAATATACAACTAAATTAATAAGTGTATTCTAGGCTGAGTGCGGTGGCTAACATCTGTAATCTCAGCAGTTTGGGAGGCCAAGGTGGGCAGATGACCTGAGGTCAGGAGTTCGAGACCAGCCTGAACAACATGGAGAAACCCTGTCTCTACTAAAAATACAAAATTAGTCGGGCATGGTGGCACATGCCTGTAATCCCAGCTACTCAGGAGGCTGAGGCAGGAGAATCACTTGAACCTGGGAGGCAGAGGTTAAGGTGAGTCGAGATCACACCATTGCACTCCAGCCTGGACAACAAGGGTGAAACTCCGTCTCAAAAAAAAAAAAAAAAAAAAAAAAGTATTCTACAAATCCAGGTAGCGAAGTTATCAACACTTACTAAAATACGAATAAAGCACAGTCAGAAGAGAATGATCAAGTGGGAGGAAATGGCTACTTTGTCTAGGGTGATTAGGGAAGACTCTCTTAAGAGACGACTTTGGAATAGAAACTTAATTGAAAGAAGCTATGTGACTATATGGAGGAAGACTTCTCAGGTGATCGAAGAGGCATAGGTCCCATAGAAAAAAAATCAATTTGACTTGTCAAGGCCAGTATGTTTAAAGCAGAGAGAGTGGGAAGGGGAAAGGAAAGACACAAGGTTTGAGTGACATGGAAAAGTACTGAAAAAAAGACAAGAAAAACAAAATTCCAGGAAACTTTAATTTCTTACTCTAATTTCTCACTCAGATCTAAGCTTTCAGTGTTCCAACTTGATTTTCTATTTGCAATACTAGAATTATTTTTTCTTGAGACTGACAATTGAATTATTTTAAAATGACCAGAAATAGTGAAAACTGCTAAACTGATCAAAAAATTTTTCTGTATTAAGAATGACTTATATGGATTATATATTAATCACTAAATAGGCCTCTACTGAAAAGAACACATTTAAAATTCTCGTTTGTTATATCAGTTCTCTTAGACAAAAACTGTATTCCCCAATATAAAGACTGAAGTATCCTAAAATTAGGATGTATTTTAGTGTGATTATGGCTTTTCTACACACAAGACACAAAGTGTATAGCTTAAAAAACTGTCTAAATAATTAAGGGCAAACAATAATTTTGTTTTAAATATACAAACAATTATCTAATTAGGGAATCACAAATTAAATACCCAACTGAGATTGCTACAGTGGTATTTTGATGATTTAGGTGTGGATGAATTGTAAACTTCAGGATTAAATTTCTCCTGAAAGAATCTTATGTTTAAAGTCTATGGGGAAATGTATTTTGCAGAGTGTATTTTGATTTTTATTAAAACGAAAGACTCATAAAAATGGTTTAAGATAGTTTGCTGAAATAAAATCCTATAACAAGCATGCAACTGAAACAATTAGCTACAAGTTTCAAGTCACAAACATATTTGTCAGAAATTTCCTGATCATCACCCTGGCATTGATTCATGCTTTCATTGAATATTGTTTGAATTTCTATTATGTGTTAGTCATTGTGCTGGGTTCTAAGTTTACAAAGGAGAACAAGAGAGTTTTACCCTTCACGTCTTAGGTTTTATGGGTTCCTGAGGAAATTGATGAGTGATAATTAATAAATGCTACTCTTCAACTCTCTATAGAAGAGAGAGAGTTTCTACTCTAAGGATATGAAGTATAAAAGGATCATCTGATCTCATTTTCCACCCTTTGTATAAAAGTTAAGAAAGTGCCTCTCTGACATATTCTATCTGTTGAGAAAACAGATTGAGAGTTGAGTTATAAGGGAGGAATGGCTTGAAGAAGGAATGGTTGATATTACCATGAGACTCAATTGCTTCTCTTTTTGTTATCAGTTCAAGAATGGAAGAGAGAGCTTAACTGTCAGTTCAATGACCAGCTGTGTGATTTCCTAAATAGTACTCTCAAGCTAGTTGACTTCATTTAGGATAGAGGTGTTTCCAAGGACAGTGTCAAGGAAGAAGTTTTGAAGCAATGTATCATAGATGTAATGGAGAAAAAGAAAGCAGTGACTAATAGAGTAGAAAGTAGAAAGATCTGTGATTTGGAGTCTAAGGAAATTGGAGAAATTTGTGGGAAGAGTAGAAAGCTGTGGTTCCATAGGACACTGAAGGAATTTTTAATTTCAGAAGTGGAAGATTTCTGGGTAGATACATGAGAAGGATAATAAGTAAAGAAAAGGAGAAGATAATAAATTCAAGATTATTGTGTTCAGGGTTAGATGAACACAATAGTAGTTGATATTACTTGGAGTAGCAGGAAATAAATGATTTGAGCAGGTGCCAAAAATTATACTGAATTGGGGAAGTGACCGGGGGATGATAGGAGATAGTGTCAAGAATAGGTAAAAGAATGTTTGGCCAACTGGCAAGAAGTTTCAAGGAAACTTATTTATTTATTCATTCATTCATTCTTTCTTTCATTCTTTCATGTATATGAAGATAAGGAGTCATGAGCTGAATATAATTTGGGAACTCTGAACTATATGATGTGTGGGAGAAAGAGCACCTACTCTTCAGAGGACCTTGAGAATTTATGGAAAGAGTCAGTGTTCAGTGAAGTCTCTCTGAAAGAAATGGTCAGTAGAGAGGCAAAAGTATAGAGGGATTTGTTTACCTCTGGACAAAAAAACCCATGCAATGGATGTGAGGAGTAGTAAGGCATTTGTGGTTTGGGCCTTAAAATGGACTAAGTCCTGTTGAGACCAGCTTGGTCGGGGAGACCCTAACCCAGTAGCACTAGAGGAATTAAAGACACACACACAGAAATATAGAGGTGTGAAGTGCGAAATCAGTGGTCTCACAGCCTTCAGAACTGAAAGCCCGGAACAGAGATTTACCCACATATTTATTAACAGCAAGGCAGTCATTAGCATAGTTTCTTTAGATTTTAGATTAACTGAAAGTATCCCTTATGGGAAACCAAGGAATGGGCTGAAATAAAGGGATGGTTTGGGCTAGTTATCTGCAGCAAGAGCATGTCTTTAAGGCACAGACCGCTTATGCTATTGTTTGTGGTTTAAGAACTCCTTTACGCGGTTTTCCGCCCTGGGTGGGCCAGGTGTTCCTTGGCCTCATTCTGGTAAACCCACAACCTTCCAGCATGGGGGTCATGGCCATCATGAACATGTCACAGTATTGCAGAGATTTTGTTTATGGCCAGTTTTGGGGCCAGTTTATGGCCAGATTTTGGGGGATTTGTTCCCAACATGTCCCCCTTCTTTGATTTGCAAAGAGAGAAAAGCAAAGGGAGCTTTGTCATGGTGAGCTACTTCTTGCAAGAGTCAGGATCCCCACCTGCAGACTATACAAAGACAAACGACATAGATTAAAAGCACAGTTATCATTGAAACCACAGAGCTTCCAAGTGTTTTTATCCATTTTAATGGGTTACTTGCTGCTAATCTGTCTGTAGGTCCTTCAAGCACTCCAGTTCCCGGCATTAAGGTCAGGTGTGCCTGGGATGCTTTAAATATATGTTCTTTTAATTTTGCAATATCCAAAGACAAGTTTGTAGAGTGTCTTTCTAGATACTTTTTTATTCTTTCCTAAATTTTGGCCTTATTAAGAGCTATTAAGAGTTTCCACAAATCCTTATGCTTAACTCCTACAACAGGCCATACCATTTGAGGTTGAGATGCTGCTATACTGCCATGGCTCCAGATAACAGGAACTCTTGCCATACGTCTTATTATTTCTACCATCTGACCATTTTGTTCAGACCAGCTGAACATATTGTGGCCATGGCATGCAGACTAAGAGGTGCAATTCAAGCTAAACATCCCCTTAGGGGCCAATTAATAATGATTCCATAGCAATCATTGCACAGCACCTCTGCCTGTTCTGCAATGCAATCTTCCTAAAGAAGTACGTTTGTTCATTTTTTCTAACTGGGTCCAATCCTGTTTACAGATAGGTTTTTGAGGGTGGTGTGCCTCAATTATAGGAGCAGATTTATTATGATAAATACTGAGATCAGAAAGCATGTGTAACTGTTTCATAGAGTGATTATATCCAGACATTATTGCCAACCAAGATTGATAAATATGCCCAATAAGTATAATTGTTCTCTGTGTCAGCCCTTGCTAAAGGAATACTCATGGCAATGGTGATCACCGCTATCATAGTTACCATTAAATTACTCATTGTGACTGGTTGTCCTGCTTTTCTCAGGTTTTATTCTGCCATCTGTGACAGCTTCTTGATCTGTCCCCAGATGGGTGGCTGTGTTTGAAGGGTGTTTCTTGTGACAGTTGGAGTCCTCCTCAGCATCAGTCTTAACATGGCTCCAACCAGGGGTCCCCAAGATCCTCCGGGAATCTCTTCCTCAGCATCTGGCTCATGATAAGGTTTCAGGTGTCTTGATGGTGTCCAAATCGACTGTTGATTTTGGCCTGGAGAAACACAAGCATAACCTCTACCCTAAGTTATTATTTTACCTATTTCCCAACTTTTTGTTATTGGATCTCTCCACCAAATCAGTTGTTCTGCTTCTGTCTTTGTAGCTGGTTTCTGTAGATGCTGTTCAGTTGCTGATAACATTTGGCCTTTGGGCAGGCTCAAAAAATTTTAAGTTAATAATACTAGATTCAATTGTATATGGGCTGTCCCATAATCCCTATTTCTCCCCTTTTTTTCTTTTTGTCATCAGTTATGTGTATGAAATAGTAACTGAGCATTTTTAATTAAATGTGTGGAATGAATCACGTATGATGAATCAGAAATCATATTAATAGGCATATTAAAAGCAGTCAATACCTCAATTACAGCTACAAGTTCCACTTTTTGAGCTGAAGTATAGAGTGTCTGGAAAACTTTACTTTTCAAGCCAGAATAAAAAGCTTTACCATTACTAGACGCATCTGTAAAACAATGAAAATGCTTAGCAGACTGCAGGTTGTTTACTGCAGGAATTGTAAATGCAAACCATTCACAGTCTTGTTCAGCTAAAGGGATAGTAAAGAAATAGTCTTTTAAATCTATGACTATTAAAGATCAATTTTAAGTCCTCTAAAGCCTCCAATTTCTCTTTACTCAGTGGCCATTGTTCTATCCAAAGTGGCTTATCTGTTAACCATTTTAAAGGTATAGTTTCTGGAGGTTTAACAATGGCCGCCATCAAAAATGATATCCTAACCTTGGCAGGAAAGATGGAACTTTGTCTTTCCACTTGAAGAGATTCTTTCAAAGCTTGCAAATTTTTTCCTAGTCCTGTATTAGGTACATACCCCATTTCATACATCATCTGTTGATTCTGAGGGCTATATAATTGCTCTGGAATTAGAACTTGTGCTCCTCATTGTTGTAATAAATCTCTCCCCATAAATTTATAGGTACAGAAGTTATAATTGGTTGAATAGTCCCAGGTTGTCCATCAGGCCCTTCACAATGAAAAATATAGCTACTCTGATATACTTCAGGGGCTT
The DNA here is from genome assembly GCF_001698545.2 of Rhinopithecus bieti. NCBI lineage: Eukaryota > Metazoa > Chordata > Mammalia > Primates > Cercopithecidae > Rhinopithecus > Rhinopithecus bieti. The sequence continues at coordinate 4,403,915 of NW_016808026.1, forward strand.
TACCAACTCCAACTATGTTAAATTGAGTGGGTTGAATTGGCCATGCAGACTGCAAGTGCTGTAGAGAAATGATTGAAATGTCTGCTCCTGTGTCTACCAAACCTTTACATTTCTTTCCCTAAATAGTTATTTCACAGGTAGGAAGTTTATCAGTAATTTGATTTACCCAATAATCTGCTTTGCCTTGTTTATTTGTGCTTCCAAAACCTCCTGTTCATTTAATTTCACTTTTCCCCATTCCCACATATGGCACAATAAGGAGATGTGCTTTCCAGGGAACAGAAGTAGATATAACAATTTGAATTTCCTCATTGTAATCTGGACCAATGACTCCTGTATGTGTCTGCACCCATTTTAAATTTAAACTAGACCTGCCTAGAAGTAATCCTATCATACCCACTGGCAAGGGTCCACAGACTCCTGTTGGGACCTTTTCTGCGGGTCCCCCAGGCAGAAGGCTCACAGCTTTTGTTCAGCATAAATCTACTGTGGCACTACCAGCTGTGGCGGAGGACAGACACTGTACAGGGCTGAGGGAATGGCCTGAGCTGGAAATGCCCTGGTTTGGAATGGGGCCCAGGATGGGTCCCTCATGGTGTTTCCTGAAATCGGGTTCCCATCTTTATCAAACTTAGAGTGACACTGATTAGCCCAATGTTTTCCTTTTTTACATTTTGGACATATTTCAGGCTCAGTAGTTTTCTTTTTTCCCCTATCTGGTGGCCTGACTTGCGATTTTTTCTACATTCTTTTTTAGTATGACCATGCTTCCCACAGTTAAAACAAACTCCAGGAAATGGAGCATTTCCTTTATCCACTTTCAGTCCTGCCATTGCCTGTGCTAGCAGAGTAGCCTTATGCAGATTACCTCTGATACCAACACAGGCCTTGGTATAATCAACTAAATATGCTTTCCCAAATTTAAAAGGAAAAGGCTCAAATGTAGCTATAATATTTCCCTGTTGATCTGGGGGGTGTATTCTAACAGGGAACTGCCAAGCCTCTAAATCACCCTCTTGTCTAGCTTGCTGAATTCCTGCCTGAACAGAACTGAGAGCAGTTGCTCGAGGAGCTGCTCGAACAGTCACTGGGGCAACTACTTTTTGCCCAGTATCCTCTGGAAAAGAAAGATCTGGAGGGTCTTTTCCTTCAAAATAATAAGGAGGAGGTGCAGAAGGATAGGGGTGAACCTCTCCCTCCTTTGCAGCTTTAGCTTTAGCTGGCAAATAAACCTTCTTTGTAACCTCTTTTGTTACTTTGTTATACTCTCCTTCCTCCTTATCATCAGTGTGAAAAAGTTCTAATGTGGAACGAACCACAGCCCACACTTGTCCCATTGTTACCCCAATGCTTCCGAGCTCCCCTTCTTACTCACCATGGGGATCGCTTTAAGAGTACTCAGGTGTCCTCCAGCTAGTTCCATATTCTCCAACTGTCACTCCGGTGACCCTTCGACCTGGATTTGAGCCCCCATATATGGGTGCCACTTGCCGAGACCAGCTGGGTTGGGGAGACCCTAACCCAGCAGCGCTAGAGGAATTAAAGTCATACACACAGAAATATAGAGGTGTGAAGTGAGAAATCAGGGGTCTCACAGCCTTCAGAGCTGAGAGCCCCGAACAGAGATTTACCCACATATTTATTAACAGCAAGCCAGTCATTAGCATAGTTTCTTTAGGTATTAGATTAACTAAAAGTATCCCTTATGGGAAACCAAGGGATGGGCTGAAATAAAGGGATGGTTTGGGCTAGTTATCTGTAGCAAGAGCATGTCCTTAAGGCACGGATCACTCATGCTGTTATTTGTGATTTAAGAACACCTTTAAGCAGTTTTCCACCCTGGGTGGGCCAGATGTTCCTTGCCCTCATTCCAGTAAACCCACAACCTTCCAGCATAGGTGTAATGGCCATCATGAACATGTCACAGTGTTGCAGAGATTTTGTTTATGGCCAGTTTTGGGGCCAGTTTATGGCCAGATTTTGGGTGTCCTATTCCCAACAAAGTCCCCAAATTACTTTTACTTTAATATCAGGGGAATAAAAGCAGCAGAGCTTTTCAGCCTGAAATACCCAACAAATTGCTTTAATTTACTTCATTTCATAGGTATGAAATACTGCATGAATATCCTATTCTTAGTTTATCGTCTGATTTTCAAATGTCTTTAGTTTAATAAAATCTGAAGTGCATTTTGCCAAGAAAATATCATCAGAGATTTTAGCCATGCTTATTTTAGGAGAAATATAATACTCATATTTATGATTCATTTACACTTAAAATATTGCTGAGAGAAGCCCATAATACATCCAAGATAGTAATTGTCATTCAAGTATCATTTTTAAAATTTTCTTTCAATTTTGTAACTATGTTGATTTCTAATTTGGAAATCATATCTAATCTGGAAAGCCATATCTAATTTGGAAAGTTAAGAGATGTGACTTCTCAATTTAGGAAATGACATAACCACATTGAATCATGAACCTACAGAACTACAAGGGACTTTGGGAATCATCAAATTCCCTCATTACAAAATAAGAAACTGAGGACAGAGAAGGTATCTGATAGCTGCAATCACACTCAACTTAGAGAAGAACTATAGCAAATAAATTGGGTGATATTAATTAATTCTCCACTTTGAGCACATGAACACTTAGCACAAGCTCTTAAACATAAGTGTCAAATGATGTTTGTTTAATGAATAAATCAATGTCATTAGGACTCCACCTCTCAGATTTATGTGCTGTAGTTTGCCATTTGGCATATTTACTCATCAATTATCCACATATGAGGGCCCTGTGATGGGCTTTCTACCAAATTGCCTTATCAGACACAATTATCAGCCTTAAGAAGATTTTAACTCAAAAGTAACAAAGTTAATGAAGTGTTCAAATATATTCAAGTATATTAATCTAAGACTAATATACAAAGACGTAACTGTCATTTTATTTGGCTATTTGTATGAGAATGTTTATGAATAAAAATGTGTACATTACATTAAATATTTATCATTTTAAATAGGTAAAATGTTTATTTTCCTATCATGTGCATGGAAAATGTTTATGGAAGAAGGGAAGGATTTAAGGAGCTCTTCAATTAGACAGTACTGCCGGAGAAAACATTCTGTGGAATCACTGAGCAATCCAAGGGAAGATCTAAGAACAGGAGACAGAAATTAAGTAAATGAAGTTGGCAAAAGGGTTTATTGCCACAAAGCAAAGTGTGTTGAGGGACTGCCGGGGAACGACAGTGTGAAAATGAGCTGATAGGAAGAAGAAATGTTCGAAGAATGCTGGGAAAAGGACTAGAACTTGAACAGAAAGACTATAATATTATATTTCAGCACATGTGAGATTTAACTGTGCAACCTTGGACAAGGCACTTAGTTATTTAATTAATTAATTAATTTTTTTATGGAGATGGAGCCTCGCTCTGTCACCTAGGCTGGAGTGCAGCCGCAAAATCTCAGCTCACTGCAAACTCTGTCTCTGAGTTCAAGCGATTCTTTTTCCTCAGCCTCTCAAGTAGCTGGGACTACAGATGCACACCGCCACACCCGGCTAATTTTATTGTATTTTTTAGAGACAGGGTTTCACTATTTTGCCCCGGCTGGTCTGGAACTCCTGAGCTCAGGCAATCCGTCCGCCTCAGACTCCCAAAGTGCTGGGATTACAGGCATGAGCCACCGCGCCTAGCTGCATTTAATTATTTTAAGCCTTGGTTTTTGAGATCATCTTATAAATGTAGCTAATTATGGCACTTCCCTCATCTGTCCATGTAAGGATTAAATTAAATAATGTTTACTTACTCTGCATATGAATCAGGTTGAACAGGGAGATGAGACATTCAGTGAGGTATTGAATTCTTCTGGGTTCTAACCTTAGTTTAGTGGTGCTACTACAATTCTTTCATAATCACAGCTCTTAACCAGATAATTTTCATATGTAATAATTCTCCATATGCCTTTTTTTCTGGGAGCATTTTAAAAATTTAAACCTCCTTTAGTCAGCTTACTGGAAACTCTGAAGAGTAAAGTCATCAAGTGTGTGGGATGACCATTTATTATTACTATTATACTTTAAGTTCTAAGGTACATGTGTACAACGTGCAGGTTTGTTACATATGTATACATGTGCCATGTTGGTGAGCTGCACCCATTAACTTGTCATTTACATTAGGTATTTCTCCTAATGCTATCCCTCCGCACTCTCCCCACCCCACAACAGGCTCTGGTGTGTGATGTTCCCAACCCTGTGTCCGAGTGTTCTCATTGTTCAGTTCTCACCTATGAGTGAGAACATGTGGTGTTTGGTTTTCCGTTCTTGTGATAGTTTGCTCAGAATGATGGTTTCCAGTTTCATCCATGTCCCTACAAAGGACACGAACTCATCCTTTTTCATGACTGCCTAGTATTCCATGGTCTATATGGGTCACATTTTCTTAATCCAGTCTATCATTGATGGACATTTGGGTTGGTTCCAAGTCTTTGCTATTGTGAATAGTGCTGCAATAAACATACGTGTGCAGGTGTCTTTATAGTAGCATGATCTATNGTTTGGTTTTCCGTTCTTGTGATAGTTTGCTCAGAATGATGGTTTCCAGTTTCATCCATGTCCCTACAAAGGACACGAACTCATCCTTTTCATGACTGCCTAGTATTCCATGGTCTATATGGGTCACATTTTCTTAATCCAGTCTATCATTGATGGACATTTGGGTTGGTTCCAAGTCTTTGCTATTGTGAATAGTGCTGCAATAAACATACGTGTGCAGGTGTCTTTATAGTAGCATGATCTATAATCCTTTGGGTATATACCCAGTAATGGGATCACTGGCTCAAATGGTATTTCTAGTTCTAGATCCTTGAGGAATTGCCACACTGTCTTCCACAACGGCTGGACTAGTTTACACTCCCATCAACAGTGTAAAAGTGTTCCTGTTTCTCCACATCCTCTCCAGCACCTGTTGTCTCCTGACTTTTTAATGATCACCATTCTAACTGGTGTGAGATAGTATCTCATTGTGGTTTTGATTTGCATTTCTCTGAGGGCTAGAGATGATGAGCATTTTTTCATGTGTCTGTTGGCTGCATAAATGTCTTGTTTTGAGAACACCATCTGACCTTTGACAAACCTGACAAAAACAAGAAATGGGGAAGGGATTCCCTATTTAATAAATGGTGCTGGGAAAATTGGCTAGCCACATGTAGAAAACTGAAACTGGATCCCTTCCTTACACCTTATACAAAAATTAATTCAAGATGGTTTAAAGACTTAAATGTTAGACCTAAAACCATAAAATCCCTAGAAGAAAACCTAGGCAATACCATTTAGGTCATAGGCATGGACAAGGACTTCATGACTAAAACACCAAAAGCAATGGCAGCAAAAGCCAAAATTGACAAATGGGATCTATTTAAACTAGAGAGTTTCTGCACAGCAAAAGAAACTACCATCAGAGCAAATAGGAAACCTACAGAGTGAGAGAAAATGTTTGCAATCTACCCATCTGACAAAGGGCTAATATCCAGAATCTACAAAGAACTTAAACAAATTTACAAGAAAAAATCAATCAATCCCATCAAAAACTAGGCAAAGGATATGAACAGACACTTCTCAAAAGTGATGACCATTTTATAGTGAGAAAAATCCTCGCCATTTTCTTGGTGGTAAGTGCTAGATTAGCAGAGTGAAGACCAGAGTGAGGAGATTCTGATGACCTGTTTGTAATTAGTGGGAAAAGCAATAGATGTGGAGTGGGAAGACCTAAGTTTGAGTGGGAAGTCTGTTTCTGCCACCTGCTAGTTGCAAGACTTGGATACATTATCTAATATTTTTGAGCCTCCACTTGTTGATCTATACAATAGGGATAGTAATACAAGCCTCAGAAGTTGTAGAAATTAGATGACATAATATATTACAGAGCACCTAGCACAGTGCTTGATATTCAACCAAAGCTTCGTATATATCCCCGATCTCCCCCTTCCTCCTATTACTTAAGTCTCCAGATATATTAATCTTCAAGTTTTTGGCTGGGCGCAGTGGCTCACACCTGTTATCCCAGCACTTTGGTAGGTCAAGGTGGGTGGATCATGAGGTCAGGGGATCGAAACCATCCTGGTTAACACGGTGAAACCCTGTCTCTACCAAAAATACAAAAAATTAGCCAGGCGCGGTGGCAGGCGCCTGTAGTCCCGGCTACTCTGGAGGCTGAGGCAGGAGAATGGTGTGAACCCGGGAGGCAGAGCTTGCAGTGAACCGAGATCTCGTCACTGCATTCCAGCCTGGGCGACAGAGTGAAATTCCATCTCAAAAACAAAACAAAACAAAACAAAACAAAACAAAACAAAACAAAACAAAACAAAAAACTTCAAGTTCTTTAGAGATGAAAAAATAAAGCCAAGAAAGGGCTAAGTGGGAAGGGGTGGGGGGAATTCTGAATCATTTGAGGAAAGAGGAAATGGAAGCTCATCAAAAAACAATTCACAAAGGGCTATCAACTATCAATTATTCTCATTTTGTGTTAAACGACTATAAACATTGTACATTTTGTAAACTTTAGATATCTAAAGCTGTCAGATGATGGATGTATCACTTTGGAATGATTCTCAATATCACGTCATAGTTGGGAATGCTAACAGAGTCAAGCTAAATGGCGGAAAATCAGCTTCTCTTCCTGATCATTGTGAAATGATCAGGACAGAGAAATGGAAAGAAATTGAATTAATATATGACATGGTCATGGTAACACAACACAGTGAATAACCAACTTTCATAAAGTCAAAGTATTAGAAAGACATTAATAGAACTATTTAGATTTCTTCAGTGCCTTCTTACCATGGACCTGAAAGTGTCCATTCTGTTGTCTAGATGGCTTCCTTCAAATGTGGCTTGCTTCATACTGCTAACCTTACTAAAGCAAACCCTTCCAGATGGCTTTGCCATCATTATTTTACTTGCCAGTTCATTTCCACTGCGCAGGGTTTTGCCTCTGCTAATAAGTGCAACGAAGCATGCTGCTCCCCTTATTGGATGATTAAATGGTGAGCAGCAGGTGATTTTTTCAATTAATTAGTGTTTAAGAATACTTGCTTCTTAAACATATTTATAATAGGATCACAAACACTATTTTCAAAATGTGGCAAGATGTTATATAGATAATTTAAAAATAATGGCTTATGAAAATTAGATGTTTTGTTTTTTGTTTTTTTCTTTGAAATTATGCTTTATTTATTATTATAATTATTTTCAACTTTTATTTTAGGTTCGGGGGTACATGTGCAGGTTTGTTACATGAGTGAATTGTGTGTTGCTGAGGTTTGGGGTACGAATGATCTTGTCACCCAGGTAGTGAGCACAGTACCCAGTGGGTGGTTTTTCAGCCTATACCCAATTCCCCTTCTTCCCTGTCCAGTAGAGCCCAGAATGTGTTGTTCCCTTTATGTTCATATGTACCCAATGTTTAGCTTCCACTTATAAGTGAAAACATGTGGTATTTGGTTTTCCGTTCCTGCAGTAATTTGCTTAGGATAATAGCCTCTGACTGAATTTGTGTTGCTGCAAAGAACATTATTCCACTGCTTTTTTATGGCTGCATAGTATTCCATGGTGTATAAGTACCACATTTGTTTATCAAATCCATCATTGATGGACACATAGGTTGATTCCATGTTTTTGCTATTGTGAGTAGTGTTGCGATGAACATACAAATGCATATGCCTTTTTGGTGGAATATTTTCCTTTGTTTATATACCTAGTAATGGGATAACTGGGTCAAATGGTAGTTCTGTTTTAAACTCTTTGAGAAATCTCCAAACTGGTTTCCACAGTGGGTAAACAAATTTACATTCTCACCAACTGTGTATAAGCATTCTCTTTTCTCCACAAAGTTGCCATCAGTTAATTTTTGAGTTTTTATAATGGCCATTATGACTAGTGTGAGATGGTATCTCATTGAGGTTTTGATTTGGATTTCTCTAATGATTAGTGATGTTAAGCATTTTTTCATATATTTGTTGGACACTTGTATGTCTCCTTTTGAGAAGTATGTGTTCATAGCCTTTGTCCATATTTTAATGGGGTAATTTGGTTTTTTGCTTGTTGAATTGTTTAAGTTCCTTATACATTCTGGATATTAGACCTTTGTCAGATACAGTTGGTCAATATAAAAAAATTAGATGATTTTGGACAATTCTCATGTCAAATCTCAAGAGAATGCACAGTTTAAGGTAGTGAGTTATTTCTTTGCACCCCAGAATCTTATTGATTTTCTTTGGTGCTTGCTGATATGATTACATTAAAAAAGTAAAATGCAAACAGGATGTGTGTATATATATATAAATGGGATATATATACACACACATTGTATATATAAGAATATACAGTATATATACTGCATATATAAGTATATATATCCTCCAGTATCTGCTCGGTGGTTTCCTTCTGCTTCTTCTCCTTTACCTTTCTGATGGCCTGAGCAGTGTAAGACTGTCATCTCCTTAGGCTTTTGTACTGTGTGCAATAACTCCATGATTTCTCTGTGGTACTTAATGGGTGTTCCTCTGGAGGTTAGGAACTCTCTTTCTTTCCATATTGCAGCATGTGCCTGTAGGACTAGATAAGCATACTCGCTATCTGTCTACACATTTATTCTTTTCCCTTCTCCCAGTTCTAACCCTGGGGTAAGTGCCACTAGTTCTGCTAATTCAGGACTGGTCCCTGGGAGAAGAGGCTTACTTTCAAGTACTGTTGCATCACTAGCTATGGCACAGTCTGCCTTTCATACCCCATTTTCTACAAATGAACTTCCATTGGAGTACAGGTTAAGGTCAGGGTTAGTTAAGGGGAGGTCTAAGAGATCTTTTGGAGTGGCATAAGTCTGAGCTATAATTTGTTGGCAGTCATGCTCAACTGGTTCCTTATCTTCTTGGAGAAAAGTGGCACTGTTGAGGGCCGCACATGTGCGTATTTGAAACACTGGTCCCTCAGGGAGTAGTGCCTGGTATTTAAGTAGGCACTGAAAGTCACAAACTTCCTTTAGCATTTAATATGCCACTTAAATCATGAGTAGTCTGGAGAGTGAGATCCTTTCCTTGTATTATTTTAATAGCCTCTGACACTAAGATGGCTACTACCGCAACCACCCATAAACAGTGAGGCCAGCCTTTGGCTACTACATCAATTTCCTTACTTAGGTATGCCACTGTTTGTGGGGCTGTCACATGAGTCTAAGAACTCCAAGAGCTATTCCTGCTCTCTCAGTGACATATAGTGAGAAATTTCTTACTGTGGGAAGGCTCAAGGCTGGAGCTTGTACCAGGGACTGCTTTAAAGTTTTGAAGGCTGTTTCCGCCTCTGATTACCATTCTACTAGATGGGTATTTGCCTTCTGAGTCTCCTTTTTCAGGGTATAGAGTGGCCTGGCCATTTCACTGTATTCAGGAATTCACAGTTGGCAAAAGCCAATGATTCCAAGGAATCCTCACAACTGTTTCAATGTTTTAGGGTGAGGATAAGACAGTATAGGCTGAATACACTCTTTGCTAAGGACCCTAGTTCCTTTGACTAGGACTAGGCCTAGATATTTAACTTGTGGTAGACAGAGCTGGGCCTTTGTCCTAGACACTTTGTACCTTCGATTAGCTGGAAAGTTTAAGAGATCTAGAGTAGTCTACTGACATGAGGCTTACGGAACTGGTAGCCAGAAGTATGTCATCCACGTATTGGAGGACTAGAGTGCCTGAACTTGAGAACTGGCCTAGGTCTTGGGTCAATGCCTGACCAAATAGACGAGGGCTATCTGTAAACCCTTGGGACAAGACCATCCACGTAAGCTGGAACGTGTGGTCTGTAGGGTCCTCAAAGGCAGAGAGGAACTGGGAGTCAGAGTACAGGGGAATGCAGAAGAAGGCATCTTTGAGGTCCAGAACAGTGAACCATTCTGCTTCCTCTGGTATCGGAGACAGCAGTGTATAGGGGTTGGGTACAGCATGATATAAAGAAATTACTGCCTCATTGATGATTATGAGGTCTTGCACTAGTCTCCACTGACCATTTGGTTTTTGTATTTCAGGGATTGGGGTGTTGCAAGGACTGCTGCATTTTCTTACCAAGCCTTGAGCTTTTAAATGTCTAGCAATATCCTGTAATTATTTATGAGCCTCAGGACTTAAGGGATATTGCCTTTGATAAGGAAAAGTGGTGGGGTCTTTTAACCTAATTTGAACTGGATGGGCATTTTTTGCCCTTCTGAATTGTCCTTCCAAGACCCAGACTTCAGAGTTGATTCCTTCTTCAAGTAGGGGACAACAAATGTGTAATTTGTTCTCCATATTCATGTAGAAATAGCCCCAGCTTTAGCGAATACATCCCTCCCTAATAAGCATGTGGGAATTTCGGCATAACAAGAAGGCATGTGAAAAGAGCAAAGTCTCCCAATTGCAGCTGAGGAGAGAAATACCTGGTTATAGGCTGTCCTAAGATTCCTCAGATAGTAATGGACTTTGAGGACAGTCATCCGGGGCAGGAGGTTAAAACTGAGTGTCCTGCCAGTGTCCAGGAGGAAATCCACTTCCTGGACCTCAATGGTCAAACTCACCCGGGGCTCTGTGAGGGTGATGGCATGAGCTGGTGCTTACCCCAGGCACCCTCAGTTCTGTTGTTGAATCATCTGGTCGGGTGCTTCTGGTCCAGAGGGCCTTCATCCTCTGGGGCAGTGCGCCTTCCAGTGATTACCTTGACATATTGGACGTGGGTGAGGGTGTGGTTTGTTTCTCGTTGGACAATCTTCCTTAAAGTACACTGATAAATCTTCCTTAAAATGCACTGATAACAAGCCCGGCAAACTGCACTGATAACAAGCCCTACTAGGCAATTGGCCTGCTCCTCTTTTGGTTCCTTCTGAGCCACCAAGATCTGCCTGTCTGAGGGCCACAGCTAAGGCTGCAGCTTTTCTCTTATCTCACTTTTCCCTTTTGGCCTGTTCCTCTTGGTCTCTGTTATAGAACACCGATGTTGCCAGGTTTAATAATGCTTCCAACTTTTGTTCTGGGCGTAAGCCAGACTTTTGGAGTTTTCTTCTAATGTCAGCCGCTGATTGGGTGATAAATTTATCCTTTAAAATAAGTTGGCCTTCTACAGAATCTGGAGTTAGGGCGGCGTGCTTTCTTAGGGCCTTCCTTAGCCTTTCTAGAAAAGTGGAGGGGTTTTCCTCTTTTCCCTACATAATTGTGGAGAGCATTGAGTAGTTCATAGGCTTTTTCTTAGTCTTCCTAAACCCTTCCAAAATGCAAGTTAGCAAATGCCTGTGGCTCCAATCTCCATGATCTGAGTCAGTATCCCAGTGAGGGTCTACAGTGAGGACTGCCTGTTGCCCTGTGGGGAACTTTTCCCTCTCCTCCAGGACCATTCGATCATTTACCTGGCTAAGGTACCACAGATCACCGGGCTGCTGTTAAAGCTGCTTCTTTTTCAGCAGGACTTAAGGTCTCATCAGGAAGTAACTTGATATCTTTCCATGTTAGATCAAAGGACTACCCTAATCCTTGCAGGACATCTATATAGTTATCAGGATCATCCAAGAATTTCCCTACATCTACCTTCATTTGTTTTAAATCTGAGAGTGAGAAAGAGACATGTACATGGGTGGGCACAAATTCTCCTACTACTGCTTGTAAGGGACATAGCTTGGGTGCCTGGATCGCAGAGTTTACATTCTCTTTCCAGTGTGCCTTTAACAGTTTGGTGTGACTGGATGGAGGAGAGTCAGTGAGGGAGGAGAGTGGGGCTGAAGGAGAGGCCCTGAGTATGGAAGCAATTGTGGGCCTCTGTCATTTGGGCAAAACTTGCAGGGCTTGGCACAGGGCAGTATGGTCACGAAGGGCAAAGAAAGCCTGTACGTAAGGGACTTCACTCCGTTTACCTTCCTGTTTACAGAAAAGATCTAGTTGTAGAAGGGCGTTATAATTAATACTTCCCTCAGGGGGCCAGGTTTCTCTATTTTGTAAGGAATACTGTGGCCAGGCAGTGGTACGGAAGAAAATCAGCGGCTTCTTTTTTAAGGTTTCAGGGTCAAATTTGTCCCAGTTATTCAGGATACATCTTAAGGGAGTGTCTGGTTTTGAAGGTGTGGTGCCCATCTGAAATTTTAAACACAGGGATGCCCATAGCCCCGGTTAGTCCCAGGACTTGTTTTCCCTTAGGGCATCCCGTAAGGGTCAGGTTCAATTATGCTCAAAGCTCATGGCTGCTTTTCCTGAGCTCTCCGTCTACCAGATTTAACCATGCTTACCGGCAGGATGAAAACTTCCCTTGCCCCTGCTGTGCGCACTTTGACCACTAAATGGGGCACAAGGACTGTTGGATTTATTGTGGTCCTTCTGCCAATGCATCCTACCTGTTACAGGGTGGTAAGGCCTGGGTCAAGGGCACCACTGATGCTTGCATGCTAAGGTCCAATTTTCGTGGGCCTGGCCATAAAACTGTCCTTCAAGGAGAAATTTCTGAATTAGCAACAGGATGCTTAGTAAGCTTAAAAGGGGTGGTGGATATCCTCTAGGCCAGGGCCAAGAGAACAGTTGATGTGCTTTAGCCTTCTGTCCCCACTTGCCATCAAAGGAGTAAGCCCCCCTTTCAAGGCAGCACCAGTATCCTGTGTCCCAACTGACTATGTTCTCTTCCTTCCAATACCAATTACTGAATGGTTGAAACAACAATTCAATGGCTCTAAGACCCATGCCTATGCACCACAGATTGTACCTGAGAGGCCCCAAGGAAGGGGAAAATCTATCTGGGAGCAATGGAGGAAATGCCCTAAGCCTTCTACTATCCACATGAAAATTACAGACTTGTCTTTAAATTGTCCTAATGCAGGGGACCATACACCATGGTGGGGGACTGACCCTTCAAAGTGGCCATCAAATGGCGACACCTGCCTAAACCCCAGAGGGCACCATGAACAGGGATCTTCTGGGAGCCACCCCAAGAATTTAAGACTTCTAAATAGGGAATCTTGACCCTGTCTAACAGGAATAACCTTGCTTGCAAGATGAGGAAAGAAGTCTAGCTGGTGGACATCAGGACCCAGGAGGCAGAAGTCAGAAGATGTGGCTGTCTCACACTCTGTAACCCATGCAGGGGGAGCCTCTGGTGGGGTCATGGATATCCCGGGATATCTGGGAGACTAAGATGTCTGCTGAGCACTCCAGGGTGTACTTCAGGACCACCACGGAAAGAAAAGAGTTGGAACTGGCCAACCAACGCTCCCAATCCTGAAGGTTCAGGGATTGTTAGAGAGCCCTTTTCCAGATAGCCTCACACCCATGTCTTTAGTTCGGCAGCCACACTAATCGCCTTTAAGTGGCCAACAGGTGCCTAGTATTTAGCCTCCTAATTTTAAGGAAGGATAGGACATAATAGCAAGCGAAAGAGGTCCAATCGTACTCACCATGTGACGATCTAGATGCCTTTCCTGGAGTCTCCTGGCTGGCTTGCCAAAATGTAATGCTTAAGGTTCTTGCCCAGCCATGCCAAAGAATTGGAGTGGAGGCTGACCATGGTAAGTGATAGAGACATGGACCGATAGAGAGAAAAAGCTGTAGGCTTTATTGAGCAGAGTGAAAGTACAAAGCTTCCACAACATGGAAGGGGTCTCGAACAGGTAGCCAGAGTTAGATTACACAATTGCCATTTGAAGTCTTTTAGGTGGGAAATACATGTGGTGGGAAAATATTACCAGAGCAAGAAACAAAGACAATTAACCATTTGTGACATGTCTTAGATCTTGAGGAAAACCAGAATTGCAACTTAGATTTTATCTATTTTATGACCTTGCAGTAGCATGGCGAAGGAGACAGGATCTTACAGGACTTTACAAAGTATGTTTACAAGGAATTGGAATTGGGAGCATAGATAATGTCTGCTGGTCACAGGAAAACAGGCAGTTAACATTTCTTTTACTTTAATTTGGTGGGGAGGAAAGGAGAGGGGCAGAGAGGACACAGGGAAACTTACAGGAAAATTTTCTCTGTTTATAGCTTTCTTGGGGAAGACAACACATGCACAAATCCTGGTGTTCGGAATAGTTTAAGCATATATCTTCAATATTAAGTCATCCAGGACTGAAGTAAGTCCTAATGCAGGAAACTAGTGAATTTCACAGCTTTCTGAGCCCCTACTCAACCCAGGAAGCCCAGCTAGCCCCTCCTCTCAGTTGCGTAGTATTCCATGGTGTATAAGTACCACATTCTCTTTTTTTTTTTTTCGTTTTTGAGATAGAGTCTTGCTCTGTCACCCATACTGGAGGGCAGTGGCACCATCTCCACTCACTGCAAACTCTGCCTACTAGGTTCACGCCATTCTCCTGCCTCAGCCTTCTGAGTAGCTGGGACAACAGGCACCTGCCACCATACCCAGCTAATTTTTTGTATTTTTAGTAGAGACGGGGTTTCACTCTGTTAGCTAGGATGGCCTCGATCTCCTGACCTTATGATCCGCCTGCTCTGGCCTCTCAAAGTGCTGGGATTACAGGCGTGAACCACTGCGCCCAGCCCAAGTACCACATTTTCTTCATCCAGTCCACCACTGATGTACATCTAGGTTGATTTCATGTCTTTGCTATTGTGAATAGTCCTGCAATGAACATACTAGTGCATGTGTCTTTTTAGTAAAATGATTTTTTTTTTCTTTTGGATGTATAATCAGTAATGGGATTGTTGGGCTGGATAGTAGTTCTAAGTTCTTTGAGAAATTTCCAAACTTGTTTCCACAGTGGCTAAGTTAATTTATATTCTCACCAAGAATGTATAAGCATTCCATATTCTCTACAGCCTCACCAGCATCTGTTGCTTTTTGACTTTTTAGTAATAGCCATTCTGACTGGTGTGAGACGGTATTTCACTGCAGTTTTTATTTGCTTTTCTCTGATGATTAGTGATGTTAAGCATTTCGTCTATATTTGTTGGCTGCTTGTGTGTCTTCATTTGAGAAATATCTATTCATGTCTTTTGCCAGTTTTTAATGGAGTGATCTGAAGAAACCTTTGCCTACTCTAAGGTTGCAAAAACATTCTCCTCTGCTTTCTTCTACAGACTTAAAGCTTTTGCTTTTATGTTTAAATCTATGGTTCATTAAATTTTTTTTTTTGTTTCTGGATTAAGAAACAAAGTTAATTTCTTTCACATAGATATCAAGTTGTGTCACATTCTTTTATGGAAAACTTGCTTTCCTCATTGAAACACTATGGGGACTTTGAAAAAATAAATATAAATTGACAGTATAAGTGCAAATTAATTGCTATACCATTAATCTATTTGTCTATTATTATGATGTCTGGATTACTGTAATTTTATAGTAAGTTTTGAAATCAAGGTGCTATGAGTCCTACAGTTTATTTCCTTTTATTAAATATTACTTTAGCTTTTCCAGATACTTTACATTCCATAGAAATTTCAAATTAACTTCTCAGGTTTTACAAAATCTCAGCCAGGTTTTCATGTGGGTTGCATTAACTTAATAAGTGAATTGGTATGGGAATGTTTTTTTGAAATATATTAAGGAAAATACAAATAAAAGACATTGTTGTTGATGTTAATACCAGAAACAGGGGAATAAATTGACATTTAAATTTTTAGTATAAATCCGCAAAACTTTACCTAAGTAAAATCTATATGGACACACTGAAGATATATGACATACAACCCAAATGCTATGAAATGTTCTAAACTAGAGGCAGAGAAGATTCATTGATTCACTTGAGACTTTTATTGAATACCTACATTATAGCTGACTAGGATCTCCAAATATATATGAGACAGTGCCTGGCACACAGCAAAACTCAATGCTTGCTGAATGAGGAAATGAGTGAGACACACTCCACAAAGAGTTTGTGATCTATTAAAGGAGGCACCCATACAAACAAGTAATTAAAAGGCAATATCAAAAGACTTATGGGTGGCTTTAGGGAAGAGCTGCTAAATCTGATAAGCTCTCTGATTTCAGTAAAATGCAGCATAAAATTGTTTTCCGGTGAATGAAGTTTACAATCCTAAAATACTCTAAGATCCTAATTGGCACCTAGGGAAGCCTAGTTACATGTTTTTCTCTTTATACTCATTCCTTCTATGTTACTTTAAGATAAAAGAAATTTAAAGTGCCATAGCTTTATAAGTCAATGTTTATGGTTTTTAAAAATTATTTACAATGGATTTATCTAAACATAAATAAGTCACTTTATTTTCCTGTAAAATTGTGGTGTATAAAGACCAATAAATTATTTTATTTTTCTGTTTAAATATCTTAATGTATTTGAAAAAAAGCATTGGGCTATATTGCTTTTGCATGTGGTTCTGGTTCATTTAAACCCTCTGGTTTCTCTGACTTTGTGTGAAAACACTTTTATACGCATTCCTTCAACTGTGAACAAACATTATAATCTACTGTGTGCCAGATTAAAAATCAAAACATGAAACCTATAGTTCTATATACAAGTTAAATAAAATGTATATAAAGCCTATAGTTTTATATACAAGTTAAAATAAAGATATTTTCTGACAAGTTTATTACACATGGACAATGTTTGAAATAAATTTTAGAGAATTTATTATATTAGTAAGAAAGAGTAGTCCAGGAAGAAGGTATTTGGGAAAGGAAGTGAAAACAGAATGTAATATGTTTTCTATTTTAAATGATCCTCTAAACATTTATATTCTTAAAAGACTCAGGCTAAAATAGTACATGATACCATGTACTATGGTTTAATGTGGCCCCCAAAACTGTGTATGTTGAAAACTAATCTCCAACCCAATGATATTGAGAGGTGGGGCCTAATAAAAGCCGTAATGAGTGGGTTCGTCTTATTCTATAGGTGAAGGGTTAGTAACCATAATAGTGGCTTTGTTATAAAAGCAGGCTCTTTCTGGCTGTCTTGCTCTTGCTTTCTCACCATGTGATGATCTTTGTTATGTTATAATGCAGCAAGAAAGCTTCTACCAGATGCTGATGCCATGCTCTTGGACTTCTGGGCCTCTAGAACTGTGAGAAATAGTGTCTTTTATTATTATTATTAATTACCTAGTCTATGGTGTTTTGTTATAGCAACAGAAGACAAACTAAGACACTATGGATATCAACTTGGGAGGAAGGTTTAATTTGTTGTGTGTTCAGGATAGAAACAAGTAGGAGTTAAAAGTGTGCTGTGGTACACATTTTGTTTTATGAAGTACATACATTTGATACATTTCAAACAAATAGGGTAATAGAGCCTAAATAAAAGACTTTTATAGAGGTAAACCGCACAAGACATAAAATGGGAAAAAAATGTATCCAGTATAAAACAATAAGGAAGAAAAAAATATGTATAAAAAATAGAAACCACATAGTGTTAAATAAATGTAAATAAACTCTCTTTAACACAAGTAATAATAACTGCTAATGGCATAAATTTCTTGATCAAGACATGAATATTCACATTGAATTTAAAAATCAATTCAATAATGTAATAAAAAAGATGATAACGTTTGAAAGCATATATTTCTCCCCAATCCCCCACTTTCCATTCAGTTAAGTCTAACTGAATGAAGAGTCTGTAATAAGGACAAAGCCTCACTTTTGAGATTTGATTGATGGCAGCTTTTCTTCTCCTCTTTTTTTTTTTTTTTGTTTTGAGACGGAGTCTCGCTCTGTTGACCCGGCTGGAGTGCAGTGGCCAGATCTCAGCTCACTGCAAGCTCCGCCTCCCGGGTTTACGCCATTCTCCTGCCTCAGCCTCCCAAGTAGCTGGGACTACAGGCGCCCGCCAACTCGCCCGGCTAGTTTTTTTTTTTTTTGTATTTTTTAGTAGAGACGGGGTTTCGCCGTGTTAGCTAGGTTGGTCTCGATCTCCTGACCTCGCGATCCACCCATCTCGGCCTCCCAAAGTGCTGGGATTACAGGCTTGAGCCACCGCGCCCGGCCTCTTCTCCTCTTTGCCCCACATCTCGACAACAAGATTCTGAACCCCAATTCTGGTTCCATCCACTAATCACAACAAAAGCACAAAACCACCAATGTTTCCTTTTTGTTTAACTCCCAACTGTATCTGAAATCTTCTCTTTGAAAATCATTTTGCTATTTACTCTGTGAGTAATACAGTTTATTTCTCATTTCACTGGTGCTAATGTATCATTCTTAACATTATCCATAAATCATTGAGGAGAGGGATTGTGGATGGCAACTGCTCAACCTCCAGCAGGTGATTCTAGGTACCCAAATAAAATAGAGGCTTTTTCCATTACAGTGTCTAAAATTTCAGCCTACTACTTACAACTCTGTTTCTTCTGGATGCTTTCATTTTTTAGTAGCACTTATCACCATCTAACATATAATATGATTTTACTTCATTAGTTCAATCTATTATTATATATTTTGCCTACTAAAATACAAGCTTCAGATAAGCAGGATTATACCCTATTTATTTATATCTAGAACCTAAAGCAGTGTCTCACATTAAACGTTCAATATTTGTTAAATGCATTAAAAAAAGATATACCAGGTCAATATAAACCAAAAGAAAATTTTGGAAGCAATTTTAATATTAGGAAAATGAATATTTAAGGCCAAAAGTTATAAGGAACAAAATAGAAGCTTATAAACTAAGAGAAGAAATGGTAAGAAAACACAACAATCATGATGCAATTATGCATCATTAAATATGTTATGTTGAAATATATCACTCAACAATAAAATAAATTGTTGAGATGAGTGGACATCACTATTTTTAGTTAAAGATTATAACATACTCCTCTTTAAAATTAATAGATGTAGTAGAAAAAACAAAAATATTGTAGGTTTGAATAACATAATAATTGATCTGTAGAGATCAGAAGGAGAAAAAAATATTAAAAGCAAACATACAGAACACAAAAATTTTAAATCAGATTTGCATAAATTTATAAAGAAAAACTGATGAAGAAAGTCACAATAGGTTCTAAACAATAACACTCACTCTGTGGTTTTGGTACATGTTGTAAATTCAAAATAATTCTGAAATTATAGAAAAATAATTCCACATACGTGGAAAAACTAAAACATGCTACAAAACACACCATGGATTAAAAGTAAAATTATAGCTGAATACTTAAAGCTTAAATAAAATAATAAATAAAAAAATAGAATGAAATAGAGTAGTGCTTAAAGGAAAATAGCTATGTATGTATTTACTGAAAAGCAAGAAATAGTAAAATAAATGAAAAAAGTATTCAAATCAATAAATTAGGAAAAAAGAAACAGAGCAAACTTCAAAATAAGAATAAATAAAACAATAAAATAAAGAATAAGTAAAATAACTACAGGAAAAACAAAAGCAACACAGAAATGCAAATAATTAAAACATAAATAGTTATTTGAAAGTACTGATAAGTTAAACAACTGGTACTATTGTTAAGAATAAAAAGGCAACCACAAAATATACAGTGTAAAAGGGAGAATAGCTGTGGGAAAACATAAACGCTCGAAAGATAATATACTACTATTGAAAAAATTATGTGACAATTTTTAAATAGAGATTGAATGGTTTGGGAAAATATTGACACAGAAAAAATAAAAAACTGGAATAGATCAGTAATCACCATGGAAATTAAAATGATAAAACCTGTCCTTTTACTCACCTTTAAGCACACTAAAATGGCTTTACTGGTGAATCCTACCAAACTCTTATGGACTAGATCATTTTTATCTCATATAAAATATTTCAGATAATAACACAAGAAAAGGGAAGGTTGCCAGGGTCATGCTAATAGAACAGCCTTATCTTGCATTTAATTCAGTTGAAGGCAATAGAAAAATTAAATATTATGTGCCAATTGCATTTATTGACATAAATTCAAATTTTCTAAATAAATAATCAGGTAACTGAAGCCTCTTACATTGTAGTCAGGTATGACTTAAACTAGAAATACTAGAGTTCTTCAATAGCAGCATATTTATCAATGAGGTCATTTAGTTCATGAATGAACTTTAAAAAAAGTTACAGATTTTTTTATCTGTCAATTTGCCATATATATATTTTTTAAGTTACAGATTTTTTAAAGTGACATTGAACATCCAATTGTGTCAAAATCTCCTAGAAAATGGCAATTTCCTTAAACTAACAAAAGATAATTCCCAAACCTTACACCAAACGTGGTACCTAATGAAGAAATTTTAGAAGCATTCTTTTTTAACTTTAGAAACAAGGATGATTACTATTACCACTATGCAGCAACATAATATAGCATCATGGGGCAAATCAACCAAGCAAAAAAAAAAAAAAA
>NW_016808026.1:4425144-4457018 GCF_001698545.2 Rhinopithecus bieti
AATTCCTTAACAAACAAAGCTTCCCATTACAGGATCCCTACATACTCCTTTCCTCTCAGCTTTTCACTTCCTGAATTTCACTTTGGGTCATATATATATACACACACACATATACACACAACAACATAAATATGATGTTGATAGTTCCTGATTTTCATTTGTAAAATGAAATTTTATTGTTTTATGTCACAGTTTTAAACTTCTATAATCCTATATCATAGCTGCATATGAAGAGTACGTGAAATTCATGAGTCTGAGATTTATATTTGATCTTCACACCATGGTTGTTAGGCATATATGTATAAAATGGTAAAATTGTGAATAAAATTATTTTATTGTAACTATACATTTATATCTGATAATTCTTCCCATATTTTTTCTCCCATCCAAACTAATTTCAAAGAGTTTTTGCAATGCCTTTGTTTTAGGACCAGAACATAATATTAACACATAAGCTATTTTACCACAAAATTAACCTGTAAATACACTCAGCATGTATTGGATACTGTAGCAGCTTCAATATAGGTTGAAATATTCAGTCCAGGTTTTTACGAAAGACTTTTATTTTGTAATAGTCTATCACCCAGGTTTCTTTGATTCAGATTGTTATCATATCTTGCTGTTTTTTCTAGTTCTCTTAAAGCATACATCCCATTTAAAGACTTTCTCTATGAAGACAGTCACAATTAGTTGGGCTGTAAATACGATTTTGTTTAGTTTTATTGTTTATACATTTTAGTATTTAAATTTTGACAGAGTTTTTGAAATACTCTTTGCATAACTACAAGATTTTTTAAAATCTAGAGAAACAAGCAGAACCTCTCTTTCAGTTATAATTCAGGGTCTCATGTATATATGTTTATTTAAAATGTAAAGCTATTAGATGGAGAAATTAGATCACCCGCTATACTTTGAAAGATGATTCCAGACCATCCCAGAACTGAAAACATTCGGCCTCTTTAAATCTTTCATAGCAGCACAATTTAAATAATAATCTAAATTTTCTTATAAAGAAATAAATGTTAAACTTACAATTAAAGATTCAGGGAAGAAAACAAAAGCAATGCAGACTAATGCTTAAATTATTCCTTCTTCAGTTGTTAAATCTATACCTCTCGTATTGATAATGAAGTTTTTAAAAGGCATATAGCTTTTAATTGCTGATTACTATTAATTTAGGTTTCTCAGTCGTTTTGTGCTAATTTATTTGCATACAGGTCTGAAAGCTTTAGATGAATTAGATATTCAGTTTTGTAGTTATTTTCCTATTGCTATGTGTTTTTAATTAGAGAAGCTGTGTTCTGTTCTCTTAAAAATAATAGCTGCTCTAATATTCACATCGAGCTCTCAAATATCATGTGAATAATTTATTGATTGGTAGATTCCTCACTTTATTTTATGGCTGCATAAAGATATGATATTATTCCTCTCTCGTTCTTTCTAATAATTATTATTTTCTTGGAGGAAAAGAGAAATTCAAGACTGAATGATTAGTTTATTTTAAAAGTAACTTGTTAATTAAGAAAAATTAAATATGAAAATATTACAAAGAACTAAAAATTATCTGATTTTCTCTAACAACCGTGTTAAATCTGTACTGTCTTGTATTCTTTGAATGTATTGGAAAGGGCTCAAGATCAGCAGCTGTCATAATATTTGCTATACTTTTAGGCATAGAAAATGAAAACTCTATGTCTATCACAATATTTTGTTCCTCCTTTCTCCTCTCATTCTTTGACCTACTTCACAACTCAGTTTTAGCTAACCATTTTGTGAATTTTGAATGTTTATATGTTTTTCTTGTATTTTATTTTGATGCATTTTTTAAGCAGAGTAAATTATACATAATATCAAAGCGATAACCTAATCAGTGAGAACCGCATATTGAAGAAATTAATTCGCAAGTAGTTTTCATTAATAAAAATGTTAGTGTATATAAAATGTGATTAAATTTTGAGCCTATGAATTATATGCAAATCTTAAATACAATGTTGGCTATAAAAATATATCATGAATTGGAAGAAAAAATTCTTCAGTAAAGAAAGCAGATTAGTGAAGTTCAAATAAATGAATGTTTTATTTCTAAAGATTAGGTTTTAAATTCACAGTGTGAGTAGAATTTTATGTGATAATTGTCCTTTTCTATCTACGCACTTGATATTATAAATTTTAAATATCTTGACAAGATACTGATAATTAATCCTTGATGACATAATTATTTTCTAATCTAGACAAAATAACAAAGGGGTTCAGAGGCTTCCTGTATTTCTTGGGAAAAAATTTTGTTTTAAGGTGATTGAAAATGTAGCTTTCAAAATTTCTGGTCCTTATGGCATTTATAATGAATGAAATATTACCAGAAGTTATATTGAGAATGTAGTATTTTAATCCACCGTACCTTACTGCAGTAACCTTAAAATGAGTCTTCCCAAACAATAACTGAAAAAAAGGCATTTATTTAATTGGTACACATCTACATAATATTTAATACTCAGAAAATTTGCAGCATGCATATATGTTAATTTTTTTTGGTGATAAAAATGTCTGTGAAAGCAACCAAAGTGAACATTTTATTTCATTTGCTTCTTTTCATGATAACTATTGTAAGAATACAGGTTGAGCATTCATAATCCAAAAATCCAAAATCCAAATGCTTTAAAATTTGAAACTTTTTGAGTGCTGATGTGAGGCCACAAGCAAAAAAGTGCACAACTAACCTCATGTGATGAGTCATAGTCAAAACACAACCAAAACTTTGTTTCATGTGCAAAATTATTTAAGATATTGTATAAAATTACTTTCAGGTTATGTGTATGAGATGTATATGAAACAAATAAATTTCATGTTTAGACTTAGGTCCTATCCCGATGAAGATATGTCATCAAGTATATGTAGATATTCCAAAATCCAAAAAAATCTGAAATCCAAGACACTTCTGGTTCCAAACATTTTAGATAAGGAATATTCAACCGGTACTACTTTAAATGTAGCCTATTAAAAAATACTGTGTATATTACCAAAAAGTTAGAAAATAAAATGGAAGAAAATTGTCTTTTAACATAGAAACAAGAAGATAAAATAAATGTCTGAATAAACTTAACAAGAAATATTCAGCTGCTGCGTAAAATTAATTTTTTAATGTTGAGAGAAAATTCCATATTGTAAATGAGCTAATTTTTTCTAAACTAATCTTTAAACTCAATTCAATTTTAATAAAAGTACTAACAGCAATATTTTCCAAACATGATAATCTTATTTAAAATGCATGTTAAAGATAATTTTAAGGCTATCTAAGAGTAGCTGAGTAATTCTAAAAATGTAATAAGGAGTGGGGCATTCACTGTGCTAGACAATAATATTTACTATGAAGCTCTAGTATTTTAAGCAGTTTGGTACTGGATATAAATAATTAGTAGAATAGTTCAAAATCCAGACATATACTCATATGCATGTGGAAAGGAATTATAGGATAAAGGTACTGCTTCAAACATGTTGAGACAAGATAGATTAAAAATCATTTTTTATTGTTTGAATTATTTAGCTGACTGTGCATATATTTTTAAATAATATGTCTGTGTAATTATTAGAGAATTTATATGTATAACATATAGACACATATATTAAGATAACATGTAATATATTAATATATACATATACAAAACTGAATAAAATACATATGTTTATATATGTGTCTGTATATACATGTGTATATAAATGCATACATATATAGTTAGATGAGTGCATACGTTATGTGTATATATGTATGTGTGTGTGTCAAAGAAGAATAAAAATGTTCAAACATATATTAGATACATTGTTTTATGGTACTATGTTCCTAATTTTCATTTCATGGGTTTTTGGTGTTTTTGGCTTTTTTTGCTTCAAGAAATTGGTATACCATAACAGTATAATCTTAAACTCAGGATTTGGACAGAATAAAAGTTTTAGGAAAAAATAACATTTGATCCTTTTCATTTTCACTGAAATTAAGGCAATATAACACATGGGATAAAATTTCTGAAAAAATACCAAAGAGAAAACTGTATATAAATTTTATTTAGAAATGTAGATGGTATTATTTAAATACTATAGTTAATTTAATCATTAGATTTAATATTTTTAAACCAAAATTTAAATTTAAATATAAATTTAAGATACTATTTCTGCAATGATGACGTATGTATTCTGGAATTCGAAAGAAAATAAAAATAAAATTATTCTGATAGTGATTTAAGTAAGTAGCACACCTAACAGACAGATTCTGATTGGATGATAATGTAATAACTCTTAACTAAATAAATACAGATGGAGAATCCCAATCCAAAAATGAAACATTAGTAAAATTCATGAAAAAAATCAAGTAAATATCCACAATTGTTACCTGCCAACTAAAAAGGAAAAAGAAAGAGAGAAGTAATTAATAAATGTATTGGAAAAAAAGTAAGCAAGGAGATTGACAGCTCTGACATAAAAAATAGAAAGAGAGAAAGAACCGGCCGGGCGCGGTGGCTCAAGCCTGTAATCCCAGCACTTTGACTTTGGGGGGCCGAGAACGGCGGCATCATGAGGTCAGGGAGATCGAGACGCCATCCTGGCGAATACGGTGAAACCCCTCTCAGCTAAAAAAATACAAAAAACTAGCCGGGCGAGCGAGGGCGGGCGCTGTAGTCCCAGCTACTCGCGGGCGGCTGAGACACGGAGAAGATGGCGTGAACCCGGGAGGGCGGCAGCTTGCAGTGAGGCTGAGAGCCCGGCACTGCACTCCAGCCTGGGCGGCAGAGCAAGACTCCGTCTCAAAAAAAAAAAAAAAAGAAAAAAAAAGAGAGAAAGAACCTGCCCTAATTTCATGGAGCTCAATTTTCAAACAAGATTTAGATCATTGGTCTCCACATCCATTTACTCTTGGAAAAGGAAAGCTTTCTGTTTTAAGAGTAAAGGTCTTATTTTAAAGACAGATTCTTCTTAAGCTACAATATTATTTAAGTATAAACAAATCAGAACTATATATGGATTGAGTTTCCTTCCAACAGCACATAGCTTGTATGTTATAGGAAAATCGCTCCGGGCTACATGTTTTATCAAACCTAGAGCATACTGAAATAGTCTTAAGATGTTAAAAATATACAAACTGTGGCCAAAAGTACCCATTCCTGAATCAAATAAGACACCATGATCATAAAATTCTATATATACTGTTTAGAATAGAATAGCATGGGAAACACCAACATTTACTAGAAGGTGTAATATATTTCTACAAAAAAATTCTGAGGCTATCTACTCTGTCTTCCAAAAATACATCATATCTATAACATTAAAGAAAAAACATTTAATCAAAGCATCAATGAATAATGTGTACCCGGGCACACAAAGAGGTATCACTTTACAATATGATATTCCAATACAAAAGATAGCCATAACTTAGCTCTGTTTCATTAAGATGCATTTTTCCTTCATTAACACGCATATCCCATTCCTCCTATTGTAGACTCACACTACCACTTCCTTCTTAACACACACACAAACACACACACACACAATGTGCATTTTTAGCTTCTTTAGAATATAATTCATTTTAATGATTTTGGTGTTGTGGTGAGGTTGTAATGCATCAGCTTAATTAGGTTGACCTACATATTTTAGAATTTGCTTCCCTCTATGTTTTGTTAGGGGGTCCACATGTGAGGTTCTTGTGGGAGATTTTGAAGATGGAAATAAAACCACAATCATTGTGTTGCTCACCTATGTTGTTCCTAATCTTCAGCTTAACTCATGGGTGTGAGGCTGTAGCCATGCCTGAAACTTCCCCACGGACATAATTTGGATATTTGGCCCTGCCCAAATCTCATGTTGAAATAGAATCCCCAGTGTTGGAAGTGGGGGCTGGAGGGAGGTGTTTGGGTCATGGAGGCAGACTCCTCATGGCCTGAGAGATCCTATCCTGTCCCCAAGACAGTATGTAAGTTCACACTATATCTGGCTGTTAAAAAGTGTGGCGCCATGCCCCATCCTTGCCCCCGCTCCTGCCAGGTGAGATACCTGATCCCCCTTTGCCTGCTGCATGATTGTAGGCTTCCTGAGACCTCCCCAGAAACAGATGTAGGTGCCATGCTTCCTGTACAGCCTACAGAACCATGAGTCAGTTAAACCTCTTATAAATTACCCAGTGTCAGGTATTTCTTTATCACAATGCAAGAATGACCTACTACACCCACCTTCCTCATACTATCTTTCAGCATTTCCAGCTCCTGGGACAGAAGCCTGTGTTTAGATCCATGATAAAGGACGCTGAGTTTTAGAGGATACCTACACCATCCATGAACTGACGAGGATTTCAGTCTAAATTAATGGGCTTGTTCTTCTTCTCCATCAGTGTGATTTGAGTTTCCAGGTTATTCTTGCCCTCCTGCACTTTATATCCACCTTTTCTTCCCAATTGCCTTTCCTTAGGACGCATGAACATGACAGCTTCACAGAGGTTGCCTGACCAGCTCTCACTGTTGCATTAGGTCAATCTCTGTAACAAAATGGTTAATACAAACATACACACAAACAGACACACACATATATGCATATGCACTTCTGCGTCTGTAATTGAATCTTTACTAGTATAAATACTTGGAACTTAAGGCTCACTGGCAGCAGATGGATAATATATTTGGAAATCCGAAAGATCTTCGAAACACCCTATCATTTACATAGCTATATACACTGCTGATTTTCAAGTTCTGGCTTCCAAAATACCTATGCAACAAGTATTAGATGTGGATATTGATTATATGTTCTTGAATTTCTGGTCAGTGTTTTTTGGTTGCAAGTGACAGAAACCCAGCTTACATTAGCTTAGGTTAAAATAGAACCTATTGAGCTATGTAAGCAAATAATAGGAATAGTAGAAAAACTAGAAACAGGAATTGAAATACCATCTGAACTTTCACTGATTTCTAAATTGTTTTTCTCTGTATTTCAACGTCTTTGTCTTTCAAACCAATCTTTTGACAAAAGGCTCAAAAAATATACTAGTACCTCCAGACTCTATTGACCTAACTGTAACTCCAGAAAAGACAAGAGCTCATTTCTTCAGCTCCTGTTCAAGAATATCCTAGCTGAGACCTCTAATCAGCTTCTATGACTAAGACTCAGGTGGGAAAGAGGAAAGGAGCTAAGTACGAGTTGGCAGGTCCCAGCAGAACTACATGATTCAAGAAAGAGCTGTGTTTCCTCAAGTAAGCAAAGGTATGGCTATCGGGAAAAAGAGGGAAGGGGCACAGAATTAACAAATAAAACTACAGATAGCTATAATACTGGGATAGTCCTGATCATGATATGCAAATATTCCTCCAGTGTTTGCTTATGTTCTCACATACAGGAATGCAGCATGAAAAATGCCTTATCTGCAGTGACAGAATTATACATGATAATGCAAACATATAAAGGGTTGATGGCTAATGAATTAACATCAGTTTGGTGGGAGGTCTGTGCTAATGGCTATTGAGCTCTCTCTATAGACCCATCTGGTTCAATATATTTAATAATCACTTGAATCAGGCCAAAGTTTTGTGCTTATTAAATTTGTGGTCAATATGAATCTGAGAGGGAGAGAAAATATACTTGATGACAAAAGCTAGATTTAAAAACACATCAAAAGTCTAAATAATTGACCACAGGTAACTAGTTAGAAACTAGAAGTGATATAGTATGTAAGAGGATGTTAATTTGTATCAGAACTAATCAATCAATAAAAAGAGCACAAATTATAAAATAAAGAAGTTCTTGCTTAATGTCAGTAGTATAAGAAATATATAGAAAGCTTATTATTACATGTTTTTCTCTCCCTCTTTCTGTCTATAATCAACTTTCTCTCTGTATTCAAAGGGTATGGTTTTGGTTGAGTTTAAGATTAAAATGAGCCGTAAACAAATCTGAGTTGCGGCAATAGAAAGAGAGTATCAAAACGGGAAGGAAGGTTCTTCACAACCCTGTGGTTTTATAACTATCATAGCTTTTAAATTAATAAATAATTTTTATAATTTCATTTCCATGTATATTTGAAGAAATTGATAGAATGTAATAGAGTCAATTGTTAAATCATTTCCAAAATTGTAATTTATATTGGTTTTCTATGATTTTAATATATTGTATATAATATATATGATATGTGTAAGAATATATAAATTATTCACATACACACATTTACAGAGTTGGATATCAGACTTAATTCTAGTCCTATGCCAGATCCACCAGTCCAATGATCAGGGTGATTATAATTTGATAACTAAGCTTAAGCCATAAAGTTCATTTGTGACTTTCTTAAATGACTCTTTTAGAATCAATGGTTGTGACCCAACGTAGAAAGCAAATAAATATATGTAAGTGAGAATACGGTACTCCAAGTATGTTGGGAAATTGAACTAAAGTCATTTAAATTCTGTGACACAAACTTGAGGAACAACCCCTAGAAGGAAACATCATTTGTGTTTCTGACATAAGCTCTAGTTTATGGTGACTTTTACACCCTGAAACATTACCTCATTACCATCTGCTCACAACTTTCAATGCTCACCTCTGACATTGTTCAGTGAGGCAATGGGAACATGCACAAACTGCCCAGATCCTGTGAAACTGTGATAGAATTAAATCTTGTCTGCAATCATCTATTTCAGGCTAAAATATCATCAGGAAAAGGCATCAGTTCAGTGTAGATCTTTGGCAGACTTTAAAGAAAAATCTGGGCGAACATAAGGTCAAAGAGATAGCAGCATATGTTAAGTAACAGAGCTTGAAAAATGAACAAGAAATTAAATATTACAATGAAACGTGGGAAACATACTTGAGGAATGATAATAAATAGAATAAATTGAGAAAGCAAAATGGGGACAGCATAATAAGATTCAAGCGCTAACTGCAGTAATGGGCGATCAACAATGCTGGTACTATTGGGCATTGTTGTTAATCGATAGAGTTGACAAGAAGGATAATATTAGATTGTAGAATGATATAATCTGCTTTGAAGTTCTCTGTTATGTTCCTTGTTAAATCTGAATGTGATTTACTCATTGCTCATTGATCCATTTCTGTATAAGCATTTCAAATGTATCTACTGGGTACATGGAATTATTCAAGAAACAATTGAAATGAAAGAAATACAAGATATAGTTCACATAACCTACAGTATCCTACAATCTGGCATATGCATGAGATAAATAGTAGTGTAAGATAGTATTTGTGTAAATGCCAAAAGGAGAAAACAGACAATGGATGCTCTGGGAGTTCAAAGGAAGGGCATCACTGTGAGCTTGAGCAGTAGAGGAAGGTATCTGGGATAATTAAGATGTGAGCTTGTTCTTAAAGAATGAATAGGATTTGAATTTGTGGTGAAATGGGGGTCAAATCTTCCACAAGAAGGCCTCTAAAAGGGAATAAGTAGTATCTGTTTGTTGAAGGCGAGATCCTGCCTGACTCCTTTCTTCCTCAAATCCCTACATCTAGTCAGCCACGAAGTCTCGTTGAGTCTATATTATAAACACATCATGCTCACTTGTCTCCACTCAATCCATGCCACCATCTTCTCTTGTGTAGGTCATTGAACCAGTCCCCTAATGTTTCATTCTCGCCACCATTGTCACTATAGCTACAGTGATCATCCAATAACGAGTACCTGGAA
This sequence comes from Rhinopithecus bieti, assembly GCF_001698545.2. Classification (NCBI taxonomy): domain Eukaryota; kingdom Metazoa; phylum Chordata; class Mammalia; order Primates; family Cercopithecidae; genus Rhinopithecus; species Rhinopithecus bieti. The sequence continues at coordinate 4,434,806 of NW_016808026.1, forward strand.
AGAGCATTTTCACTTAAAACTCTGATGGTTTTCTTAATGGTATACAACACTTTGTATCATCTGACCCTTGTCCAGGTCCCAGCTTCTCCTCTCACATATGTCTCCTACAGCCATAAATGTGCTCCAGTTGCCCAATTTCCATTCTAATTTTTCTTTTCTTTTTTTTTTTTTCTTTTGAGAAGAGTCTTGCTCTGTCGCCCAGGCTGGAGTGCAGTGGCACCATCTCAGCTCACTGCAACCTCCGCCTCCCGGGTTCAAGTGATTCTCCAGCCTCAGCCTCCCAAGTAGCTGGGACTATAGGCGCACACCACCACCCCTGGCTAATTTTTTTGTATTTTTAGTAGAGGCAGCTTTCACCATGTTGGCCAGGGTGGTCTCAAACACCTGACCTCAAGTGATCTGCCCACATCGACCTCCCAAGTGCTGGGATTACAGGCATGAGACACCACGCCCAGTCCTGTTCTCATTTTTCTACCAGGCATTTCAGACAGGATCTTCCTCTGCCCTCACCAACTCCACTCCTCCCAAATTGAAATACCTACTCACCCTTCCAGTTTCAGCTTAAACATTACTTTCAAGGGAAGACTACCCTTAAATATAAGCTGTATTAGGTCACTCAGCTAAATGAACTCACAGTTTATCACACTCATCGCAATATTTTCTTATTAATTAATGGTCTGTCTTCCCTAACAGATCATAAGATACATGAAGGGCAACTTTGTATTTTTCACCACTGTCACCAATATCTTGCATAATATTTATCATAGAGTAGGTTCCTAATAAGAATTTGTACAACTAATGAATAAGCAGTAATAATCTGGCAACAGGGGTTTAATATCATAAAATTTATAAAAGTCACTAATACCATAAAACATTTGGCTGGGCACGGTGGCTCAAGCCTGTAATCCCAGCACTTTGGGAGGCCGAGATGGGTGGATCACGAGGTCAGGAGATCGAGACCATCCTGGCTAACACGGTGAAACCCCATCTCTACTAAAACTACAAAAAACTAGCCGGGCGACGTGGCGGCTCCTGTAATCCCAGCTACCGGGGAGGCTGAGACAGGAGAATGGCGTAAACCCAGGAGGCGGAGCTTGCAGTGAGCCGAGATCGCGCCACTGTACTCCAGCCTGGGCGACAGAGCGAGACTCCGTCTCAAAATAAAATAAAATAAAATAAAACATTAATAATGTTCTATCATTAACTTAGTATTAATTGATATTGATCCTCTTGTCAAATGGGATATAGGGTTGAAGGTACGGAATAAAAATATTACAATATGTGGGGAAAAGAAAGAGAGATCAGCCTGTTACTGTGTCTATATAGAAGGAAGTAGACATAAAAGACTCCATTTAGTTCTGTATTTGAGATGCTGTTAATCTGTGACCTTACCTTCAACCTTGTCCTTGCAAGAGACATGTGCTGTGGTGACTTAAGGTTAAAAGGATTTTGGGCGGTGCAGAATGTGCTTTGTTAAACAAGTGCCTAAAGGCTGCTTATGGTTAAAGGTCATCACCATTCTCTTAAATCTCAAGAAAGAGAAAAACATTTGTCTCCTGCCCCTCCCTGGGCAATGGAACATCTCCGGGTAATACCCATTGTGTGCCTTGTTTACTGAGTGAGGAGAAACCGCCTTTAGGAATAAGGTGGGACTTGCTGGAGCAATACTGCTAAAAGGTTTATGGAGATGTCGCATATACATCTCAAGGCACAGCATTTTCCTTTAAACTTATTCATATTACAAGGATTTTTTCATATGTCTTACTGCCGATTTCCTCCCTACAATAATCCTATTGTCCAGCCACTCCCTTATCCTTTTAATAACTAAGATAATTCTCAATAAATACTAAGGGAACTCAGAGGCCAGTGCCGGCGTGGGTCCTCTGTAAGCTGAGCGCCGGTCCCCTGGGCCCCGCTTTTCTTTCTCTATACTTTGTCTCTGTGTTTTATTCCTTTTCTCAAGTCTTTCGTTTCCACCTAATGAGAAACACCCACAAGTGTGGAGGGGCAGGCCACTCCTTCAACAATAAAGGTGCAATCTGTGGTGGGAATCAGCAAATTAATGCCCACAGAACAAATATGGCCCAGCCACTATCTGCTTTTGTAAACCAAGTTTTATTGAAACACTGTCTATAGTTATTTTCTCGCTACTATGGGAGAGGTGAGCAGTGCATAGGGGTAAGTGTTTCTATAGAGTTGGGTAGTTGTTGTAGAGATTGTCTGGGATGCAAGCCCAAACTCTTTACTATCTGGCTGTTTTCCGAAAAAAAAATTGCTGACCCCGATCTATAATAATGAACCAACTGCATAAATGATGGTAATAAGCTTAGATATAAATACATGAATCACTTTTACATATTTTAGACATACGTATCTAGGTCTGCATGTATACATATATTAAACTAACTTATTTATCCAAATGTTGTGGGAATCTATAATCATCTAAGAAATTATAGGAGACAGAACGAAAGCAAGACAGGTAAAATACTGATGACTTTTTACCAAAAGAGGTGAAAATAAGACTCACCGGATATCATAATTGGTATGTGCATTAAACAAAAGCAAATTCCATTTTTCTCCATTTAAGAAATTCATAGTTGCAGGCCAGGCACAGTGGCTCATGCCTGTAATCCCAGAACTTTGGGAGTCTGAGGCAGGCGAATCACGAGGTCAGGAGTTCAAGACCAGCCTGGCCAATATGGTGAAACCCTGTCTCTACTGAAAATACAAAAATTAGCCAGACATGGTGGCATATACTTGTAATCTCAGCTACTTGGGAGGCTGAGGCAGGAGAATCGCTTGAATCCAGAAGGCAGAGGTTGCAGTGAGCTGAGATCATGCCACTGCACACCAGCCTGGGCAACAAGAGCGAAATTCCATCTCAAAAAAAAAAAAAAAAAAAGAGAGAAATTCACAGTCGCAAAAACAATAATAGCCTGTGAGCTGAGCCACCTGTAACTATAATGGTGTGGGTAATTTTTGTCTGTTTCACAGTTTATGGCAGCAAAGATTTTCAGGGGAGCAGCAAATCAATGAAATGTATCTCATCATCTGAGTTTTGCATGATGAATGACCATATACCCAATAAAGCTAGTATTTGACCATGATGAAACTCAAGCTGTCATTACAAATCCACCATGACAGAAAATTAAGTCTGGCACGTAGCCTTTGAAAAACACCAGCTGTGCCAAATGGCCTAGATAAGGAAAAATGGGAAGTAGAAACTGTAGTGCTTCTTGAACATATTCATTATGTTCTTGGAGCAATTCATTTGGATATAGCTGTTACGCACATGTTCAGGTGAGGTGCAGGGATACATTCAATCACATAGCAGCAGTAGTAGTGGTCAGCACACTTTGATTGCAACTGGCAGATATGCAAGTTGAACTAGGGTGTGCCTAAAAGGGGTTTTGTTGACAAACATAACATTTCATGGATGCAGGTGTGGGTTCTGCCTCAGAGAGGTTAAACCTAGGCGTTAAGGGCCCTTGCTCTCTCTCTTTCTCTCTCCATTATTTTATCTTTTGGATTTCATTTTATAAAGTACTTTCCCCAAAAGGAAATTTCAAGTCTTGATAATGTGAATTATAAAATAAAAGTGTGTTCTCCTCTGGCCAGTTCCAGCTTGGAAAATTCTGCAGTCTTGATTGGTCTATTTCTTGGACCAGTACAAGTGTCTCTGATAGACTGGAGCCAAGGGTGAAAAAATTGATACACTACTTTATGAGGAGAGAAGTAGAAGTGTTCACCATGCTCACATAAAAATCAAAAGCTACTTCAGCTACCAAAGCTTTCTTTACTTGTGATTACCCATGACTAAATTATTTGATAATTTATTACTCTTGTGGGCTGAATCATGTTCCCTTTTACCTACCAAAAATGCAAGCAAACACCAGAAGCTGGAAGGTACAAATAACAAGATTCATATGTTGAAGTCCTAACTTGCAGTACATCAAAACGTGGCTGTATTTATGGAGATAGAGATTTAAAAGAAGCACTGTGGTTAATTGAGGTCATTGTGGTGGGCCCTAATTTGATACCACCAGTGTCCTTATGAGAAGGGATTAAGACACAGGCATTCACAGAGAAAAGAAGATTTGAAACAAAGGAGAGGAGACAACCATCTACATGCCAAAGAGAGAACCCAACTCTGCCAACACCTTAATCTTAGACTTCCAACCTCCGGCGTGGCAAGAAAACAAATTTCCATTGTTTAATCCATCCAGTCTGTGATATTTTATCATGTATGGCAGACTTATCAAACTGATATATCATTTAATGGGATATAAAATTAATGTGTCTGTAATGATAGCAGATCCCCTGGGACTTTTACTGTTGTCTGAGAATTTGTCTAAAGACTCAGGTGAAACTAAATGTGCCACATCTTCTGCCTATGGACGTTCCAATGATTGGGGCCAGCACCTCCCCGCATGACCTCCTGAGACGTGCCAGTTCAGAAATCTTGGCCAAAAGTTAACCTAGTTAGTTAACCTAGTTAGTTTTACCTACAAGTTAGTGTAAGAATGAGACTACAAAGAGGATGTCAACTTTCAGGGGCAAGTAGTTGTCAGCAAGAGTGGCTTTCCCACTCTGCACCTGATGTGAATGCTCTCCTTCCTGGATATCAAGGATATGAAACCGTCAAATGAATTACTTCTGAAGATAGGAGATGCTATGAGAGGAGGACACCAGAGTTCAGCTCTCTAGCAATCTTCTCAGCCAGCAGAAAGAAGCTAACTTGCCAGAGATTTGTAAATGTTTTTTGATTATTAGGTATTTTCTCTAATACTATCTAATTCCTTATAAAATGTAAATTCAGTTTCTACTTTGGCAAACTTCAAATTTGAGCTTCTTAGGCCAGTGATCTCCATGTGGACCAGCAGTTTAAGCACAGCTACTGCTTTTGACCATCGTTACACTCTTTATTGCCAGGCAGATTAATTTATAGAAAATTACTTGCAGCTTTTATTGGTGTTTCCTTAGCCTTTGACCCAGAAAACAGAGACAGGTCTTAAAATAAGCTCTATGAGCCCAGAATAGTTACCTACTGCTTATTATCAAAATGAAAACTAGAGCTGCCAAAACAGCTTTTCGTTTCATGGTGGTAAAATGTGAATGTACTACGTACTCTCCTAATTTTCCTTGTATATTGAAGAGTATCAGAGAGGTGCGTACATAGACATTTTATCACCCAATCATCTGCCTACATTAAGGCATGTGTACTAGGCTGAATAACCACCCCACAAGGATGGCCATATCCTCATTCCTGGAACATGTTATTTTATGCAGCAAAAGGGACTTACAAAACTTGAGATGGGGAAATATCCTGGATCATCCTGGCGGGCCCAGTGTAACTACCATGGTCCTTACAAAACAGAGACAGAGGGTTAGAATCAAAGAGAGAAAGAGTTCTCTAACAACAGAACCAGAGGTCAGGGTGATGGGCCAGTAAGCAAGAAATGCAATCAGACTCTAGAAGCTGGAAATTTTAAGAAATGGATTCTCTCCTAAAGCCTCCAAAAGGATCACAGCTCTGCCAACACCTTGACTTTAGCACCCTAAGACTCATTTCAGACTTTCTATCTCTAGAATTGTTAGATAATAAGTATTTGTTATTTAAAGCCACTGTATTTGAATTAATTTGTTATAGTAGCAATGTTGCTCTATCAACAAGAAACTAATATAACATGCTAAAATAAAATATATAACTTTTCTATTTTTCTTATTGAACTAATATTGTTGAGTATGTTGTTCATTCCATCATACGATGTCTTCTTTTTAGAGTTGCACAACAGAAACCTTCTTTGAATGTCAGTACACAAACACCTGTATCTCCTGAATTCCCAGAATCTGTAGATTACATTCCTGATTATTATCTTACGTGAGGTCTTCCCTACTAGGATACTCCAATGCAATCCATTCTTAGAAACACTAACTTTATCCCTGATTCAACTTTGCTTCCTGTTTTTGTTTGCTCTTGACCCTTTTTTTATTTATTTATCTTTATCTTCTTCTTTTAGGCTTTTTTATGTGATCTCAAATAATTTTTTAAAGATGAATATAAATGAATAAATCATGAAGCAAATTCTTATAAATCTTTTATTAAGAAAGATCTTTCTGCTTAATTGAAGTCTTTCCCATTGCAATTTAATTTCGCTGAAGCCTGAGCAACATAGTGAGGCCTTGTCTCTACAAACAATTTTGTAAAATTGTAGGGGAGAAGAGTTTTCTTTTTTTTCTCACCCATTCATTGTTCGATTCATGACTGAGACCCTGGTAGTAAAAATTTAGATTAACAAGAGAAAAGCACACAAATCTATGTAGTATAAGTTTTACTTGATATAGAAGCCTTCAGATTTAAATAATGAGTATGGTGGAATGCACCTATAGTTTCAGCTGCTCAGGAGGCTGAGCCGGAGAATCACTTGAAGCTAGGAGTTCTAGGCTGCAGTGAGCTATGACTGTGTCACTGAACTCCAGCCTTGGTGTCAGAGTGAGACCCCGTCTCTAAAAAATCAACAAAAAGAAAATATAAAGATAAATGGAGGAAATTTGGAAGGACGCCATTTTGAAAAAAGAAGAGTCTAGAGGTTTATTTTACTTTATTTTAAACTTAGACTAACAAATAACATGCTAATTTTAATGGAGTTGAGGATATGTTTTCCCAAAATATGGCACCTTGGCATTTGAAAAACAACAGAAGCAGGATGGATGTCTCTTTGGCCTTCTCCTGCCATTCTCCCCTGAAGCAGATCATAAAATAAATCTCTGACCTTCCTCTAAAGTAGGTCATCATTCTCATTCCAGAGGGGCCCTCTCTCTACTCAGAGAAAAGGAATGAAGACACAGAGAAGAATCTGAACAAACAGATCTTGCTAAGTTTTACCCAGTTTATTACTATTGGATCAGAACTTTTTGTCTTCTAATCATTCTTCTGCACAATTGTCCATAAAACTGCACAATTTTCCCTGGTTTCTTTCTTTTGTTTTTTTGGCAGGGGTCTTTATCTCTGAAGGCTTCTATGTCAAGTAAAACTTATACTATATAGATTTGTGTGCTTTTCTCTTGTTAATCTAATTTTTTACTACCAGGGTATCAGTCATGAATCGAACAATGAATGGGTGAGAAAAAAAAAAAGACTCTTCTCTCCTACGATTTTACAATTTTTTTTTGAGACTAAGTCTCCCTCTGTCACCCAGGCTGGAGTGCAGTGGCACAATCTCGGCTCACTGCAACCTCCACCTCCCAGGTTCAGGTGATTCTCTTGCCTCAGCCTCCCGAGTAGCTGGGACAATAGGCGCGCGCACCACCACTCCCGGCTAATGTTTTATATTTTTAGTAGAGACAGGTTTCTGCCATGTTGACCAGGTGGTCTCAAACTCCTGACCTCATGTGATCTACAATAATTTTTTTAAATAAAGATTCATGGTGTAAAATCCATGTACACAGTTTCCATTCTGGAAGCAAACTCACTGATAATATGATTTCTCTAATAATGTAAATAACAATTCTATTTCTTTTCTACATAGATACATTTATAATTTATAGTTTCCTTTGTGCATGATGATGACAGACTGATATTGGTCATGTCTCCTGAACAGGGATTTAACTAAGATCAAAAATTGTGTTTGAAAAAAAATCATTTGATTTTTGGCAACAGTTGTTCATTTTTTGGATAAACCTTCTTCTGTAACATTGGCTTCCCATGTTTGAAGGGCTCTTGTATAAGCATGAAGAACTGGTTTTCTCTGCTCTTCATCCAGTGACCCATGACATTGAAACAACCTATCTTTTTCTTCACTGTGACAGAAATGTTCTCATTCAATAGTTGTCACAGAGCACTGTTCATTCAAGGAGTTCCGCTTAGCTGTTACTCTGCAAATACATTTCCTATAGTTGATGCTGATATTGGGGAATTAACCTTTCACACCTCTTTTCCATTTGATCCTACCTGTTGACATCTGTATGCCAAAAAAAGAATTTGTCAGTGTCATGAGAAAGAGTAGATATGAAGTTCCAAAGTGCTTGTCTGCCAAGTAGACAGGTTTAGCTGAGGAAGGTGACTGGGAAATGTGTGAAAATCACACCAGACATTGAGATGTATGTTTAGAAACAGGAAAAAAAAAAAAAAAAAAAAAACCTGATTAGCAAGAAAGCCAGGAGCAAAATCTCTGGGAAGTGAGCAGATAATAGCTGGCGACAAAGTGGCCCATAAAGTGGTCAATAAAGAAGAACAATTTGCAGAGATGCATGTAGCATTCAGCATGAAAACTTAGTAGTCAGTCAAAGAGACAACAACCTTGACTGGTCAATGCAGAGTTTGATTTGACTTTTTAGGACTTGTTGCTGAATGAGAATTCCCTTGATCATGTGGGAAAGTAGGGAAGGCCAATGCCCAAATCACTCGTGGAAACTTATAGAGAAAATGAGGGTGCCAGCAAAACAGTGAATTATAACACTGCAGGACCAGATTACAAAATATTTGCTCTAGGTAAAAAATATATGTGCTTTCTTATAGAAGAAATAGGGGGCAATGCTTCTAAATCTACGTGTGTATGATGACAGATGTTTATGCTTCTAAATCTGTCTATGTATGATGTCAGATGTTTATATTCATCAATATATTGCTCTTTCATTTCTCAGCCCTCTGTGATAATATTTTATTTATTTGGTTTCGTTTCATATCTGTTCTCTTCAACAGGCTGTTTTCTTGCCCAGGCGGGCAGAAATCAGATTTATTCTGTCCACTATTCAGTATCCAGGCAGCAAGGACAATGCCTGTCACACAATAGGCATTAAAATATACACTTATTAAATAAATTAGTACATGAATGACAAAACTCAATTTTCATGGATGCTTATTGGTGAATGACTAACTTGTAAAACTATGACCACCCAAAACTATATTTCATTTCTATGTTGGCAAAACATCGGTCTATTTGAAACATTCAAATGAGCAATCATGTGTTTGGCTAAATATTTAACATTCTCCAGGAATTAGAGAAATAGGACTTAGAGATGCTTTCAATCTTTTCTGTCTCTGGATGAGTGAGAAAAACCATAAATAGAACTAGAGCCCGATTTTCATGTTGGGGCTTTTGTTTTATAATTCCTAGAATGGATGGAAACAGTAAAAATACTAAATACTTAAAAAAATTAAGAATTTGGATTAATTTTAGGGTTAAACAATAGGTTCAGTCTTTCCTCCATTTGGTTGTCAAGTCTCTGTATTCATACATTGAGGATGTTTGAAGCTATTTGTCACCCCCATCTGTTTACATTTAGATTTGAAAACTAGATAGCACTTGGGTAATACAATGATTCAATTTGGACAGTGCCATATTTTAAGGAAGCCGTTTTAAGAAACTTTTCTTTTTTTTCTCCATGAAGCTGGAAAACCTCAGTATGTCTAATCTCTAACTTATTTTCTGAAAGAGAATCAAAACAAACTCTCTTTTATGGTGTACTAGGAAGCAGCACATTCCTTGTTCACCAAAGATACTTGGTAACATCTCAGGAAAAACAGGTACCTATATATAAGGGTCTGAGTTTCCAAAGTCCTGCAGAATACATATAATTGCACTTTCAGAAGGAAAATAATAATACGTGTAGTTTCTCTTTCAGAAGGAAAATTTTGTGAAAGAATAGACATCTTGAAACCCAGGAGTAATCAATATCAATGGCATGAATAAACATAATTATACCCCCATGAAGAGAAAGGAAGTTAAGGGGGAAAATAGGGGGAAAAAGGAGAGAATCCTGTTACCCATGGAAGCTCACGCGCGTTTTTGTGTTGCTGTTGTTGTGTTTGTTTTGGGTTTTTTTTTGTTTTTTTTTTTTTGATCTGATAATCTTCACTATCATTTATTTTCAAGACCATGAAGCTAAACTTCAACCCATTAAAGGCTGCATGCATATCTTATTTTCAGAAATCTTTAATTGATTACAATCAATACATCTTGAAAAGAGCCTTTGGCCAAAGCCAAGATTCCTCTGCACAGATTATTACCTTCTGTGATGGAAACAAAGGGGAAGAAGTCTGCAGAAAAATGTGTCTTCCCTAGAGAAGCAGGCCCTGGAGGGCAATAACCAAGTCAGGAGTCAGAGCTGTAATTTTGCAGGCACATGTCTTATTAGATAAATGTGCCTGCTTTTTGTGAATTCTGGAAACTGATCTGCACTTTATTTATTCTTGGTTTTTCCTTTCTCTCCTAAGAACTTGTCAAGGGCATGGGTGCCTACCTCTTGCATCAGCATGACCTGGATGTGAAACGTGGAATCAAAGGAGATTATGTCAGAGCTTTAAGATTTAATTATTGCCTTGTTGGATTTTGGATTTGCATGGGGCCTGTAGCCCCTTTGTTTTGGCCAATTTCTCCCATTTGGAATGGGTGTATTTAACCTATGCCTGTACCTCAATTTTATGTAGGAAGTAATTAACTTGTTTTTGATTTTACAGGCTCATAGGTGGAAGGAACTTGCCTTGTCTCAGATGAGACTATGAACTTGGACTTTTGGGTTAATGCTGAAATGAGTTAAGACTTTGAGGACTGTTGGGAAGGCAAAATGTAAGAAAGACAAAATTTGGGAGTGGTCAGGGTGGAATAATATACTCTGTGTCCCCACCCTAATCTCATCTTGACTTGTAATCTGAAATGTAATCCCCGCATGTTGGGGGAGGGACCTCAGGGGAGTGATTAGATGATGGGGCAGTTCCCCCATGCTGTTCTCATGATGATGAGTGAGTTTTCACAAGATCTAATGGTTTCATAAGAGGCTTTTACCCCCTTACTGCTCTCGCCTGCTGCCATGTGAAGAAAGACATGTTTACTTCCCCTTTTGCCATGACTGTAAGTTTCCTGAGGCCTCCCCAGCCATGCAGAACTGTGAGTCAATACTGGTTATAAATTACTCAGTCTTGGGTATCTCTTCAAAGCAATGTGAGAACAGACTAATACAGAACTCATATGTATAAACAGTTAAAAAATTAAATATATAAATGAAGAAGCAGCAACATGGAAAAAACTGTGCCAAAAATTGGTGTGGTGCTGTCACATCTATTTGTAAATACTCTGGAAATACATAAATATGAGATTACCCTCAGCCAAATAAGTGTTAATGTTGTTTTGTTCTATTGCCTGGGATACACAGGAACTTTAAACCAAAGGCAAAGATATATTTTCCTACCTTCTCATCTTCAACTCCCATTAGCTTCAGTTTGGAAGAAAGACGTCTTTAAACTACTTAGCAACAGGGTATAAAGGAAGAGGTATGTATGTAAATGCATTTTTTGCTTGTTTTGTTTTTAAAATATGCTTTATTTTTTAGAGCAGGTTTAGGTTCACAGTAAAATTGAGCACAATGTTACAGAAATTTCTCATATACTCCCTGCTTCACACATGCATAGTCTCTCCCACTGCCAAAATTCCACACCAGACTTGTACTTTTCTTACAATCAATATACCTACATTGACACACCATTATCACCCAAAGTCCATAGTTTACAGTAAGGTTCTCTTGGTGTTGTAGGTTCTGTGGGTTTGGATGTAAATGGTTTCTTATTTCCTAAAATACTGATGAATAGTCCATTACCAATATATTTAATAATTCAGGAACTATTAATGAAACCATCATTATTTCATTGAAATTAAGTTGACTGTGATGCAAGAAAAGAGTACCGACTGATATATCTTTGACTGCAAAGATTTTACAACATATTTTAATAAAACAGGAAGTGACAATATAAAATATAAAATTCGTAACCAAGTGCTTTTTTGAGTGTCTTTTACCTGCAAGATGGTATCTTAGAATCATTACTATAAACCGGTGGTTGGGAATAGGGGGAGGGATAAATATAATTCAGATGTGCATTCTGTCCAAAGAGCTTAAAGTTTAGTCAAAAAATTAAGACATGCATCTAAACAGTTATAATTGAAAGATAAAAGTGACAAAAATATGTGACGGAGAATTGTGAGAATATAAAGAATAATTGGAACTAACAGAAGGGAGAGATTTACTTTAGCTAATCTGATATTGCCTAAATGGGAGAGGTGGTCTATTAACAGGTTCTGAATAAAGGCTGAATATTTATTTATAAAGAGAAGAAGTAAGCAAAGTCACAGAGTCTGGGAAATGTGGAAAATGGTCATTTATTCATGTCATCAATTCAGCATCTGTCTATGTATCTATCCAGCACCTACAAGAGGCCAGCCACTGTTGTTGGCATCGGAGACACAACAGTAAACATAACAGACAAAAATCCTGTCCTTGAGAAACTTACACTCTATTGTGTGGAAGCACAGTTTAAGTTTGGTCTAAGTGAAGTGGACTTTTTAAAAATGTAGGGGCACGAAGGGGAGGCAGAAAATGGGTGGGTAGAATAGGGCTAAGTCAAAGAAAGTCTTGAAGGTTAAGCCAGGAAGTCCAAATTTTGTTGTTTAGATAAAGCTAAGCCACTAAAGCTTTTTGAGTAGCAAAATATCATCACCAAATCTGTACTTCTGGAAGATTAATTAGACAGCTAATTTGTAAGATGAAGCCAAGAAGATTCAGGTAGATAGACAGTGCAGCAGCTCTGCAAAGAAATAGCACAGACAAGCAGGTCAGGGGAGAGAGATCAGGTGCTGGAGAGGATGTATGTGTCTCTAGATGAGAAGTTAAGGACACAAAAAGTCTGTTTTCCAAAGAAGGCAAGAAAGTGCCTGGCCAGCACTTCATAATGTGGTTTCGCCCAGGAAAGATTAAGTTTGCAAAACATTCACCCTTTCCTCTGGCAGGTTAATTCTCTTTGAAGTGGTCAGTTAACGGATCTTTACCCCTTTACAGGCATTTCCTTTTGCTGAAAGCAGTGACTACTGAGGTAGAAATGCATTGGCTCCAGATAATTGAATGGACCTCCCATCATTAAAGTCTTGATTCTCAAAGGAACACGGAGGATTGAGGAGAAAGGGGCCTTTTTGTTCGGATTTAATTCTATTGCCTCCCTTGCTACTCATCTGTTTAGCAAATGAAGAGAGAAATTAATGATGATGATGAATGAAAAGCAGAGGGAAATGGGTAGGCATTGTAAAGTTAGGCCAATCCACAATGGTCACCAAAATGAGCTTGATGCTTATTTTCCTAGTCTTTAGACCTCTGCCTTTATCCTCGGTTTTTCTTTATTTTTCTGTTATTCTCAAACACACCAATGTACAAAGTGAGTCTGTGGCCAGCTCGCAATGAAAGGAGTAAAGAGCTGTCTATTAAATTCCCAGCTGTGATCTGCAGAAACTGAGACTTTCAAATATTACCCATAAGATAGATGTCAAAAGTGACAGATAAATATAAGCATCTAAAAATCCCAGGATAAAACACAGATTAACAGTACTCACAACAACATTTTGAGTACATAAAAATGTTGGAAAATGGAAAACACACATATACACACAAATGTACCCATGCAAACACACAATACACACCACACACATGTATACACAAGATATATCAACTGGGTGATACTGAAAAAGAAACAGTTTAATTAACACCTAAATACTTTTTATGATCTCTCCCATTCCTGTCCCCACACAGATACACACACACACACACACACACATTTTTTATGCCTCCTTTTAAGCCTTAGTCTTCTAAAAATAAGAAAAAAATGAGTAATGGGCTCTGAAGATCTGCAATCCTGTGTACAAATTCAATTTCATCACTTGCATTCTATTTCACTGGACATTCTACTTAAATTTTCTGAGCCTCAGTGTTCTCATCTGTGAACAGGACAAATAAGAGTACCTACCTCAAGGTTCTAGCATGTATTCAATGAGATCATGCAGATAATTGACTACAGTGCTGGGTAATTAATAAACAATAAATGGTATTTAACAATGTTTATTTTATATTCATTGTCATTACTATTAAACCTTTTAGATTATGGAAGCCATATGAATAAAAGGCACAGTTTTTTTGGACGTATAATGCAGTTGAAATCCCAGTGAGTGCTAGCAGGTCTTGAAAGTGCAAACTCATTTAAAACCCAGGCGTCCTGGGTCAGCTACTATCACCTCTAAGAAGAGAGAGAGACTTACAACTCCCAAACTTAAAATAGCTCTGAAGTGTTGGCAAAGATATCCTTGTTGTGAAGGTTCATAAAGTCCCCTTTGTGAATTTCACTCCCCAAGTGTTAACTGACAAACAGCATGCAACACTTGACAGTCCCCTTCAAAAGCAGTTTAGAAGAAAGCGCCTGAAATACGAAGAATTTGGCTGCTCATTATAGACACCACTTTGGCAAACATCATGTTGAGGCATCAAAGCTTTTCAGACATTGGAGGACCTAACTCAGACTCGGATAAGCAAAGCTGATAAACAAATTGTCCCTGATTCCGGACTATATCTGTGTAATACAATTGTTCCTACCAGCTGAAACTATCGGTTTTATATAATTTAATTTAAATTATCCAAACAGAAAATGATTGTTCAAAATTCTACATGGTTTCCTTTACTCCTGGCTTTTGTGGAGTAGCAAACATGAGGATGGCAAAGTGTCACTGGCAGATCCTTGTCCTTCCCTCATGTGGAAGCCCTTTTTTCACTGGGGATTCACGATGCTTCATTGATGCTTTCTTAGAAGTTCCTGAATTTCCCAGCCTGTTTAAGAAGTCATCTCTAATACTGTGATAGAATAAAGGCTTTCTATCGCCTTGTGACTACACATGCTTTGTCTATACTACCGAAATAAAAACAAATCTTTAAAGGAAATTTAAAACTATAGGTGAGAAATGTACTACAGTTGCTTGTAGATATTACAAACATGGATACATCAGTAGTGACATATTCATATCTCAGATATAAAAGGCTGTGGAATGTGAATCATTTCATGGATCAATATATTATACCTCCTCCTTCATAGAAGCGTCAAAATTATGTCTATCAAGAGCATAAATGTTGTGCTAGGAAAGAGGTAGCTGTACAGGCTATCAATCAAACAAATCATTTACTGATGGCTGCTTTTCTCAAAACTGATTGTAAGGAGGACTTTCCTCCTTTGTAAATAGGCCAGTTGCCCCTAGAATGCAAATTTCTCAGGCATATGAACGTAACAAACATTTCTTGAGCATTTACTACATATTGGCAGCACCGTGTCGGGCCTCAGGACAAAACCGTGGGCCCATCCAGTCCCTGCTCTTGTGGAGTTCATGCTTCAGCCAACATGATGAAAGTATTAATAGATTGCTTAATGAATGAGATAAATACTACCATAGGGATAAATTGGGGTCAAGGTGGAATTAAAAGGGCGTAGAAGAGAGATGTTTAGTTTGAGAATAAGTATAGTATTGGGAAGGCTTCCTACAGGATGGAAACCTGAGCTGAGTATGAGCATTAATTTGCCTGGTTGTGGTATGGGTAGAATGGGGTAAAGGAAAGTAAGTGGTGATATAGGAGGGAATATAATCATGTTTACAAAAAAGTACAGCCTGAGGCAGAGAAAAGCAAGATCAGAAGCCAGAGAAAGCAAAATTTATGCAAGACAATTTCAAGTAGTTTAGCATTGCTGGGTAGCAGAGTATATACAGCATGGAGTTCTATTTCCTCAGACATTCTACTTAAAATTTTGGGTTGGAGGTAGGAGAGTTAGACAATGACCAGTTTTTTTTCTTCTTCTTCTTTTTGAGATAGAGTTTCAGTCTGTCACCCAGGCTGGAGTGCAATGGCACAATCTCGGCTCACTGCAACCTCCACCTCTTGAGTTCAAGCGATTCTCATGCCTCAGCCTCCCAAGCAGCTGGGACTACAGGCGTGCGCTACCACTCCCTACTAAATTTTGTATTTTTAGTGGAGATGGGGTTTCACCATGTTGGCCAGCCTGCTCTTGAACTCCTGACCTCAGGTTATCTGCCTGCTTCAGCCTCCCAAAGTGCTGGGATTACAGGCATGAGCCACCGCGTCCGGCCAGCAAGGCCCAGTCTTGAAGGACTTTAGAGGGAGGGGTGAGTCACAAAAGTGTGAAGCTGTATTAGTCTCCCACTGCTGCTGTTACAAATTAGCACAAATGTAGTGGCTTACAACAACATAAATTTGTTGTCTTATAGTTTTCAAGTTCCAAAGTCTAAAATGGTGCATCAGCATTGTCTTCCTCCTGGAAGTTTAAGGGAAAACTCTGTTTTCTTATTTTTTCCAACTTCTAGAGGTGGCCCGCATTTCTTATCACACGGTTCCTTTGTAAAAATCCCACCACTCCACCCTCACATCTCCTCTCACTCTGACCCTTGTGTCTCCCTCATTCACTTAGAAAGACCCCAGCAATTTCGCTGGCTCCAGGCAGATAATCCAGGATAATCCCCTCATCTCAACGTCCTTAATTTAATCACATCTGTAAAGTCCCATCTGCCACATAAGGTAACAAATTCACAGGATCCCGGGTTTAGAATGTGCACATTTTTGTATGGGGCAGGGGGTAGTATTCTGCCTGCAACAGAGGCTATTTCAGATTTTAAGCTGGGAGAAGAAAGATCTGAGTTAGCGTAAAGTTATCTGAGAATCAATGGCATTTTTTAATTCACGAGTTTCTATATTTTAGCAACATCAGATAATCATGTTATTAAATACTCTTTCTTAGGTATCCAACTGTCATATATCCATTATTGCTCCTTTATTCTTTCTTTCCTAGTCAGTGTGTATGTGTGTGTGTGTGTATGTGTGTGTGTGTTTATAATTTACAGGGTCAATAACAAGCACATAGAGCTTCCATATATCAAAATGGATATGAGCTTCCATATATCAAAAATAATCAAAGAATTAGGGGTAAAAAATAGATAGAAGGAATAAATTTTAGTATTTGATAGTACAGTAGGAAAATCATAGCTAACAATAAGTTATTGTATATTTCAACATAGCTAGAAGAATTGCTTTGGGATTCCCAACACAAAGAAAAGATAAATGTTTGAAGAAATGGATATCCCAAGTACCCTAATATGACGATTACACATTGTATACACGTAACAAAATATTAGATGTACCCTCAAAATATGTACACTTATTATGTATCAGTAAAAAAGTTAAAAATCACGTAGCAAAGGCATAAATAAATAATAAAAAATTGTGTATTTTTAGTCTAAATTCATAACCACATGGCAACCAACACTTTCTGACTAGGAGAAATCAAAAGAAGATTAGATCTGGATGAGTTTGGGGTTTGCCACTCAACAGGTGTGTATTCCTTGGACAAGCTGCCTAAACATTTTGTGCCCCATGTTCCTCATCTGCTGCATGGGTACAACAAACGCCTGCTCAACAGTTTTGTTCTGAGAATTAAATAACATAATATTTGACACTAACATTTTGATATTGAGGGCGCTTGGCTTTTATAATTAAAAAAAGGTAAAGCTACCCTATACTTACATATGTGTTGTACAGAACCCTCTCAATACAGAAATGAGGGCATGAATCATACAAGCTAGATATTGCAATGTGTAAAAATATGCTGGATAGAATTTCTCACATTTACTCTAACCTGACAAAATAATGTTTAAAAAATCAGCAGTCAATATTACTATTATAATAATTGTTCATCTATTCAAACACACACACAAAATTGTGAAGTCTTTTCAGTGTGGTTGTTTGTTTGACTAGGTTGCCTCCAATTTAACATCTTTGTAGGAGCCACTAGGTTGGAGCTCTCCAGTGCATGCCTCGGGTCCAAGCTGGCAGCCTTATTCTTTTTCTCTATTATCCTTACTCACAGCAGCCAAAGAATGGAAACAGTAGCATTCATGCTCCTAGTGCTCCAAAGTAGTTTCCAAGTCTCTTTTTCTTCTTCCAAACTATAGTCACCCTAAGGGTGTGAGTATATAAAATGTTCACAAATCTGAAAAGGCTTAAAATCACATGCTCTTTGAAACAGGGAAATGGTCCTCAGGCCATTCAACATCCAATCCATTACAGGATGTGTATATAAACTTTGCTAGGACAAGCAAAGTAAAGCTCAAATCAATGATATGCATTTCTAGAGGCTCATCTCAGTCAATACCAGGGTACAGATACAAACGAAATAGCCATCAGATGACAGCCATGGTAAAAAAGGAAAGATACTGGGCCTGAAGTCAGAGTGCTTTAGTTTTAGTGCTGTAGCTGGAAGGGCAAGTACAAATAATTGATTCCAACTCCCTATGTCATTGATTGTTCACTCAGAAAATACTTGTCCAGGCTGAGCATGGTGACTCACACCTGTAATCCAGCACTTTGGGAGGACGAGGTGGGCAGATCACCTGAGGTTTGAAGTTCAAGACCAGCCTGGCAAACATGGTGAAACCCCGTCTCTACTAAAAATACAAAAAATAGTTGGGTGTGGTGGCAGGTGCGTGTATTCCCAGCTACTCGGAGGCTGAGGCAGGAGAATTGCTTGAACCCGGGAGGTGGAGGTTACAGTGTGCTGAGATCACACCACTGCATTCCAGCCTGGATGACAAGAGTGAGAGCGTGTTTTATTTTATTTTATTTTATTTTATTTTAAATACTTGTCCTTGCCTTACCATGTGCCGGGCACTGCTCTAGGCACCATGGATAAAATGAACAAAAGAGACAGTGGGCACAAAACTAGGAAGATGCAGAAAGTATAGGCCCTATGAAGATATTTGTGACATATGTAAATGCTTTTTTCCCTTTTCAATACAATGCTGCATTTCAAGGTTTTAAAATAATATGCTTTTGAAAATGATTTAAGAGAACTATACATGTGTAAAAAAACTAGCAAATATTACTTTAAAGCTTCTCTTTTCTTTTATGCTTTAATTCCTTGATGATATAAAATTAAATATTTACCTATAACTTTTAAGTTTTTTAACATTTAATTTTGACATTAATTCTTTAATCCAACTAAATAAATTCTTCTTAATGGAGAAAAAAGCCCAATATTGCACTACTCAACTAATAATCCATAAGTTAATGTGATCCTTGATCACTTTTTAAAAATTACCGTTTATTCTCTTTTAGCCTTTTCTGTTGAGTCCTAGTCTCATTAAGTCTAGTACCTTACCACATTATATAAATATGTAAATTTTTAAATAACATTTAACTTGGTAAGATGAAGGCCTTTTTCATCTATTTTCCTGTGTTTTGTTAGCATTTAGGAGACATAGTGACCTTCCTAAGGTAATTTTGATCACATGTAGTTTTTATTTTAAATGCTGATCTTATAATCAATCTGCCAATGGTTCTTATAACTGGTTGTTTCTAGCCTATATAAAAGATATTGAGGCAGGGAGCAGTGGCTCATGCCTGTAATCCCAGCACTTTGGGAGGCCGAGGTGGGCGGATCACGAGGTCGGGAAATCGAGACCATCCTAGCTAACACGATGAAAGCCCGTCTCTACTAAAAAATACAAAAAATTAGCCAGGTGTAGTGGCAGGCACCTGTAATCCCAGCTACTCGGGAGGCTGAGGCAGGGGAATGGCATGAACCCAGGAGTGGAGCTTGCACTGAGCCTAGATCACACCACTGCACTCCAGCCTGGGTGACAGAGTGAGACTCTGTCTCAAAAAAAAAAAAAAAAAAAGATACTGAGCAGTGCCTCTGGAGAAATGGCTGACATCAAGGCTGGAGCAGGGTAGTAGCACAATGTGGGGAGCAGGGGAGTGGTAAATCCTTACTTTGCAACTATTGCAGTGAAGATTGAACCAGGAAAGAAATGACAAGTGATGCTAAATTCCATGGGCATATTTTGCTGATATGAAGGAAGTTTGAATGGTCTTAAAACGTCTTCCTGAAGACTGCTTATTAGTTATAAGGGGAAAAACAGTTATTACAAATTAGAGAAATTGTTCAACATCTCCACCAAGTGAACAAAACTAACATCACCAATGAGGGGCAGGTGTACATTACCTGCTTCCAGTGGAGTTTATCAAGTAATGGTCTTCAACCATTTGGACACCAGGGATTCATGGAAGACAATTTTTCTACAGATGGGGGAGATTAGATTCTCATAAGGAGTGTGCAACCTAGATCCCTCGCATGCATGCACCGTTCACATAGGGTTCATGCTCCTATGAGAATCTAATGCTGCTAGTGATATGACATGAGGCAGAGCTCAGACACTAATGCTTGCTCACTCACACACCCATCTCCTGCCGTGTGACCTGGTTCCTAACAGGCCACCCACCAATGCTGGTTAGTGGCCTGGGTCCTGGGAACCCCTGCTATAGAGGATACAACATCACCTGTGCAGTATTCTGGTAGAGATGCATAACGTGAATCCAATTTGAATCTAATTACGAAGAATCATCAAACTGAAAGCGAGCAACATTCTGTTTTTTTAAAAAAGGAGGGATAGGAATGTATTCTGTAGAAATGTTCTGGGTTAAAGGATGCTGAAGAGACCTGATAACTAAATGCAAGACCTGGGCCTAGGCTGAATCCTGTACTGGAAAAAGCAGATAAATGTCATTTGGGACATTATTAAATCAACTGACAAAAAAAAAAAAAAAAAAGAATACAAAATGGTAGTTTAGGTAAAACTGTTTCATCAACATTCATTTTACTCAAGCTGAAACTACTGTGAGGCTGGGTGCAGTGGCTCGCACCTATAATCCCAGCAATTTGGGAGGCCAAGGTGGGTGGATCATCTGAGGTCTGGAGTTGAAGACCAGACTGGATAACGTGGCAAAACCCCATCTCTACAAAAAAAATACAAAATTAACCAGGTGTGGTGGCACACCTGTAGTCCCAGCTACTCAGGAGGCTAATGTGGGAGGATCACCTGAGTTCAGGGAGGTTGAGGCTGCAGCGAGCTGTGATTGTACCACTATACTCCATACACTCTAGCCTGGGTGACACAGTAACACCCTGTCTAAAAAAATTAAAATTAAAATTAAAAAGAAAAAACTTTTTATTGGGAAATACACACTAAATTACATAAAGTTAAAGATCCACAGTGAATGCACCTTTAAATGACTCAGAAAAACAAATTATAGTCATGTGTCACTTAACAGAGAAATGTTCTGGGCAAAGTATGTTACATGATTTCATCATTGTGCAAACACCATACAGTATACTTACAAAAAC
This sequence comes from Rhinopithecus bieti, assembly GCF_001698545.2. Lineage (NCBI taxonomy): Eukaryota > Metazoa > Chordata > Mammalia > Primates > Cercopithecidae > Rhinopithecus > Rhinopithecus bieti. The sequence continues at coordinate 4,455,846 of NW_016808026.1, forward strand.
CTAGATGGTGGCCGGGCGCGGTGGCTCAAGCCTGTAATCCCAGCGCTTTGGGAGGCCGAGACGGGCGGATCACGAGGTCAGAAGATCGAGACCATCCTGGCTAACATGGTGAAACCCCGTCTCTACTAAAAAATACAAAAAACTAGCCGGGTGAGGTGGCGGGCGCCTGTAGTCCCAGCTACTCGGGAGGCTGAGGCAGGAGAATGGCGTAAACCCGGGAGGCGGAGCTTGCAGTGAGCTGAGATCCGGCCACTGCACTCCAGCCCAGGCGACAGAGCGAGACTCCATCTCAAAAAAAAAAAAAAAAAAAAAAAAACCTAGATGGTATAGCCTACTATACACCTAGGCTATGTGGGATAGCCTATTGCTCCTAGTCTACGAATCTGTATGACATGTAACTGTACTGTATGCTGTAGGCAACTGTAACACAATGGTATTTGTGTATCTAAAAATATTTAAACATAAAAAAGTGCAGTAAAAATACTGTATTATATTTTCATGGGACCACTGTTGTATATGTGGCCTATCATCGACTGAAACTTTCTGATGTGGCACCTGATGGTATTTAGAAGATAGGTGATATGATTTGTCTGAGTCCTCACCCAAATCTCACCTTGGATTGTAATAATCCCCACATGTCAAGGGCAGGGCCAGGTGGAGATAATCGAATCATGGGGGCAGTTTCCTCCATACTATTCTCGTGGTAGTGAATAAGTCTCGTAAGATCTCATGGTTTTATAAATGGGAGTTCCCCCTCACAAGCTCTCCTGCCTGCTGCCATGTAAGATGGACTTTGCTTCTCCTTTGCCTTCCTACCATGATTATGAGGCATCCCTGACCATGTGGAAATGTAAGTCCATTAAACCTCTTTCCTTTATAAATTACCCAGTCTTGGGTATGTCTTTATTAGCAGCATGAAAACAGAGTATTGCAATGGGTAAAGATAGATTGCTAGATATAGAAAGATAGATACACTTAGAAAACAAACAATAAGGAGAATGGTGTAAAATATTAGTATTACACAAATCTGAGAAAATGTATGCAAGTGTTCTTTATACTATTCTCATTTTTGCAATTTTCCCTATAAACAGGAATTATTCCAAATAAAAGTTTTAAGTGATAAAAAATAAATGTACAACAGTGAAACAGTGGGGACAACAGCAAAAAAAAAAA
>NW_016808026.1:4457284-4491883 GCF_001698545.2 Rhinopithecus bieti
AAAAAAAAAAAAAAAAAAAAAAAAAAAAAAGAAAAGAAAAAAGAAAATCTTTCCTGTAGAACATCCAGTTGAAGTAGATTTTCCTGTTATTTTCTGTGGCTTCACACTGCTACTTGCTTTGTGGTATTTAAATGGTTTGTAATTGTTTATTTATTCATTATTTGCTGATTGTCTATCTCCCTGTGAACAGTCCCTGAGTCCAGGAATAATGCTTGTTATGTTCACCACCATCCTAGCATTCAATGTAGCGTGAAGCAGAGTGTAGGGACTAAATAAATGCCTGTTGATTGGATGAGGAAAATAGTTTTAATTTTTATATATTTACAATAGTATTCAAGCACTTTCAATCTTACCTATTATTTCTAATTTTTCATAATGGGACATGTGGTATTTTCCACTGTAGGGTTGAGTGGGAGCAAACAATACATAGATTTAATTTACTGCATATAATGTACTGTGCAAAGGACTATTAGAGTATTATTAAAAGAATGTAATATCTGCGTTCAAAGGGCTTATAGTTTAATCAAGGATGAAGCAAATTATTTATTATGATATCTAGAATTAAAAACTTTGGCCTAAAGATTATATAATATTAATTAATTTCAGTGAATTAAAGTAAAATAAAACTTGTATAAATAGTTCTGGCTTAGTATCTGTATCCATGTATGTGGATTTTGGGAGACAGTAATATAATGAATCAATTACACAGCTAAGAACATGGAAATCCTCATTTTTAGAATAAATATTGAAATTATGACACTGGGATAACATCCAAGTGGAATAACAAATTTGAAACTTTGGAAAAAGAAATAGATCATTTCATAATGCCAGCGGAATTAGTAATGACCTCACCTAATTTATAATGAGTGACTGTAGCATGTGGTTTTTTGGTTATTCATCAGTTACTTTTGTCCTTCAAATATTACATATATATCCATGAAATAAAATACATTTTTGCAATGATTTAATTTAATAAAAATAGTAAAATGTATAACCACCTCTTTCCTATAAAAAATTCTAAACAAGTGCATGAAAGAGTTGCTAAGTATAAAATAGCAAATCTTTAAATATTAAAATTAATTTAGAGAAAAAAAGTATAGAAATAGTCACCAACTTTTATCCTGACAAAAAACCAACGATAAAGTTGGGCAAAACTGTCAAAAACAATCATTTAGCTTTGCTTATGACACCAGAACGGGCTCCCTTCGCATGAAGTGTTGACAGTTAAAGTGGTCTGTGTGGCAAGTGCAGAATGAGAGTCAGCACCTCTGCTAGTCTGAGGTCATGGCCCTGTTTGAAGCAAGTGATGGACTGGCAAACTATTCAGAGATTTGACTGGAAGTTCTAGAAGGTGAGCAAGTCATAGAGGGCCTGAGTAATCAAAATTAACATTACCAATGAACAATATGAAAATGAAACTGAGAAAACACTTCCTTACTGTATTAGGGTTCTCCAGAGGGACAGAACTAATAGGATAAATGTGTATATGAAGGGGCATTTGTTAAGGAATATTGACTCACATGATCACAAGATAAGGTCCCATGATAGGCCAACTACAAGTGCAGGAGCAAGGAAGTCAGTGGTGGATCAGTCCGAGTCCCAAAACCTCAAAGGTAGGGAAGCTGACAGTGCAGCCTTTAGTCTGTGGCCAAATACCTCACAGCCCCTGGCAAACTACTGGTGTAAGACCAAGAGTCCAAAAGCTGAAGAACTTGAAGTCCAATGTTTGAGGGCAGGAAGCACGCAGCACCAGAGAAAGATCGAGGTTGGAAGACTCAGCAAGTGAAGTCCTTCCATGTTCTTCTGCCTGCTTTTATTCTAGTCCTGCAGGCAGCTGATTAGATGGTCCCCACCCAGACTGAGAGTGGGTCTGCACCTCCCAGTCCACTGACTCAAATGTTAATCCCCTTCGGCAACACCCTCACAGACACACTCAGGAACAATACTTGGCATCCTTCAATCCAATCAAGTTGACCCTCAATATTAACCATCACACATATATAATATCACCAAAAAAGAAAAAGACAGGAATAAACTTAACAAAAAAAATTGAAGATTTGTAAATAGAACTAGAAAACATTATTGAGATAAATTTAGAATGGTTAAAATAGAAATTCAATGTTCATAAATCAGAAGACTCAATATTGTTAAAATTTTAATTCTCCCCAAATGAATCCATAGACCATAGCCCCTATCAAAATCCCAGTTTTTTGTGTAGAAATTGGTAAGTTGATTTTAAAATTGATATGGGAATGCAAAGGATCTATAATAGCTAGAACAATTTTGAAAAAGAAGAATAAAGTTGGAGGATTTGCATGACCTGATTTTAAACCCTACTATAAAGCTATAATAATTAAGATAGTGTGGTATTGGTGTCATTATAGGCAGTTGGAGAAGATCAATGAAACAAAATTGATATTCTAGAAATTTTCCCTTATATTTACGCTCAACTGGTTTTCCACAAAGATGCCAAGTCATTTCAAGGGGGAAAGGATAGTGTTTTTTCAAAAACTATTTTTTTTAGCCTATCTCACACCATACACAGAAATTAAATGACGATGGATCATAGGAGTAATGGGGCAAAAGGGCACATGCAGCATTGGGGAAGGAAATGGAAGGAATGGGCTGAGACGCTAGAATCTCAGTGGGTCCCTAGTTGGTCCAGTACCCCCAGGCAGCTGCCATGGACACCTGCAAGCTGGTGCTGATCCAGCACTGCGAGAGGACCAGGAGCCTGGAGAACCACTTCAGCAGTGATAGGACAATAACCTGAGTCCAGCGGGGCGTGAAGCAAAGGGGATCGTGCAGGCTCTCTGAGATGCTGCCTATGAGCTTGACATGTGCTTCTCCTCAGTGCAGAAGAGAGAGCAATCCTGACCCACTAGATAGTGCTGGATGCCATTGACCAGAAGTGGCTTCCTGTATTAAAGACTTGATGTCTCAATGAATGACACTATGGGGATCTCACTGGCCTCAATAAAGCAGAAACTACTGCCAAGCATGGTGAGGCCGAGGTGAAAACCTGGAGACCTCCTATGCCATCCCAACACCTCCACCAAAGCTACCCCTTCTACAGCAACCTCAGTAAAGATCACAAGGATGGAGACCTCACTGAGGATCAACTACTCTCCTGTGAGGGTCTGAAAGGCAAGAGTGTCTTTCAGACAGTACCCTTTCAAAATTAAGTAATAGCTGCCCAGATGAAGGAGGGGAAACAGGTATGGACTGCAGCCCATGGCATCAGCCTTCTGGACATTAAGTACCTGGAAGGTCCTCTGGAGAAGCTATCGTGGAGCTGAACCTGCCAACTGGTATTCTTATTGTCTATGAGTTAGATAAGAACTTGAAATCCATCAAGCCTATGCAGTTCCTGGGGGATGAAGAGACCATGCATAAAGCTTGGACTCTGTGACTACCCACGGCAAGGCCAAGAAGTGAAGGCCAGTAGGCAGACCACTATCCCAAGGATCATTTTCCCTGTCCATCCCATTCCTCTGCACCTCTCCCCTGCACATGTCATGCTAACCACATCTGCAGCTACAACTAAAGAAGCCTAAAGATATGGTCAGTGTGACATGCGAAGGGGAGAGTGCAGAGGAATGGGACAGGCAGGGCACCAGTGACTGTCATTTTCATTTGAGCGATTTTTATCTCCTGCACCCACTCTACACAATCTAGTCAGAATGGCACCTCTGGGGCATAGGTCCTCAGTCCAAGCCACGGAAAAGCTCTTCTTATCCAAAAGGAGTTTAAGAAGTAGTATCTTGGGTTTTTGCAGGTGCTTTGTTTACTATTAGTTGGTGCAAAAGTAATTGCAATTTTTGCCATTACTTTTAATTACTTTTGCATCAACCTAATGAGAATCTGCTTGACTAGAGTAGGGAAGAACCATGCCAAGGCATGACCAATAAGAAGACGCAAGAGAGCCTCTGTATTCCCAGGAGCCAGCCCTTTACTTTTGTGTAGTCGGGTGACTGCCCAGGGAGCTTTACTTGCCCCAGTGGAAGCTGAATGTGAAACCTGCATTGTTATTTTTTCAAAAACAACAGGTATTTCCTCCTTTATCCCAGAGGAGAAGGCTCCAGAAGGTCAATATCAATCCTGAATTAAGTTTATGTGTTACATTTACTTTTACAAAATATATCTAAGTGTTAAGACCTTCAGCCAAATTAACTTTAAAGGAGTTTAACTGAGCAGTGAAGGGTTTCCAATTTGGGCAGCCCCCAGAATCACAACAGATTCAGAGAGACTACAGGGTGCCTGGTGATCAGAACAAATTTAGAGACAGAAAAAAGTGAAGTGAGGTGCAGAAATCAGACATGAGGTACAGAAATATTTTGAGTGGTTACAACCCGGTGTTTGAACATTCAGCAGTGTATGACTGGTTGAAGTACGGCTGTTGGGATTGGCCAAGACTCAGCAATTATCACAGGTGCATACTCCTAAGTTAGGTTTTCAATCTTGTCTACCTGTTAAGTTAGGTTGCAGTTCATCCACAAGGACTCAAATATAGATGTACAGAGTCCTTCTCAGGCCATATTTAGTTTGCTTTAACATAAGTAATACAAAACAAAAACTCTTCTGGAGTTTCTAGTGGCGGTTGAAATAGTTTCATATGTGGACATCAGAAAATAAGCCATTCCTCATACCAATATGGCATAAGCTCCTTCACATCTAAGGGGTGGGAGTTCATCCTGATGTGCACTTTAGAGCCCCTCCCATGCAGTGAAATGCTTGTTGACCATATCTAAGTGTATCTTTCACTATGTACGACTTCTGAATCATATTCTAATTGCTTGGCCCTTCCACAGACCCAGTACTCATTCTGGTTGTAGCTAAACTAAATCTTTTTTTTTCAGGTCAGTATAAGAAAGGAGGGATGTGTAATAACAAATGGATCATAAACTGAAATATAACTCATAAAACTTTTAAAAGAAAAAAATGAGAAAATTTTTGTGACCTTGGGTTAGGCAAAGCAGTAATTTCAAGCAAAGTATTCTTAGATATGACAACAAATGCACAAACCATAAAAATAAAAAATAAAAAATAAAACCTGGTAAATTAGCCTTCATTGAAATTAAAAACTTTTCTGCTTCCAAAGACACCATTACGAAATTGAAAAGATTTGAATACTGGAGGTTAGCAAAAAATGAAGAAGAAATCCAAAAGATAAGTCACATACTGGGAAATATTTGAAAACCATATACCTGATAAAACTTGTACTCAGAATATATAAAGAAATCATATAACTCAATGACAAAAAGATATACAACCCAATTTTTAAAATAAGCAAGAGATTAGTAGATATTTCACCAAAGAAGATATATCAATGGCTAATAAACATATGAAACATGTTCCACATCATTAGTTATTAGGGAAACGCAAGTTAAAACCACAATGACATATGACAACATATACTACAATGACTATAATTACAATACATACAATACCAATTATTGAAGAGGGTGTGAAAAAACTATGCAGATGAGAAAGTAAACTAGTACAGCCTCTTTGCAAACCAGTTTGGCACGTTCTTAAAATGTTAACCATAAACTTACCACATAAGTCAACAAATCCCTTCCTAGAAATCTACCCAAGAGAAATGAAAACACATGTCCACAAAAATACTTCCAATATTCATAGGAGTTTTGTAGCCAAAAACTGGATATAATTCAAACGTCTGTCAAATGGTAAACAGATAAACAAAATGCGGTATATCCACAAAATGGAACACTATTCAACAACAAAATGGAATGCAGTTCAGACATATGCAACAGCAAGCACGGATGAACTTTATTCAAAAACATTAGCCTAAGTGAAAGAAGGTTGATACAAATCTTACATATTATACTATTTTCACAGCTAGTTAGATAGGCATGAGTGGGGCAGGAGAGAGCTCTCCCCACACCCAGTAGGAATATCAGGTAATAGTTTGATAATTATACTACCTCTCTAAAGCCAGGGGAGAACAATCTCCTGATGATCCACAGCTATTAACACTAAAGATAGTGTTAGGGAGAAGAAACTTCCTGGGCATGTGGGTTAAGAGACAAAATGGGGAAATATGATCCTCCAGGTGCATTCTACGGGAAAAAGGAACAAAGCCTCAGATAGTCATGAGTACAACTTCCTAAACACATCGTGCCTCATCAGTTCGCAATGGTAAGGAGGGAACTGTGCATGCATATCTTAAGAGATGAGCCTATGAAGCTCTAGGATCTAGGTTACATGCTCTTTTTCACCTTCCTGTTCCTGCTTGGGTCTCTTCCAAGAATATCTTTCTTTCTTTCCATTCTAAAGCCTTTTTAAATAAACTTCCACTCCTGCTCTGAAACTTGCCTTAGTCTCTTCTTCTTCTTTATGCCTCTCAGTCAAATTCTTTCTTCTGAGGAGGCAAGGGCTGAAGTTGCTGTGCATGTGTGCAGATATGCTGCCAGTAAATTGGGGTAACTCGGGTCTTTTCTACCGGTAACATTATTTCATTCATATGAAATATCCAGAAAAGGCAAATTTATAGAAACAGAAAACAGATTAGTGTTTGCCTTTGGCTGGGATGGGAGCCGAGATTGAGTGCAAACACGCTTTTGAGAATTTTTGGAGAGTGATGGAAATGTTTTAATACTGGATTGTAGCTGTGATTGCATAACACTATAAATTTGCTAAAAATTATTCAATTGTAAACTTACAGTGGATAAATTGTATGTATATAAGTTATATCTCAGTAAGGATGTTGAAAAGAAAGAATAAGCTGTTCTATAACAAATTAACAAAGTGAGAAAAATATCCTGAACTTTTAAATAAAATTCTCCTGCATACACTCATCACCCCTGACCCCCCCCACTCATGCACTTCCACGTTATATGGTGGTTCTTCCTCCATTAAATTATGAGCCAGCCATTTCCTCAGGGTAGGCTTATTCCGAGGACAGGTTGATTTAAGAAATACTTTTTTGTTCTTTAAGTTTCAAAATACACTCCTAAAACACCTGGAAGGGATAATAGTTTTGAGAATATTATTCCAAAAGGATCTTGGGTTATTCATATCCCACTCCACCCTCTACCCGTAGGCTGAACCATGGGGTTGGGTAGCTGGTAACATAAAGACACCAGAGATAGTGTTGATGAATTTAAATACTTAGGAATACTTGGCTCCTGTATTTGGAGAGAGCCCAGAATGTGGGCAAAATCCCTGAATTTCTCATATCCAAAAAGGTGAACAGAGCAGAACCATCTGGAGAGAGGATCTAGGCAGGCCTCAGAGAGCTCTACCAACATTCCTGCAGCTCTAGAGTAGCAAGGCAGCAGCCACTTTTGACTTGTGCACTAAAAAGAGGTGAGGAAGCACCTGAGAGTGATTTTCACCTCAGAGATCTCAGAATTCACAGGAGGGGCAGTTCCCCCAAACATCCTAAGCTACTAAGAACACAGGTGTGATTCTGGAAATGGGCAAAGGCAGATGTGTGATTCCCTTAATTGACTTAGAGTACATGTCTTCCTTCTGGCAGAATGGGGGCATGAAATAAAAAAAAAACAATTTGCTTACAGAAGAACCAGAAACAAGAAAATTAAATTTCATCCACACTTAATGTGTAGGCTGAGACTCACACCTGCAGTATAGCACTATAATGCAGCATTTTGCAACTTTTTTTTTTTGCATTATTACCTAAGGAGCCTTTTAGAGATATTTTCTAATTGCTCTCCTCATAAAATTTTAATGAGACAGAGTTTCACTCTTGTTGCCCAAGCTGGAGTGCACTGGCATGATCTCAGCTCACTGCAACCTCTGCCTCCTGGGTTCAAGCGATTCTCCTGTCTCAGCCTCCTGAGTAGCTGGGATTACAGACACCTGCCACTATGCCCGCCTAATTTTTGGTATTTTTAGTAGAGATGGGGTTTCACCATGTTGACCAGGCTGGTCTGAAACTCCTGACCTCAGGTGATCCGCCTGCCTCGGCCTCCCAAAGTGCTGGGATTACAGGCTTGAGCCACCGCGCCCGGCCTACTGTATGCCATTTTATATGCTGTATTTATATCTGTGTCTAGTATGTATGAAACATAAGGCATTTTTTTTGTCTCCTCTGAGACCCAATTTTATACATTCTCAACAAGGGTGATATTGCTCTGGAGTGAAATAAAAGTCCACTTAAGGGGAACACAAAAGAAGTAAGCTAAATAATTGATTATATTAATTTATGGCTAGAACTTGACCAAATGTTTTCTTATGTAACATCTCATTTGGGCACTGCTAAGAACTTGTGAAGTATTCTTACCATTCTTATTTTCACAGATAATTAAATGACTGCTCTGCTAGTAATAGTTGAGCTGGAACTGGGATCTAGATGTTCCAACTCGAATTCTATGTTTTTCTACTTGACACTCTGCATCAGAAAACATGTTCTTTTGGGAAACAGTAGCAACCCTGTCCTTTAAATCATGGAACTCTAGTAAGATAAAACAATAGAAAATATAAAGAACACCTTCCCATACAGAAAGAAACTGACCAATTTGATTATTTATTCACCTGTAATTATTGGCATTTTACTGGAATAGCTGAAAAGATATGCAAAATTCAATATAAAATATGTAATGTGCAAAGCTCTAGGAATTGGGATGGCTTTGTTTTCCCTATTACTGACATTTTCATATATCTAGATAACTGTATAGGCATTTAAAATGGTGAGGGGATGGCAACTGGCATAAAGCACATACAAAAGACTAATTTGAAAATTATTGCTTAAAGAATATTAAAAATACACAAACACAGAGAGATTAGCATATACTCAATAGCAGATAAAGACTTTTTATTGTCATTAATGAGCAATACTCTAGTCCAAAGAACTGATTCCAAAAGTAAATCCATAGTTTATTTACAGTTATTAAGTTTTACACAGTAAAATCTGTAAGCACTATTTAATTATAACTATATTTACAGCTCACATTCAGACTCTAAGTATGTATACTAAATGTTTTGTCATGGATATGGTTTAGACGTTTCATGCCAAATTCTCATGTCTATATTTATAAAGGAATCACTGCTGCACTGTTTCTCTAATCCTGAGAATTACAAAAGGATGTTACTCCCTGAACTTTAATATATGATGTAAATTTCAGACTGGTGGTTTTGAGGAGCTTTTCCTGGCATTACCATTTGAGGAGCAACTCTTTCAACTGTCTGTATTTCCACTGAACACATTAGCCTCATCTTCTGGCATTAAAATAAGTAAGTTAAATAATTTAAAACCCTCTGGAAGAGGATTTTATATGCTGCCTATTTTAGAAAACAGTATTGAGGAGCAAACAGTAGATAATTTGAAAAAAAAAAAATGTCTACGTAAAACTGATCTAGAGGTTTGTATCATAAAGTAGGAAAGGACATGCCAATGATTCAAACTCCAGCACTCCGCAACCTGTAGATACGGATTGGGGTGAATCTAGTCCAAGTGATCACGGACTGTAGATTATACGTCCCCTGAAAAATGAGAGAATCGGTGAGGCAAAGAGTTGGTGAAAGAACATCCCAGGAGAATGTCAGCAAAGGCCCCCATGGAAGCGACGGTTTTGGCATATTTGGAGAACTGAAAGAACTCTAATATGGTATTACTTCTCTGGAGTTGGCAGGAATATTCATCGTGGAAATCATTTGACATATTTCAGCATGTTTTAATTATTATGCTGTTCTTGTTTCTATTTGGCATAATAAATGTCATAAAAGAAGAGTATAATCAATAGATACATGACAAGGATTAGAATAATTCAAGTAATAAGAAGAAAAGCATATGGGTTGTGCTATACCAATTTTAAGGGTATTTGAATTGTTATGTACACAAAGCTGACATAGCAAAACACCTCTAAATTCTAACTCCTTTCATACGGAAAAGGGCATAATCCATCATGACCCTTCAAATTCAGGAAATTCTGATATAACTGTGGTTTTAATAGAAGCATTCAGAAGTCACTTGATTTTAAAATAATATTTTCTTTAATATCCTGAAGAAAATATTTAGATTAGATGGCTGTGACTAAACTCTTTCTGAAAATATATAGTGAAATATGCTGAATTTAAGGTAACGGTGTTGAAATATAGCAGTAAGTCAATCTGGGGACAATCTAATATTATTATATGTCACACTTGTCTTGGATGAAGAAATCTATCTTTCTGTCCACACCTATATCTATCTATCTATCTATCTATCTATCTATCTATCTATCTATCTATATACACAAACATTGATATTTTTGAGTGAATTGAGAAATCAACTTAAGGCAAATGGCAAACAATTCATTCAAATAAGTATTTTTTGAAAAATATACAATTGTTTACTAAATACAGCTGAACAACACCTGGATCAAATATAGGAAATCAATTTGATAATTTAATGTGGTCTTAACATACTCTTTTTTATTTTTCCCAAGAGACTATGTAAATTAAGTAAAAGAGCTGCATGGAGGAAGGCATGGTGGCTCATGCCTGTAATCCCAGCACTTTGGGAGTCCGAGGCGGGCGAATCACGAGGTCAGGAGACTGAGACCATCCTGACTAACACGGTGAAACCCTGTCTCTACTAAAAATACAAAAAATTAGCCAGGCTTGGTGGACACCTATAGTCCCAGCTACTTGGGAGGCTGAGGCAGGAGAATGGCGTGAACCCGGGAGGCGGAGCTTGCAGTGAGCCGAGATCGCACCACTGCACTCCAGCCTGGGCGACAGAGCGGGAAACCGTCACAAAAAAAAGAAAAAAAGAAAAAAGTCTTCATGGACTTTTATAGTAAGAAAGGGAGGTCAAAAGTTAATGAACAGGCCCGGGTCCAGTCCAGTGGCTCATGCCTGTAATTCTAGCACTCCGGGAGGCCGAGGTGGGTGGATCATCTGAGGTCAGGAGTGGTGAAATCCCGTGTCTACTAAAAATACAAAAATTAGCAGGGCATGGTAGTGCGCGCCTGTAGTCCCAGCTAGTTGGAGGGGCTGAGTCAGAATTGCTTGAAACTGGGAGGCGGAGGTTGCAGTGCGCCAAGATTGCCCACTGCACTCCAGCTTAGGCGACAGAGCAAGACTCAGTCTCAAAAAAAAAAAAAAAAAAAAAGAAAAGAAAACTAAAAGTCTGGGTACAGTGGCTCGTGCCTATAATCCCAGCACTTTGAGAGGCCAAGACAGATCACCTGAAGTCAGGAGTTGCAGACCGGCCTGGCCGACATGGTAAAACACCGTCTCTACTAAAAACACAAAAGTACCCGGGCATGCTGGCATGCGCCTGTAATCTCAGCTACGTGGGAGGCTGAGGCAGGAGAATTGCTTGCACCCGGGAGGTGGAGGTTGCAATAAGCCGAGATGGTGCCATTGCACTCCAGCCTGGGCAACGAAAGAGTGAAACTCTGTCTCAAAAAAAAAAAAAAAAAAAAAAAAAAAAAAAAAAAAAAAAGGAAAAAATAAATAAAAGTTAATGAATAGGGTGGGCGCAGTGGTTCATGCCTGTAATATTAACCCTTTGGGAGGCTGAGGTGGGTGGATTACTTGAGGTTAGGAGTTTGAGACCAGCCTGGCCAACATGGTGAAACCCACATCTCTACTAAAAATACAAAAAGTTCTCTGGGCATGGTGGTTCACTCCTGTAGTCCCAGCTACTCCAGAGGCGGAGGCAGGAGAATGGCTGGAACCTCAGTTAGCTGAGATAGGGCCACTTCACTGCAGACTGGACAACAGAACAAGATTCTGTCTAAAAAAAAGTTAATGAGCAGATTATAAGAATCACAGAAAAATTATTGAAAATTAGATAAAATGTCTCCAGATATTAAAGACTAAGTCATATCAATAACAAAAATAACAAAATAATAAATATAAAGAAATGATTAAAAATACAAATGAAAATACCATATTCCAGTAACAATGCCATCAGTGACTAGGTGGTAAGCTCTGTTAAGGCCGGGGTCTACAAAATTTGTCTGTAAAGGTCATGACAGTAAGTATTTCAGACTTTATGAGCCACAAACAGTCTGTGCCACATATCCTTTGCCTTTTGTATTACAGCTTTTAAAAAAATGTAAAAACCATCCCTCAAGGCAAGTACCAGGTTCTCTTTTCATATCCCAAGTAGTTAGTGGCTTACTGAATATAGACAGGTGAACTGAGAGATGGGCTTTATTTTTCAGTTATCTGAGTTATGAAACTGTTCAAGAGTAGCTCTGCAAAAGATGAAAAGAGGAATACAATTTCCAAAATTATCCTTCAAAAATGCACAATTGCATTGGTTATTTCCTCAGTTCTACATTTTGGTCAGAGAAGTACTTCATCAAATGAAAATCTTTACTTTATTAATCTGACCACTATCAAGTGTCAATATGCTTTGAAAAAGGTCTCAAAAAATCTCAAAACTAAAGCTGTCTTTGACAACTGCATGTAACTGGTTGATAATTGTGGCTTCTATTTGAGCCATATAGTGACTACATCTATATAATTCTCTCTAATCCCCCTGTACAGACCACCAATAAATGAGGTGGCTTCAACTACCTGGTTTGAAGACAACTTACCAAATATAAGAACTGGGAAAAATATTCAAGTCTGAAAAACTGGTTCCTTTCTCCAGCCATAAAGTGAGGTGAATAGAGAGTGAAGGCGAATTGATAGAGCAGTTTGTATCATCCTACCTGTTCCCTCGGTAATCACTGGGGGAAAGAGATGACACCATAAAAATAGTCCTCCCAGCAAATTGAGGGAAGGGCTCAGAATCTAGAGACCTATAAACCACTGTTTAACTGGAGTTACTTGACAGCAGAATCTTCAAATTCATTGGGGGTAGATTGTAAGTGATATGGGCAAAGTTATGTCTAGACTAAAAAGAGTTAGAATCATCCATAGTATTCTTTGAAATTAAATTTGGTACAGAAGATAATTCTAAATTTTCTATGGACTTATAAGAAGATACAAATGTAGCTGGGTATGTCAATCAATCCATCAGTCCCCAAGAGAAACTTGTCATGAGTTATCTGGAAGCCTCTCTGGGGTGAAGTTCGAAGGATCACTCATGCCATGAAATCTCATGGAGACCTACCTGGGCCCTCCAACCACCCCACGTAACATACTACAGTGCCAGCACTTTAGTCACTGCTGCTGTGAGGGCATTAACAACTGGTCACTAAACCCTTCGAGATCAGTAGCAGATAGAACCAGCCTAAAAGTCCTCCTGGAATGTTGGATTACCTCCCAGTGCTAAGTGGGCGAGTACATAGACCACACTCTTCCTCCTTTCACCATCACCATACAGGATTCCCAGCATCTTAAGAAATGAGAACCAGGAAAAAGAAGTGGGGAAACCCTTGAAAGAAAAAGAAGCTAGAAATGCAGAGTTTTCAACTGAAGGACAATAACTATATTTGTTTGAAGAAACTTTAGTGTAAGTCTCACCTGGTCTAGAATAAGTTGTCTGAGCTATCTAAGACAGGAAGTTTCTCTTTTAAGAAAGTTAGTTATAAGATTAGAGTTGTATTTTTGCTTCACCAACTTTTATCAATAATTAGAGCCATGAAGCATTCTACTTGATATACAGAAAAGTAAAATAATATTTTCCTCAAGTTGCACAAAGTTAGAATACAGAAAGCTTCAGAAATCCATAGGAAATTACAGATATTTAGAAATGCAGGGACCTGAAGGTAGTTAAGAAACATGAAGAAGAAATGGGAAAATAATTATCTATTTAAAAATTGCAGTGAAAAAAAATCTCAAGTTTGAGGTTGCCTCCAAATCTCTTATAAATTCTAGTTTATTCTGAAAGAATAAACAAATAGGTTTCCAGGGAGACAAAATCAACTTTCCCCTCAGACAAAATCTGCAGAAACTGTAAGTTGTTAAGTACTGAGATGTAAGAAAGCTGTGGAAATACTTCAAACTGCCAGATGAAGGATTAATACATTAAGTTGAAAAAACAGATGGCAAATATTGGCTGTACTTACCAGAAAGATCTGTGATGTCAACCATATATTTCAACTGTTGTAATATCTTTCAACAGATTGATGAGGATGGTCTAAAGCAAATGCAAAATTATAATAAAAATAGGCTATTAAGAATATACCTAGAAACTAATGGAGAGCTTCTAGAAGAGTCAATCAAGATTATGATGGCATAATAAATATGTGTAACAGTTGAAAGTACTGAGGGTGTTTAGTGTGGAAAAATTAAGATTTAGTAGTGCACATGACATCTGACGTCTATCTTCCAGTAAGTAAAGGGCTGTTACATAAACACATGGAAGAGAAATCCTGTGTAAATTCCTAGGCATTTGAGAACAGAATTCGTTAAAGTCAGTGATAGGTATGTGACATATTTTATCTAAAATGATAAAGGAAAATCTAACAATGACTGTTCGATAAAGTTGTCTTGTGTGGTTAGGCATTCCCCATCACTGCAAGTACTTACAAAGAAACGAGACCTAAACATAAAAACAGAGAATTCACACATTGGTATAAAGGGTAAGGTTGGATGACTCTACACTTCTCTGAACTCTAAGAATCCTTAATTTTATTATACTTTATTTATACTTTAGAGTCTTCTATAGATAAATTTATGAATATAGAATTTTTGAAAATAATTTCTCAAGCCATTTTCCTTTTGTTTAAAATTTTAGAGCTTTGTTTACAGCTTTCTGAATTCATGACTAAATTTACTCTGGCAATAGAGTTGCTAGTTGCTTGATCAAAAGCACAAAATTATATGAAAACCAATGATCTGTTTCATTAAGGAAGGAGTCTCAAACTCAAATTCCTGCAGGTGTCAGGTAGGTACCATAAACTATTGCATTGGGCAGGTGATTCTTCTTCTTTTGAAACATTTCATTATCTTGAATAATCATTAGTGTTTCCAGTTTTGGCAAAAGACACGACGTCTTACCTAAATTAATGTTAAACCCCAGTGTAATCATTCACTGCGTATGTCTGTGCTGAAGGAGTGCCTTTCTTCCATATGGAACCCAGGGACCCAGGCTACTTTCATCCTGTGGTCCTGAGAATCTAGGATATTCCATTCCCAACCTCAAAGCAAGAAAAGAGGGTGGAGACTCTTTTTTTTTTCTCTCTCTCTCTCTCTTAGAAACCTTGTCAAGACTGAAATTCATTACTTCTGCTTACATTCCATTGTTACATGGCTTGTATAAAAAGAGGGCTGTGAAATGTAGTACATGGTTAAGAAGCCACTTTCCAATGGCAGCTCCAAATAATTATTAGACAGCTTGCCATTTCTGCCACATGTTGAAATAAGTATTCTTTTCTCCATGATGAGTAAATCAACCATGCAAGGGTGATGATAAACAGCTACGGAGAACAAGCCTCACTGCAGTGTCTTGGACCATGGAACACAGGAGAACATACACAGCTACCAACCCTCCCCTAAGAGGAGATGGCTGCTGCAGGGCTCTAGGTAACTGACTGATGTAGTGCCTGGCACATAGGAGGTACTCAGGAAATATTTTTTGGCTTAATTGAAGAGTCTTAGATTATCAGACTTTCTAAATTTTTTTCAAGAAGGGTAAGACATTTACATTTTTATGTAAAACCTGCTGGATTATAAATTATAAACTAAAACAAAAAAACAAAAAAACAAAAAACAAAAAAAACACCTTTGCAGAGCAACAAGACATTTCTATGTCCTATGTCAAATATACATCATAGGCAACTAATTTTCAAGTTTTGTATAACAGTTACCAAGGAGCTTTCCAAAAATGCTCCAAATATTTTCAAACTAATTACTTTATTCAAGGGATAAATAATAAATTATAAAGAGTAGTAATAATATTGGTTCATTTAAAATATTTTTCCTGAGAATTAATCATGGTTAGAGGAGTTTAGAACATGGTTAGAAGAGTTTCTTCTACATGTGAATACTTGCTTAGGTATAAGTTTAGATTCTGATGAGGATGAAAAAAATAGAATAGAAACCAGAAAATATTGCTTCCCAGTTTAATTTTATGCTTGATTAAAGATGATGGAGTATTGGAAAGACAGGAATAACCAAATGAAATAGAAATGAGCACAGGACTGCAAAACGTCCAGGGGCAATTGACTTTGGCAGGGTTCCTTGGGTCTAGTTCACCAGCTTTTGCTTGTTTATTTTACCAACGGGGAAGATTTCTGGTTTATCTCTGAACATTCTGCACAAGTTACATGTGACATTTTCTTTCTCCTCTAATGCTGTCTCATCATATTGTTTCTGAATCAGTGCTATCCCTAATGTTTTTTCTAAAAATGGAAGCTGTGAAACTGATTATGTTAAAAATCAGCCATGAGAATTACTTCTCTTCACTTTTCACAAGATGGCTGGCCCTGCGCACCACATCGAACCTAACAGAATTCTAACCTCACTGAGCATTCAAATTTGTCCCCAAATGGCCTAAACATATAGTTTAGCCACTTCAGAAAGATTCACCAGGTTCTTGCTTTCCATAGGAAAAAAAAAAAGATCAAGTTGGAACTTTTCAGTTGCAAAAAAAAAATTGGAGTTTATTAAAGCATAAAAAATTCATTTGTATCATCTAGTTTTGAAGGACCCAAGCTACTTTTGAGAAAATACTTATCAACCATTTCCCAACCATTCTATTTTCCTAAATGATTCAGTTTAGCTGGTCATCCAAGTAAGGTGTTAGTAGATTCAGATAAGAAATGTATTACCCTTTAATATTGATTCAGCCAGTACCTATGAGGGCTTAATGATGTGCCAAAAACTGTTCTTCGTATGTGGGCATAAGTAACTCGACACCCAACATACACAGCCCCTATACCACGGAGTTTACTGTTTTGTGACAATGACAGACATGAGTAGTTGCCTGGCATAGCCTGAGAAACAATTACAATGCGAGTCCGACAAGAGCACCTAGAAGCACCAGGAGAGTCCCACAGCAAATTGACTCTCCTTACTGGCAGACCTGATAAACCTCTGCAGAAGGAACAGGTGGGCAGGGAATATAGCAGCTGCAAGAAGCTTCCAGAGCTACCACGTAAGACTTCAAACTACTAATAGAGTGACTTGTAATCTACTCTAATCCATTCATTTCAGAGAAAAGAAAACCAAGGACACTTTCTAATGTTGACTAATATGTCTGCTATTTTTGTCACTTTGTATGTATTTCCTCATTCCCCCACAGTCCCCAGCTAGAGATAACTACCCTTTCCTTTTGATTCCCATGGACGTTTATTGGTATCTCTCTAGTGAAATTTATCTTATTCCATCAAATCTGAGATGTCATCTATTAAAACAATCCTGGATTTAGACGTATTGAAATCAGAGAGCAGGGTTGGGATCGGGCAGGGGATACGCATTTTAGAATAAATAAAATGTAGTATTACTTTCGGACTTGTGTTTTAGCTATCTGCATGCTTGTCTTATCTCCTCCAATAGATATCAAGTTCTCAAAGGCAGATTAGTTCTAGTTACTTTGTATTGTCTGTTGCAAGAGTTCAGCACCTTGTACTTTGCAGACACTCAAAACATGTTTGAAAAAAATTAAAGCACAATTTATCTGGTAGACCTGAAATGAGCCAAGTTTTCCAAATCCCAATCTAGTGTTTTTTTATATCAAATAATAACATCATTAATCCTTATTAAGTAGAGGTCAGTAGAAACATTAATATAAAATGGCTAATACTTACAGAACACTACCAATGTGCCAGATACTACTGATAAATGTTATATTTATCATTTAATGTTCACGATTGCTGGATGTTGTGGATACCTTTTATGCTTCTGGTTCTCATTCTCACAGCCCACTTTTGTTTTTTTTGAGATAGAGTTTTGTTCTTGTTTCTCAGGCTGGAGTGCAATGGTGCAGTCTGCAGTCTTGGCTCACTGCAACCTCTGCCTCTCAGGTTGAAGAGATCCTCCTGCCTGAGCCTCCCAAGTACCTGAGATTACAGGCGTCCACCACCAGGCCTGGATAATTTTTAGTAGAGACAAGGTTTTACCATTTTGGCCAGGCTAGTCTCAAACTCCTGACCTCAGGTAACCCACCCACCTCAGCATCCCAAAGTCCTAGGATACAGTCCAGGCCCCTGCCCTCTTAGAACTTATATCCTGATAGAGGATCTGCACAGTAATTCAAACAAATACCAAGAATTACTGGGCAGATAAGAAATTAAAACACAGAAAGATGCCAGAGTGACTAGATTTGACAAGAGCACCCAGGCTAAGGGAACACTTAGAAATTTCTTAATGTTGGCAATACTGATACTTTGGGAGCGATAATCCTTTGTTGTGGTGGATCATCTTATGCATTGTAGAATGTTTAGTAGCATCAGTCTTTATCCGGTCATTGCTAAATATCCCTAGGGCTGTGGAGGGGTGGGGGGGCAAAATTACCCCTGATTGAGAACCACTAATCTAGAGCAAAGTAGTTCTTTTTTTTTTTTTTTCTTTTGAGATGGAGTCTCACTCTGTTGCCCAGACTGGAGTGCAGTGGCACAATCTCGGCTTGCTGCAACCTCCGCCTCCTGGGTTCAAGCCATTCTCTTGCCCCATCCTCCCAAGTAGCTGGGACTACAGGCGCTTGCCACCATGCCTGTCTAATTATTGCATTTTTAGTAGAGAGAGGGTTTCACCATGTTGGCCAGGCTGGTATTGAACTCCTGACCTCAGGTGATCTGCCCACCTTGGCCTCCCAAAGTGCTGGGATTACAGTAGAGCAAAGTTCTTCAAGTAGGATCAGTCTTGATATGTGTTAAAAGCAAAAGAATTTCATAATGAATAAGGAGGAGAGGGGCAGGAAGTGAGATAATAAAGGTAGGTGAGGACCTTACCATGCAACAACTTTTAGACCCGAAGAAAGACTTCTGATTTTATCCTAAACTTCTGAAGGGCCAGTGTGAGATGCAGCATCACTGTGAGGTGATATGAACTACATTTTGAAAGGGTCACCCTAACTTCTATGGGGAGAATAATTAGGAGAGAGAGGTATAGAGTAGAAAGGGTGACATCAGGTAGAAGCTGCAGCAGGAGTCCAGGCAAGAGAAGAGGGTGGCTTAGAAGAAAACAACAGTACTAGAGGAAGAGGGCAACACATAAGTTCAGAATGAGTACTGGGGAAGAGTTGGCAGGATTTGCTGACAAATTGTTGCCAAAATACCAGGGGCTCTGTCTAGGTCCTGCTGCTCACCCCACAGAAAGCCAATCACCTAGACAATGACAATGATTATTGCCAATCAAGAAGGCTTTAACCTGGTGCTGCAGCTGAGGAGATGGGAGATCAGCTTCAAATACATATCCTTGACCTGCTAAAATTGGGGGTTTATATAGCAGTGGAGAAATGTAACTATGTGTGAGGAAACAGGAACTTGGGAGGGGTAAGGAAGCAATCATGATGAATGAGGGGCCTGGCATCTCCTTGTCTAGATGTGATGATCTCCTGAGTTTCAGTTCTTTGTTACTTTTGAGAGGACTGGGGTCCTTTCCTGAGGAAGGAACTCATAAAACCAATGCAAGTTTCAAGCTTTAAAACTGAAAGAGTCAATTCTGTTTATCAAAAGAAAAAAATCTGTCTATGGGGTTATTGTGTCAGTTTCAAAATTAGATGTGGGGATAAGGAAAAAGGAGGGACCAAGGTCCAGGAGGAGCCAAAAGTGAAACACTTGGGTTGGAGGATGGGGGAAGTGGCATTTACTGGGATGAAGAAATTGGCAGAAGCAGGTGGCAAAGGTGGGACAGAAATCCAGCCATCTGGCACTTCCTCAGCCCATGTTCTATTTTATAGTCTTGTCTCCCTGGAATGACAACTGCTTTCCTCTCGGCTCCTTTGTAGTTCAGTCACAGAGGTAGCATTTTTTCTCAGTAGTGAGGTGGAAGCATTTGCTCTTTCTTTAATTGTTGAAACTGAAAGTAAAGAAAGAGGAGACAGCATGGGTCCCACTTCAGTGTGGCAGCCAGTTTGAATGTGTAGGCAGACTCACTATACTGTGTCAATGTCTGTACACTGGAGCCATATTCTCAGAGTTCCCTTCCCTGGAGAGATCTAGGTTAGGGTCAGCCACCAGAGGAATTTGCAGGCAATCTGGAAGGCCACAGTGAGGTAGCAGCCATCTTTACACTCTGAAGTTTGCTGCAGGCAGATGTGTGACAGCTCACACACATTCTTTCTGAACTGCTGCTCCCCTGTGGCAATGGCCATGCCCTGTCCTACATGTCCAGTAGTTCCATCTGATCTCTTTCTTTATCTTCTCTGCATCCTGGGCCAGGAGCAAGTACAGCTCTGTAAAGAATGGCACCAGCTTCTGCATGTTACCTGCCTCATAGAAAATGAGACTTGAAAGCATGAGAGGCTGATACAACTTCCAGGCTCCCCTTTGCCTCCCTGACTTCATGTCATTCATCTTATCTGCTCAAGTGTTCACCTGCCAACTTTTGGCTCCACTTCAAATACAGAGGTAGCAGAATTACATATAATGCTTAACCAGCACCTGTGTAAGGTGCATAAGATCATCGTATAATAAATCCTTTGCTCTTTATCAACTATGGTGGTTCACTTCCCCGATCACACACAGCCTTACTGATACAGTGGGTGTCATGTCATTCATCTGGTCCTCTTGTGCACATGTCAATGATGTAAACCTCCATCTTTAATCACATTTCAATAGCACATATTATGTCAACACTGGTCCATGTGCATGTACATTAACTCATAAAATTCTCACAGCATCAATCTCATATTTTTGTTGTCATCCATCTTCATTTGGTGATGAGTAAACTGAAACCCAGAGAGTTAAGTAACTGGCCCAAGGTCCCACAGGGAGTGAGTGATATATCAATGATGCAAACCAGGCAATCTGGCTCCACAGACTCTGTTTATAACTGCCCTGCAATGCTGCCCCTGACTAGACTGGTTTGGAAATGCTGTCCTTGCTGTTGAATAGCCACTGATACTTTCTCCCTCTTTCTTTGTCAAGAACTGTAAATCCTCAAGTCCTTCCAGTCTCCAACTGGTGTCTCACACTGTCAAAGTCTCTGAGCCATCCTGATCTGTCCTGTGCTGCTTTCTCTTACAGGCTCCTGGGGTTTGGCAATTTGGTTACACATGTGTGTTTTTCCTCCATGGTATCTTTTCCCTGTGGTTATTTTCCTGGAACATAATGTCCTGTCATTTCTGCCTGGAAAACCCCTATTTCTGCTTCAACCGCCAGTTCAAGTATCTTCCTCAACTCCGTCCTGCAGGTAACTACCACAGCATATGTGCTAGTGCATTATTTTTCTTTACACCTGAGTTAAGTTCTTTAACCCCTCCCTACTCCCCACAACTTCCCAGAGGTGTAAGCCAAATCTTAATTCATCTTTGATTCTCCAATGACTACCCAGTGCCTGACACGGATATAGAAGGTACTTAATAAATGTCTTTGTTCCTCAGGCAAAATCTATTTTACTGTGTTGAAACGTCTTTCAATTATAAGATCATTGCCTAAGAAAAGCTCTTTCTGAGTTTTTATCAGTTTTGCTCTTAAAAATTTGCATTCTTGAACTTTTCTTTGGTAGATATTGATTGGTTCATTTTTATGAATAAGATGTACAGATCTTGAAAGTACACACACACACACACATTCACTCAAGTGTAGCTACACAGAAAATAAACCTTTAAAGATATAGTTTTTGCAGGCTACTCCTCCAAGAGACCTGTCTAGCATGTAAGCACTTTTAACTTTATACTGGGTGGACCTAGATTAAAAAAAACAAAAGTAATAAATGTGAGGGTCATAGTCATTGAAAGGGAACTGAGCACCCTACTGCAATTGATTTGTTTAAAACTTCTCTCATCTTACCTATAAGCATTAGGGCCTGTCCTAGCTGCAAACATTAGGATCCAATCATCTGGAGTAAATAGATCAAGGACTTTATAAGCCACAGGTCTCATAAAATTTCTTCTTACAAATGCATCGTTTTAATAAATGTCTTTGAAGCCAATGGTGCTGATTTTATGGTGTGTATTCAGACAATCAGTGAAAAGGCTGGGAAAAGAGAAAGCAATAATAAAAACCTACCAGTTGATGAGTCAAATTGTAAGCAATGTGCAGCTTTGTAAACTTAACTGAATGGAAGTGAGTACTGGACCAACAAGAAAGATCAACTCTTGCATCCAAGTTTGATCTAAAACAGAACAAGCTTCTTATGTCACTTGGTACTGTTTTGCACTTTGTAAGCATTTAATAGATATTTGCTTAATGTGTGAATATGCTAACGATGCTTTGCCACTCACCTGTTTTCCTAACATTAAAGTTTCGGATACATTTAATTATATCCTTTTTACATGACTCATAGAATTTGAACTTTGGCAAAAACAACAACTCTAGGCAGCAATAAGAATAATTCATTCTAGGAAAAATAGGCAGCCAGAGTGTTTGATAAACTTAGGCTTGCAACAAAGCCATTGAAAAGGATTTTCAATTCTTCTTTCCTTTATTCTTCTGCTTTATAAGACTTTTTGGACCAAGAACTCACATGGACAAGGCAGAACTGGGTATGAGCCCCTCTTTTGGGGTGATTGCTAATGGTAGTAAATGAGCCAAAAGAAGCCTAGAACACTGTTCTATCTACATTTTCTTAGCTACCACTCATCATAGTAATCATCATCACATTATATTCATTGCAGCTAACCCTGGGACTGCCACAGTAAGGTTACTTTTCAAACGAACTCTGGTGGTCATTTCTTTTTTAAAAATATTTAATAAATTTACTTAAGACAGAGAGGTGATTCCACTGGGCCCACTTTGTATTCCCAAACATGGAAGCCTATAATTGGAAATGGATTAGAGTTAAGGCAGGAAATTCTCTGTATTATCTTTTAAAATAATAATAGTGAGTTGGAATGATTGACTTCCTATTTTCTTTAAAAGGAAACCATGGGCTTTTCCTTTTAAAACAAAGACATCAAGTTTTAGTAATTGGTTTTAAATTTGTTTTTGTTTTATTTTTTTACTAACCTTACCAGCTGTTTGAGTTGATGTGTACATTTAGCCAAAAAATTTAATAGGTTGAATGTGTAAGAATAGCCTAAGTATTAAAGGTCTCTGAAAACTTTTAGAAAACTATCATCGCCCTTCCAAACCATTATCCAGTGTTAATGTACATTCTAGGTGCTGAACAAATCAAATGAAATGAAGTACACCCTAGGCTTTAGGAACATATAATACAAACAACATTTCCCCACAGCCCTAGATAATAACAGTATTATTTTTGGAGGATAATAACCCTAATAAGCATACAATTTAAGATTGTATGTAATCCTAAAAGCAATTTAAGATTGTTTTTGCTTAAATGACTTTTGCTCTTCCTTCTTCATTTTTCATTGTCCTCTTTGAATCATTTCCCAACATGGTGGTAGACTGTAGTGTCTTAAGATGGCCACCACATCTCCTAGCCTATATTTCTTCTCAAACCTTCCTGCTGTGTCTATTAAGATATGGAATCTATGCCCCTTTTTCTTGAATCTAAGTTGGCCTTTGTACTGCCTCAACCAAAATACTAGAAACAATGTTATGTTGACTTCTGAGTTAAATTATAAAAACGCAATTCACTTCCCCTTTGTTCTTTTGAAATGCTTGCTCTTGCAACTAGCCACCATACTGTGAGGAAACCCAAGCAACCTATGGAGAAGCCCATTTTAAGGAAATCAAAGCTCTCAGACCCACGGCCTTAGCCAAGCTTCAAAGTGACAGCCAGCAGGAATTATCAGCCCTGTGAGTGAACCATCTTAAAAGTAGATTCTTCAGACCCATTGAGCCACATGAGGTGATATCACATAAAGCCGGGACAGGATATTCCCACTGAGACCTAGCCAAACTGCAAATTTATGAGAAAAATAAATAATTGCTGTCTTCTTAAGCCAGCAATTATTTTGAGCCACTAAATTTTAAGGTGGTTTGTCATACAGCAATATTTAACTGAAAACTCCCCCCTAGTGTCTGTATAATCTGTTATCTTTCTACCCTTATCACCAGTGTTCTAAATTCAGGTTCTCATCACTTGCAAAAGCTGCTTTTCCTCCAGTCTCTCCCTGGTTGATATTCATTGGCACAATCCATCCTCTGCTCTGCCAACTTACACCTCATTTATATTACTCTCTGTCTCAAAATACACAAAAGTCCAATCTCTGATCTGAGAAGTCATCAACATCCATCAGTGATTCTCAATTCTGGCTGCCCATTAGAATTACCCAAGGAGTTTTTGAAACCAATGTTTAAACTTCAACCCAGAGATTCTTATTCAATTGGCTTAAGGTGTGAACTAGTCATTGCTACTTTTGAAGTCTCTCTAGATATTCTAAAGAGCAGCCAAAGTGAAAACCATTGAAGTTACTGGGGACAGAAAAGAACATTTAAGAATATGTATAATTAGGCCAGGCTTGGTGGCTTACACCTGTAATCCCAGCACTTTGGGAGGCTTGAGTTCATGAGTTTGAGACCAGCTTGGGCAACATGGTGAAACCCTGTCTCCACCAAAAATACAGAAATTAGTTGGGCATGGTGGTACACACCTATAGTCCCAAGTACTCGGGAGGCTAAGGTGGGAGAATCACTTGAGCCTGGGAGGCAGAGACTGCAGTGACCCAGTATCACGCCATTGCACACTCCATCCTGCGTACAATGAGGACAGGGATAGGGCCAATAACAATATTCAAGGTATGAGTAAAAAATGAAGACAAAGAATATTGAGCTGGAGTTTTTAGAGTAAAAGAACAAGCAGATTATTAAAATATTAAGCAAATGAAATGACTGAGAAATAGAGAAATGTCAGGAAGATACTGAAGGTTTAAAAATATTCAGAATATTCATGATTTTCTCTTGTTCTTTTATTTTGTTTTGTTTTATAAAAGTAAGTTAAAATAGAGGCCAGGCCTGAAGAATCCCTAAGTAAACAAAGGCAGTTAGGCCTCATAAGTGGTATTAACTTTGTTTGATTTGCAAACATAAGTCAAACTTAACTTGGACTATTTCTCGTGAGTGCCTATATTTAAAAAAAAAAAGCTCAACCAATCAGAAGTTGCCCACTAACTTATGATCATTATGGAAAATGAATCCTATAATAGTTCTTATAACTGGGAACTTTTGAGTAGGGTAGACCAAATATGGATAATATATAACCATAATCAAATATTTTAATTGCTTTACTTTCATGTTCATCTTATAAAAGCCTTGCCCTTGTGTTCCTTTGTTGGAGCCCCCAAACCACTTCTGCATGTAGCTGCCCTATTGTGGATCATTGTTTGCTCAGATAAACTCTTTAAAATTGTATTTTGCTTCAGTTTACCTTTTTATCAGTTTATTATAATAAAATGATCAGGATAGCCATGACAGGCAAAGTTAACTCCGGAACTGAATAAAAACCTTCATAAATCCACAAGGACATAATTTCATTTCACAGGTCAGAATATTCCCCGGCCCTATCACAATTCATTTATTGGTTCAACAAATAAATATTGAATGCCTATTCTGTCACCCATTATGCTGGGGATATAGCAGTGAACAACACAAGTCCTTGCTCTCGGGGGGCTTAGATTCAAGTTGGATGTGCCAGATAATTAAAAAATAAATAAGTGAAATAATACATCAGAGGCTGTTAAATGTATGAAGAAAAATAAAACAGATTAGAAGGAAAATAAGCATGAGGGCAGCAGTGTATAAGGGATGGGATAGAGGGAGTATTTTATGAAAGGGGTCATTAAAAGGCCTTGCTGATAAGCTTTCCTTTGAGCAGAGACCTGAGAGAAGTGAGGGAGTCAGTCAGGTAGTTGAATAGCCATGAGAGTGGTGACAGAACAAACAGCACATGGTGAGGACATGCATGAACGAGCTTGAAAAGTCTGCAAGAGGCCAGGCATGGTGGCTCACGTCTGTAACCTCAGCACATGGGGAGGCTGAGGCAGGCGGATCAGGATGTCAGGAGTTCGAGAACAGCCTGGCCAACATGGTGAAACCTCGTCTCTACTAATAATATAAAAATTAGCTGAGTGTAGTGGTATGCGCCTGTAGTCCAACCTACTCGGGAGGCTGAGGTAGGAGAATCACTTGAACCCAGAAGGCCGAGGTTGCAGTGAGGCAAGATCATGCCACTGCACTCCAGCCTGGGTGACAGAGTCAGATTCCATCTCAAAAAAAAAAAAAAGTCTGCAAGAAGGCAAGTGTAGCTGAGGTGGAGTAAGCAAGGTGGAAGGCCATAAAAGATACAGTCAGAAAGATAACAGGGGCAAAAAGAAGGGGTTTCAGGAATGGAGAGCCGAGATTATGATGGGCAATGTTTCTTCACCTTGGAGTACATTAGAATCCCCAGGAAGATTCTCAGAATACCTGTGCCCAGCCTGCAGTCTCAGAGATTCTATTGGAATTTATCTAGGATGGAGTCTAGACATCAGAGGTTTTCATATAGCCCCAGGTAATTGAGAACTCTTGCTGTAATGGTTTATATGGTTCACAGGTCCATATAATCGTATGGACTTTGCTGTGAGAAAGATAGTAGGCATTGAAAGCTTCCAATGAGAGAATAAGCAAGATCAGTATTTTAACCAGTTCCCTCTAAATTCTTTAACTGTACTAACTTCCTTATCAAAGCAAAATTTACAGAGAAGTAAATAGAGCTGCTCCCAAAATGTTAATACAGTTCTTAAAGGATGATTGTCCTGGTATGTTTTGGAGAAGAAACTGTATGGAGCAAGAACCAATTCAGATCACTTTTCTCTATTTTTAACATTTTCCATAATGAATATATGTAGCTTTTGTATTAATAATAGAAATTTATCATTTAAAACATTAAAAAATAGATTGAAAGAATATATATTAATGACAAACAGCATCATATTCTATCACTCATCTATTCTTCCAGATGTGTTTTCATGGACAATGAATTATATATTATTTTGCTTAGGGCTACCATAGAAAAGTATGTGATATTAGATGGTTTAAAAAAGAAAATATGTGTTATCTCACAATTCTGGAGGCTAAAAGTCCCAAATTCAGGAACCAGCAGGGCCATGCTCCCTCTGAGACTTTGAGCAGAATCCTTCCTCACCTCTTCCCAGCTTCTAGTCATAGGCAGCAGCCGTGGACATTCCTTGATTGCAACTGCATCAATGCAATCCATGCTTCCATCATCACACGGCTATGTTCACATCACTTTCTCTGTGTGTGTTTGTTCAAATTTCCCTTTTATAAGGATGGCAGTCATTGGACGACAGCCCACCCTAATTCCTTCATTTTAACTTGGTTAAATCTGCAAAGACTCTATTTCTAAATAAAGTCACATTCCGAGCTACAGGAGTTTAGAACTTCAACATATCATTTTTAGGGAGACACAATTTAACTCAAAGGATTGATTGGTTCTCACAGCACCTTTGAAAACAGAATTGTTATCATATATCAACATCTTTCTAAGAGCAAAAATCTACAAAGTATAAAATAAAGCTATTCCCAAAAAGTTAATACAATTCTCGAATAAAGGATGACTGCCTTGAGAAGGACAATCTATGGTATTTTTTTTTTTTTAATTCTCTCACTTTTCCTACTCTAGTGAGCATTTTCCAGAGAATGTATAAGACTCTACAAACTGCCTTCGTAATTTTTGGTGACTTTCATTCACGGAACATGAATTTTCAATGCTTCAGTGGGCTTGCATTTAGGTCTGGATCCTTTCGCCTTTATGGCCACATAAATCCTAACACAGGTTTTTTGAAACTACAGAGAGTCCTTCAAATGGTTTCACAAATTCCAAGAGAGTGGGGATTAGAATCTTAATTGTGAGGCCTGAGAGGGAATGGACATCAGCTCATAAACAAGTTTAAAACATGTCTAACTTGCTAAACAACTTGATTTTTTCCTACGAAGGCTTTTGTTTTCAGCACCAGAATAAAAATTCTTAGGCTGACAGATTAACTTCATTGGATAGCTGACTTTTGTCCAATGCTGGGTTTGAGAGCCAGTAACAAGCCTCATAAGAAAAATCCAAGCAATATATAATGTTTGGCCTCAAGACATCCCACAGGCAAAGCAAATCCTTATCAAGAGGCCACTGGTGACCCAAGTAATCAAGTCGAGTTGAAATTAATGTGCGGATGCACGTGCTGTTCAAGGAACATGAACGTCGTGTCATGGGACAGAGAGTGAAAGAAGAAGAGCAAACACCTACTTCTCAATATATTATCAAACATCATGTTTGGAATTACTCTGAAAGTACACACAGTGAAGCATAAACTGCATTTGACCCATCTATTATCTGGAAGTTAAATATATCTAATTCATTTATTTCCACTAATCAGCTGCTACACATTTTTCTCCGGCTTCTGCCATCTGCTTTTAATTACCAGAACAATTCACAATCCAAACTGAAATGATAGTTAATCATCACAGGCTTTTACAGGTGCGGGTCAAAACTTAAAGAAATAAGCGGCTTTATTTCATTTCAAAGAGAGTCAAAACTTAACATGAATTGAGAACATTGTCAAAGTTACCTTATCCGCCATTTTGAGAGTTCATAAACAAAATCAACCTGAAAAGTAATCTTTGCTAACAAGATTAACAAACAGTGTTATTTTGGGCAGGATGTTTGAAATTAAGTTTTAAAGACTCAGACTAACAGATTTCATGGAAGGAAGGAAGGCTGTGAAGAAAAATAACTAACACTGCCTCCAACAGCAACAAAACCCTGGACAGCTGAAGTTAGATAGCACAATTGTTTCAACAACTAATAAAGTAAGCTTACCTTCATGTCAGATTAACATCAATTCTGGGGAAAAGAAAACCCAATTCTTAATTTTCCTTTTCAGACAAGAGAAGGTAAGAAAGAGAAATGAAATTAACATTGTAGAATGTCCACTATGTATTTAGTATGTTACAAATTCAATCCTGTAAACAGCCCTATACAGATTATTTCTCCCGCTTTAAGAAAACTGAGCCAAAGGGATAAAATAAATTCAAGTCGAGAGTCAAACCCAGAGCAGTTTGTGATTGATGGTTACCTTCCACAGCTTGATTTAACACATGATGAATAGTAAAAAGTTGATAAGAGAAAGTTTCACTGTATTTCCTTTAAAGGACACTGCTGGATTGACAAGTATTGGTGTTAAAGAAAACAGTTCATTTTCCATCAGTACATGTCTCATCAAAGATAACATCCAGACAATTTTACACACATAGACCCACACATGCCCACAAATATGGTCTGAAATATTTAAGGCAATGATAATGAATCATGAAGTGTTTTATTTTTAACTTTGGGGTGTTTTACAATTTTAACAATGTGTTGAACTCAGAGTGATTAAAGGTGTTGTTTTGAGTTCCCGAAGAGAAGCAAAACATACAAATGGTTAGAAATAATATTCTTAACTATAGTAAGATATTTTTATTTTATAATTGTTATGGAAATGTGTACATCTTACAAAAGAAAGAGTTGACTTTTATTTTTTATTTATGTTTATTTTTTATTCAATTTTTATTTTAGATTCAAGGGGTTACATGTGCAGGATGGTATATTGTGTGACACTGAGGTTTGGGGTTTGAATGGTCCCATCACCCAGGTAGTGAAAGCATAGTACTTCACAGGCAGTTTTTCAGCCCTTGCCACCTTCCTTCCCTTCCCTCTTTTGCAGTCTGTATTAGTCAGGTTTCTTTACAGGGAGAGAACTAATAAAAGAGGAGTTTATTAAGTATTAACTTATATGATCACAAGGTCCCACAATAGGCTGTCTGCAAGCTAAGGAGCAAGGAGAGCCAGTCCAGTTCCCCAAAGTAAAGAACTTGGAGTCCAATGTCCGAGGGCAGGAAGCATCCAGCACGGGAGAAAGATGTAGGCTGAGAGGCTAGGCCAGTCTCCCCTTTTCACCTTTTTCTGCCTGCTTTATATTCGCTGGCAGCTGATTATATTGTGCCCACCAGATTAAGGGTGGATCTTCCTTCCCAGTCCACGGACTCAAGTGTTAATCTCTTTTGGCAACACCGTCACAGACACACCCAGGATCAATACGTTGTATCACTCAATCCAATCAAGTTGACACTCAGTATTAACCATCACATAGTCCTTAGTGACTACTGTTCCCATCTTTATGTCCACATGCACCCAGTGTTTATTTCCCACTTATAAACGAGAACATGGGGTATTTGGTTATCTGTTCCTGTGTTAATTTGCTTAGGATAACAGCCTCCAGTTACATCCATGTTGTTGCAAAGAACATGATCTTATTTTTTCTTACAGCTGCCTAGTATACCATGGTGCATATGTGTCACATTTTCTTTATCCAGTCCACATTTGATGGGCATCTAGGTTGAGTCCATGCCTTTGCTATTGTGAACAGTGCTGCTATGAACATACAAGTGCATGTGTCTTTTTGATAGAATAATTTATTTGAGAGTAAACTGTGCACTGATGTATTCTACTGAAGGGTTGATAACTCTTTCAGGAAATTCCTGAAATGAACAACAGGGATATTTACTTCTTTCTTTCAGCTGATTGCTATGAAAAAAAAATGAATATATTTAGAATTTTGGAAGTAAAGGCTGCAATAATAAAGAGTTTCAGTTACCTGAGAGAACTGCAAAACACTTATGATAATATTGATCTTTGAGAAGGCTACAAATTGCAGATGGTCAATGCACCACTTCTTGGTAAAATTCCTCTCTGACAAAGCCAATGAGAGGTCTTAGAGTTTTCAATTGACCCTTGTCAATTCTAGAACACAAGACAGGATAGACAGAAGGGGTTTCACGCAGGTTCTCAAAGAAAAATTCAAAAATGGCTGGTTTTATACTAAGAGGAAAAGCTGTATATTAAATTACAGATTTATGTAGTTCCTTCTTTTCATCCATTTAAGGAAGGTGAACCCTTCATATTTCTGGCCTCTATGACTATTAAGGATACACTTTTGGAGAACATAAAAGAAAAATAAATAGAACTGATAGAAAATAGGAGGGAGAGAAGGTTTAAGTGAAGAGGAAAGTAGGGAAGGGAAGATGAAAGATGTTGAAAGAAAGGAGAGAAAAAAGAGCTACAGCCGGGCGCGGTGGCTCATGCCTGTAATCCCAGCACTTTGGGAGGCCAAGGTGGGCAGATCACAAGGTCAGGAGATCGAGACCATCCTGGTTAACATGGTGAAACACCGTCTCTACTAAAAATACAAAAAAAAATTAGCAGGACGTTGTGGCAGGTGCCTGTAGGCCCAGCTACGCAGGAGGCTGAGGCAGGAGAATGGAGAGAACCCGCGAGGCGGAGTTTGCAGTGAGCCAAGATCGCACCACTGCACTCCAGCCCGGGCAATAGAGAGAGACCTGTCTCAAAAAAAAAAAAAAAAAAAAAAAAAAAAGAAAAGAAAAAGGAAAGACACAGAGTTATAACAGATGCCATATGAGCAAAGTGCTTAGAGAAAGAGCAAGAATGCTTAAAGTTGTATTTTAGAAAGATCTTAGCTGGGCACGTTGGCTCACGCCTGTAATCTCAACACTTTGGGAGACTGAGGTGGGCAGATCTCCTGAGGTCAGGAGTTCGAGACCAGCCTGGCCAATAAGGTGAAACCCTGTCTCTACTAAAACTACAAAAATTAGCCAGATATGGTGACAGGTGCCTGTAATCCTAGTTACTCAGGAGGCTGAGACAAGAGAATCGTTTGAACCTGGGAGGTGGAGATTGCAGTGAGCTAAGATCATGCCATTGCATTCCAGCCTGGGGGACAAGAGCAAGATTTCATCTCAAAAAAAAAAAAACAAGAAAGACCTTTATATAACATGTAATAAAATCCTTCCCTCAGTTTCCCTGTGAATCATCAGTAAAAGTTCTTACTTGTAGATGCATTATTACAAACCTCCACCAATGACCACATGTCAGCAGTTTTTCTATTTCAAGTAGCCTATAAGGGGTTATTTGGCCACACATAACAGCTGAGAGTGACATCAGCAGTTACAGCTTAGCAACTCACGTTCAGCTATCATGCAGAGATGTTCCTACAGGAAAGGCAAAAACCCCCTCAGTATTCTAAGTATCAGGTAGAACACTAAGAAATCAATCTTCTCTGGAGGTTATGTGAAAAGGTTTGTTGATTTGAGATAAAATTTCTATGTACTTGAGTAGCATGCACTCTCGACCTTTCTTTCTAATGCATACCCTTAAGAGGTACCTGTGAAATAAACCAGAAAAAAAAAACAATCCTTCCTCAGTCTCACTCCACTTTACATGGTACATGCCCATTACAGCAGTTTATTAAGAAATTGTTTCTTAAAAATGTAATTGGGAAGCCAATAGGCCGAGAGGTATTCAGTACCTTTGATTCTTACATAAGCAAACTAAAGCCAAATATAAAAAGTAAAACAAAATTTAAGATAAATCAACCAGAAACTGCCAACTAACTTCTAACTAGAGACTTTCCAGCAGATCAGACCTAAATAAAATAAGCATCTAGCAGTAGCCAATCTAGTAATTTCTTTCCTCGATTTCCACATTCAGCTATAAAAGTTCACCACCCATGCTGCTGGAGCAGAGCTCTCTGAATCTCTTCTAGTTTAGGCAACTGCCCCACTCATGAATTCTTTAATGCCCAAATAAAATCTGTTAAATTTATTTTGTCTAAAGTTATTCTTTTTAACAAAACCAAAACACCAGGAAACAGGGAAAGGGAAGAGAGGGACAAAGGACCATTCAGTGCCTGGTATCATTCTTGTTCAACAAGCCTGGACATGTCCTCTCCAGAATGAATTCAGTGGTGTTCTGTGGTTGGAAACACATTTGATCAAATACCTGGAGGCTTGCAATATAGAGGTATGATAGGACTCTGACATTTATTGAGTCAGACAACAACTTGAGTGAGGCCTCGGAATTCACTGAACTTGAGTGCCTTGGAGTCCCTGAATTTGTCAGGGTCTTAGGGCCTCATATATCCTTTACCCTCACATTTGGATTATGTAATATCAAAGTTAACCATCTCATGTATTGAATTCAGATAATATAACCCAGGACAGGGTAAACCAGCCAGGATATTACAGTCAGAGAGGTCTTGATGATTCAAGAATAAAATGAAGCAATTTTATTTGTTTAATAAAGAGAAGCGAGGTAGCTGTTTCCTCTATCTCCTCTACTAAGGGTATCTCTTCAAAAGCATTACAAGTCTAAGAAGAGGTCCAATCTTTTGATTATACAAGGCAAATTCAGAGATTTTCTGATCCTTGGAACTGTAAACACATTATTCCAAAATAATCACTGGAATCTATCAGGAAGTATACAGAAAACAATCACAAGGTACATCCATTTATTTCTTGAGGAGATAGAGAAGTGAATTTTTTTTTCTTCTTCTTTACTATATAAATCTGTGTTAAATTGTGTCCAGACTTCGTAGTAATTTTCGTGTGACCTTCAATGCAAGTAAATCTTTTAACAGGTTTTTGACAATAAATTGTTCCCTTTTTTTACATTGGTAAGAAGGGGACTTCTGTGTACAGGATTGTTTTATTTCTTCAACAGTGACAAGTTGAAAACAGCAATATATGTACTCATGAGGCAAAAAAGACAAATAGCTGAGTGGGATGAGGCTTGGATTAGCAACATTTACTGTGAACAGTCATGAAAGAAGAAACAGTCCTTTCACAGCAAGCAGAACCTTAGTATCAGAAGAGAAATTAACTAACAAATCTCTATGCCATATTTTAATATCTTCTGACATATCCTGGGTTTCTTCCTCACCCTTACATCCAATCAATCAGAAGACCTGAGTATTCATACACCTGAAATCTCTTTCAAATCCTTCTGCTTGTCTCCATTCACATAGACACTACCTCAGACCCTGCAGTCATACTCTCCCCTCAACAAGTTTTATTATCTCCAATTTTGCTGCCTCTCAAAGCACTTTTTCACACACATATGAA
This sequence comes from Rhinopithecus bieti, assembly GCF_001698545.2. NCBI lineage: Eukaryota > Metazoa > Chordata > Mammalia > Primates > Cercopithecidae > Rhinopithecus > Rhinopithecus bieti. Next base: position 4,491,118 of record NW_016808026.1, read on the forward strand.
TCATATTGCTAAAACACCAGTGCTCTGTCTAAAGACATGATCTACAAGAACCTTCTTCATCCAGCCCCTGATTATTCCATCAGCTTGATTTCTCATGACTCCAGAATTCTTTCCCCAACTCTTAAATTTATGATCCTGCCATACTGAATTATTTGGTGTTACTTGAACATCCTAACTCTGCCACCTGGAATTCGGAACAGGCTATTTTCTTGGTCAGGACTATTCATCCGCATCTCTTCCTCTTTCTCCCAAATAGTCACTACCTTCTTCTTTTCATTTACGACTCAACTAGAATTGATCACCTCCTTCTGAATTTCTTGTCTGACTATTCCACAGCACTCCCAATTTTCCCTAGAGCACTTTGACCTAGTCTAAGATTTATCACACTATACCATATTCGCCAATTTGTACTCTTTTATGCTATATATCACACTTGTAATCCCAGCACTTTGGGAGGCTGAGGCAGTCAGATCACCTGAGGTCAGGAGTTCGAGACCAGCCTGGCCAACACCGTGAAACCCTGCCTCTCCCTAAAAAAAAAAAAAAAAAAGCCAGGCATGGTGATGGGGGCCTGTAATCCCAGCTACTTGGGAGGCTGAGGCTGGAGAATCACTTGAGCCTGGGAGGCAGAGGTTGTAGTGAGCCAAGATTGCACCATTGCACTCCAGCCTGGGCAACAAGAACGAAACTCCATCTCAAACAAACAAACAGAGTTACTGGTACCAAAAGAAAAATGATTGCAAGCTGAGAATCAACACCCCCCCCC
>NW_016808026.1:4492826-4494170 GCF_001698545.2 Rhinopithecus bieti
TTTGAGACGGAGTCTCGCTCTGTCGCCCAGGCTGGAGTGCAGTGGCCGGATCTCAGCTCACTGCAAGCTCCGCCTCCCGGGTTTACGCCATTCTCCTGCCTCAGCCTCCCAAGTAGCTGGGACTACAGGCGCCCGCCAACTCGCCCGGCTAGTTTTTTGTATTTTTTAGTAGAGACGGGGTTTCGCCGTGTTAGCTAGGTTGGTCTCGATCTCCTGACCTCGCGATCCACCCGTCTCGGCCTCCCAAAGTGCTGGGATTACAGGCTTGAGCCACCGCGCCCGGCCAAGACTTTCCTTTTTAAACTTGCAACAATTCTACGAGGTAAATACTATTACTATTCTTATTTTGTTTATTGAAAAACCAAGGCTAATAAAGACTAAACAACTTCCCCGAGTCCACACAACTTGAAAATGTGGATCTGGGACTCAACACAGGGCACTTCACTCAAGGCCAATATTTGTAGTTATTATGCTCTACATAGCTTCTCTTTCCATACAAGTCCATGTGACAGAAGACATGCTCCTGAAATAATCCCTTGAATATATATACAATTTATTCATTAATTTTTTTAAAAAAGCCTCACCAACTTTGGGGAAGTGATCAATCATTTAATAAACAATTTCAGGAAAATAGACATTGTTTTGTTTTATCATAGCCTCAACACTAGAACATTTAAAAAATAAAATAAGCTAGTCAATAAAATAAGCTAGTCAATAAGTTTCTGAAATAAGCCAGTTTAGGCTAAATGATATTACATTGTACATATTTACTGCATTTTGTTTATCCATTTATCCGTGGATAGACACTAGGATTGCTTCCACTTTTTGGCTATTGTGCAAAATGCTGTTATGAACATACATGTACAAACATATGTTTGAGTTCCTGCTTTCAATTTCTTTGGGTATATTCCCAGATTCCTGGATCACACGGTGATGCTATTTTTTAATTTTCTGAGGAACCATTAAGCCATATGGTTTTCCATAATAACTGCACCATTTTACATTCCTACAAGCATTGTACAAGATTTCCAAATTCTCCACCTCCTCACCAACAGTTGTTAACTCTGGGTATTTAAAAAATAATAAACACACTGAGTTTTCTAATGTTAAAAAAAATGTATTTGTCTTCAAATTTCAAGAGGAAAGACCTTTGAAATATGTAAAAGAGAATCAAGAAAAATAAAGTGAGATTATGTTGAATGTGAAAATGTTGAGAATCGTATTATTGTTTTATTTATTTATTTATTTATTTATTTATTTATTTATTTATTTATTTATTTATTTTGAGACGAAGTCTCGCTCTGTCATCCAGGCTGGAGTGCAATGGCTGGATCTCAGCTCACT
>NW_016808026.1:4495429-4505166 GCF_001698545.2 Rhinopithecus bieti
ATTATTGTTTTATTTATTTATTTATTTATTTATTTATTTATTTATTTATTTATTTATTTATTTTGAGACGAAGTCTCGCTCTGTCATCCAGGCTGGAGTGCAGTGGCGCAATGTCGGCTCACTGCAACCTCTGCCTCCCGGGTTCAGGTGATTCTCCTGCCTCAGCTTCCAGAGCAGCCAGGATTGCAAGCGCCTGCTACCACACCCCGCAACTTTTTGTATTTTTACTAGAGACGGAGTTTCGCCATGTTGGCCAGGCTGGTCTCGAACTCCTGACATCAAGTGATCCACTCGCCTCTCCTTCCCAAAGTGCTGGGATTACAGGCATGAGCCGCCGCACCTGGCCTGAGATCTGTACGTTCTTGACTTACAAACCTACAAATGGATGTAGGGTCTCTGTCCTGAGTCTTCCTTATAATGAAGTTCTTGAAAGGTGTAGGAAAGCCCTTCTTCCTATATTCTCCATCTCAGCTGATGAGATTACATGATCCTTAATTTACATATAGCCTTGGTTTGTTTTTTCCATTATCCCTCACATTCATTTGATAACTATCCCATGCTAATTATCCCAACGTATGTTTCTAAAATCACTTCTCTCTTCTTCACCACTGCCACTGCCTTGGTGTGGCCCTCATCAACTCTAGTATTCTCTGGAGGATTTTCCTGTTCTCTCTGCCCCTCCAAAATTATCAAAGAGACAAATATGATTATATTGTTGCCTTGTTTTTTGCCCTACCAACATCTTCAGTTGAGCTTCCCAAACACAGGATATGTCAGAAGATACTTTTTCACAAATGAAGCATGCAAGTCTCTTAGAACATTAATTTTCTTGAGTGAGAAATAATTTAAACATTTGCATATTAAAATAGGCTGAGTGCAGTGCTCATACCTGTAATCCCATCACTTTGGGAGGCTGATGGGGGCAGGTCACTTGAGCCCAAGAGTTCAAGACGAGTCTAGTCAATTAGCAAAACCCCAACTCTACCAAACAAAAACAAAACAAATACTAGCTGGGCATGGTGGTGCATGCCTGTAGTCCCAGCTATTGGGGAGGCTGAGGCAGGAGGATTGCTTAAGCCTGAGACATTGAGGCTGCAGTGAGCTGTGATTGCATCACTGCACTCCAGCCTGGATGACAGAGAGACGATGTCATAAAATAAAATAAATAAAATAATAAAATAAAAATATAATATTATGTAACTGAAAGCAAATGCATAAATTTAAACAAAACCTAAGCTTCAAAACAGTTTTCTATGTGAGGACTTGACTATGTGGGCTACACTGTCTCAGCCTAAGGGTTTATTTCTCTTTCTATCTGTACAGGTACATTGAAGAGAAACCTTGAGAAACATTGGTTTACAGGATAAAACATAGTCTCCTTAGCATGTCACGTAAGTTTCCCTATGAACTGACACTCGCTTATATCTGTAGACTCACTTCCTGCCATCTCTCTCCATGGTGATGCTTGTTGTTTCAGAAATGCTACCTCAAATGTGGTTTCCAGGACATAACCCTGCTATGCCATGTCTCCATGTATTTAACATGCTATTTCTCTCATGGCAGGAGCTTCTTCATCCTATTCCTCTTCTCTGTTCAAAGTTGTTCTATGAGGTAAACTGCATTTCCACCTTTCTATCTCCACTTAAATATCACATTTTTTTGAAGTCTCCCTTGACTCTCTCCTCTACCCTCCACTCCATCGGAATGTTACTGTCTACCTCAATTATACTTTATTGTTCATATCATATTGTATTGTGTTATTGGTTTGTACATTGGTCTTCTACCTTATACTGTCAATATTTTAAGGAAATACAGGATTTAAAACATAGTTTCTAAAGGTAGATGACAGGGGTTTGAATCCCAGTGCTACTATTTTCTGCCTGTGTGACTATAAGCAAGTTGATTAACTTCTCTGCAACCAAATGATCTCTGTAAAATAGGGTCAACACGTGTGCTTACCTTGCAGGGTTGTTGATAGATTTCCATGGAATAATATATGTAAGGGGCCTAGAGAATCGCATAGAAAACAGTAAGCTTTCACCAATATCAGCTACTTTTGTCTTATTCATTTAAAAATCCTCAGAACCTGCCACAGAGTAGGTGCTTGAGAAATATTTATTGAAACAAACTTAATTTCCTTTTTACCATGTACATGTTTTGGCCTTCAGTTGCTACTCTTGACCCAAAATAAAACCATGCTTTAAAAAAAGATTGAAAAAAGTATTAGTAACTGAGAAACTCTAAGTGTACTACTTACCCCCACAGTGTTTCAAATCATAGTGCATCCCCTGCCCTAGTGTCGGCAGTGACAGTGTCATCTCACGATAAATAAACTGAAAGAGGAAGGAATTAAAATGCTGATGGTTTGAAAGGGAGTTTGTTTTCCATTCTGTGATTAGGAAGTGATCCAAACCTCCACACAGAACATGAAAAGAGAATCTATACTTGGAGACCCATCTTTCAGAGTTATGAAAACCCATTACATATTTGTTGAAAGGCAAACGTTCGTCTATTTGGACAATAACTCCACATAGAAGAAGACTGCCAGAACACATGTAAAATTGCCTTGCCTGCTACGGGTTTTGTTAGAGGCCTTGAGACTAGTGATAGATGAGCCTAAGAGGATTGCTTTAAATAAGCCAAACCTCTTGGATTAGCACTGCTGGTCTTAGAGCCCCATGGGAAAGGCCTGTCTCCCGTGATTTCCAGTATACTCCACTTCCAATGAGCTGGAAATACCACAAGAAAACTGCTGTTCTCACGGTATTTTTGCCTTTTTTATTTCTGGTTTTAGCTAAGGAAAAAAAAATGGTACGTGCTGATCAAAAATGGCATGTGTATACAACAGAAAAAGAGTATCCAAACATTTGATCTTTAAACTAAATTGAATTCACTGTAAGTTTCTAATAAATTCAAGTAATTGAATATTCTCATAAGTTTCAAGGAAGCAGATTTATGCTTACAAGGGATCTAGATTGATTACACATTGACTGTTCTAAAATTGTATTGCATATACATTAATTGAAGACAAAGTGGCCAAACAAAATAACTAAAATTTATGAGTGCCTCTAAATTTTGTTTAAGGATATTTAAACTAATTCCAAAAAAATGTGTTATAAATAAATGAGCATATTAAGGAAATATTTGGGTATTTTCTGAAAAGATGGGCTTTTGTCTATTTACAACTTTGCTAGAAGGACTTAACTCCATGTTTAACTTTTGCTTCAATAAAATGTAATAAACACTTAAGGATCATTAACCATGTGCCAGGCAGAGTGCTAAGAGTTAAGACCTGGAGATGTACTTAAGGGCATTGTTGACATATGCTAATTCTTTTTAAATATGTGCAATTAAGAATATTTAGATAAGATAACTAAAGGAATGTGAAGGGAGGCAGGAACGGGAAAAGATACATTGGAAATCTTCAAAGAATAGTTTAAGGTTGTAATTTTCTTCAATGGAGTGCTTAATGTTTTATCTATTATTAGTAGTAGAAGAAATTACTAAAAATTAAGTGAAAATTAATGGATTCTTTTAGCCTAAAATCGTGATTTTGCATGCAGTTAGTGTTTATGTTTATCTATAAGGTAAAAGAAAAGACATATTGTTGTTTCAATTTTCTGAGTGGCAAATATAGCAACTATTCATAAACCAATTCAGCAGATCCTGGATTCCAGATGAATATAAATGTTATTATTCATATATGTATATATTAACAGATACACTTAACTAAACCTATTAATTTTATATACATAATATGTACATGAAAATACAGGTGCCAACTAATGGTTTAAGGGCTCAGGATTTGGAGTCGGTCAGATATACTTGGGTCGGAGATTTTGTTCTACTTCTTTATAGCTTTGTGACCATAATTGCTTAACTTCTCTGAGCCTCAGAATCCAGACCTGTAGAATAAGAATCACAATAGTACCTACATAAATTATTGTGGGAATGAAGTGGTGAGCACACTAAGTGGTTAGCTCAGTGCCTAATGAGAATCCAATAAAATTTTGCTTGAATTAGTGGTTGTAGTATTAGCAAGGTTAACAAAATGCTATTAGTAAATGATAGTAATACTCATATTATTTACAAAGTTAACAGGAAATAATGTTAATAAACTTCAAATTTTGAAGAAAAACTGAATTGGAGGAAGTTAATGATGTTAAAATAAATAACTTTAATGAGACCAGAAATCATAACAACTATGGCTAAGCAATAAAACCATCTGACTATGTAATAGTTGTAACCCAAACATAATATACAGTTGTATCTGAATTTAATTTTTTCCACTGAATCCAGAGTATATTCAAATGCAGGATTTTCCATTATCCGAAGAATATTTCTCTGCAGTCCAGTGAATGTGCCTAAAAATGACCAATATACAAGCATATCTAGATTACCATCTCTCTGTTTCTCCACTGTAAGTTCTGTGAGTCATAAATAGCACGACAATATTTGAGCTGCTGCTGGAACTCCTCCTATGTATGGGACAGCGTCCCATTTTCAAACAACCCTCATGAGCAAAGTGTAGTAAATATAGTCTTCCTGTTACTCAAGAGCTTTGGGAAGACATGACTCTTCTTTAGAGAATCAGTGACATCTCTGTTAGATAAATTGTCTTCTCTTAGCTGGAGTAAATATATTGCTTCAAAGAGGGATAATGAACTTATATCAAAACAGCTGCCTAAACCCTGGGGAAGTATCCAAATAGAGGAAAGAGAGAAAATAGCAATTTTCAAGGGGCTTCCAGATCCCACCACGGGTAAGTAGGAAGAACACAGTGATTGTTCGAGGATGTGACTCAGTCTCATCTGAGCCAAGCAGGTTTACTTATCCAAGATCTTCCTCTATTGACTGCAGGAAGAGAAAGAACCTGCACCTGCCTAGGTGAAATGAAAGGTGAGGAAGTTGTCTTGGCTGCGTTCCTGAGTGTGTTATTGCACTAAAGGCATGGAGGCAGTACCATGGTCAAGAGCTCTTATCTTCAGGCAAAAGCAAGAGAGCCATAAGTAGAAATAAGGAGAAGGAAGCTTTCCAGCTCTGCAAGAGAATTCTCTTTAATAACCATATGGTTTAAGAAGCTGTTTGGATTGTGTCATGTGTTCTCTTTGGACACAAGTTGGAAACCAAGATTAATTAGGATCATCTAGTAGTAAAAAGCAAAGAAGACCCTAGAGAAGATGAAGCAGCACCACAGAAAAATAGATTTCTTATTTTGTATTCCAACTAAATTCCCAGGCTTAATTGGCCTGAGGAAGTATCCATGACATAAGTGACTCAGAATTCTCCAAATCAATGTTTTCTTATAGTTAAAACAATTAGTGAGGACAGAAAACATTAAAACAGATCATATTTCTTTTTCTGGGGAAAACCTGAGATTTGTTTGCTTTTGAATCATGAAAAAGATCAGAATTTTTTTTCTACTTCTAGTAAGTCATTAATGCCTGTCATCTGAGATGTCTCTTTTGCCAAAGACTGTTTATAAATGGGCAATTAGAACTTACTGAAGCATTTTAGATGAAGGTTGTTTAATTGATGAATGAACTAACACTATATATCAAGTTGTGATTTTTTCTTCCTTAGCAAAAGCATAATGTGGCATTAGGAGACATAGTGCAGAGCTTCTTTATATTTGTATGAATGTCAGGGCCTGGACTGAGACTGTGTACCATGGAAACAAAGTGGAGAATATTTTGGTAGGTACAAATAAAAGCCATTTTATACTCATGGCAACAATTTACCTATTTTTGGTGTGTGTGTGTGTGTGTGTGTGTGTGTGTGTGTGTGTGTGTTAGACAATCAAGCAGAATAATTGATGATATTTATTTTAGAAAAGAGTTGACCCTAATCTAATTCCTAAAAGCAGTTATCATAAACATGAAAATCACATTTCTTTATTGAATAAGATTCAGGAACTCAGCAGAAAACAATCTCTGGGCCAGGTGTGGTGGCTCATGCCTGTAATCCCAGCACTTTGGGAAGCTGAGGAGGGCAGACAACCTGAGATTGGGAGTTCAAGACAGGCCTAACTGTCTTGGAGACATGTTATGGAGAAACCCCGTGTCTACTAAAAATACAAAATTAGCCGGGCGTGGTGGCGCATGCCTATAATTCCAACTACTCGGGAGGCTGAGGCAGGAGAATCTCTTGAACCCTGGAGGCGGAGGTTGCGGTGAGCCGAGATTGCGCCATTGCACTCCAGCCTGGGCAACAAGACAAAACGCTATCTCAAAAATAAATAAATAAATAAAAAGAAGAAGAAGAAAAGAAAAGATAAAAAGAAAACAATCTCTGCAATCTCTGTATGGGTTCAGTCATTATGAAAGAAAATTGGAAGAAAAAATGTAGCTAAAAAAACTGCTTTTTAGGTCAAAATCATCAAGTTTTCTCTCTCTGCCTACAAAACATGTAATATGGATTGTAATTCTGACACAAAGATTGCAATTTAACTTCTTTTCCACACTCCCATTCTTCAATTTGATATACATTGATATATCACAGTAATAATTTATATTTTTTTCATTTTATCCTCAGGGAGTAGAAATAATACACATTTATACTTGCACGATAGTTATTACCAAAATCTTGAAACTTACAGATCATATCTTCATAAAGGAAAATTCCTAGTAACCCTCAATCAAAACATGGATTTTTTTTCCTGTTTCTGTCAAAGCACTTTATAGGATTATAATTTTCCCTATAGAATATCAATGTTGGAACATGACTAAGATAAAGCTGAAGTTAGATAGCACAAGCAACACACAGAAACAATGTCTTAACAGGCAAGCCTCCTTTCTCCAGAATGGAACCAGCTTGCAAACCAATGATATCAACCACTTCAGCAGAGCGAACTGCATGGAAGTTTCAAACGTTGAAACTGGCAGGTTTTAAACCTTTATATCTTCTTGTATCCTTTTTAAGACTCCTGTGAAACTGAAATGCTTTCTTCACATGCAGAGAGAAGAGAAACATGCTTTCCCTTAAAAGTTATCAATGAATATAAAAGTAAGTGAGAGCTCTCCTCCAACGCCAAGAGAAACCCTTGAAAGTAGAGGAATGTTTTGTTAAGATTAGCTCTTTCCCTCCTGGCGAGAGAAGCAAGGGCAAATTCCTCTATCTCTCTTCTTTGCCATATCCTTTAAGTCAGGCATAAAATCACATTAAAGTCAGTCTCACTCTATAGTGTTGAGTACTCAGCCCAGAGCTGAGGGCAAAGGAGAATGAACCAGGACCCTGCCTCCAAGGAATGTAGGATAGTGGGACACAAGAGCATATGACCACCTAATGTGACAGGAACTCATCCTTCCCTGATTCCAAGAGGAGATGCACCCCATGAGCTCCCGGATACTCTCACTGAGGGGAAAGAGGGATATTTATTCCAAGCTCCTCCTGTTTCCACGACGAAGGACACCACCTAGACTAACATTTTCTTTCTCCACTTCCTACTCACTCTTTCCACTGAGGGAAGGAAAAACAAAAAATCTACCTGGAGAGTCACAAAAATGGATCCAGATCTGCGCATACTCCCTCCAACCTGCTTCTCCTGGGACTTGCTAGGTGCCTGAGAGAGTGTTTTCTGTACTGCTCCGATCTGTGTTGTTAGAAATCTGCTTCTGCAGGGAAAACTTGTGATGGTCCATCTTGCCAGTACTGAGGATGGGGGTAAGTTTAATTGTAGAATAAAGGATTAACAACCTGTTCCCCTGCAGACTTAAAGGAATATTCTAGAATCAACTTTAGCAGTTTACCAAAACAAGTGATACTTTGAGCTGCATCTTTCTGACTCTGCACTTAACTGCAAATGTATTCTATGCTTGATTAGGAGAGAGGCAGTTTACTTAGTGACCCTCCTAAAACCCTAAAACCTTCCAGCTGTGTGAATAAATTAATGCTCATCAATGAATGGCTGGATTTCAAATACATTTTCTTCTGTTACTCTCAAAGTTCTTTCTTTACTAAGCAATTGAAAACAAGAAAACAATGAGAGAAATGGAGGGAAATATGATATCAATGAAAGGTGAAAAAGATGATGAATGTGACTGTATCTACAGTTTCAGAAGCCACCTCAGTGTTTAGGGCCCCATGAGTATAAAGCCCTCTCCATCCGTCCATCAGAAGGGCGTAATTGGCATGGTAAGCTAAAAGGAAATTCTAGTGACAATCCAGTGACAGCTTGGAGAAGTTCGTACCACTGCATAGACATGAGGATGGACTATCATTTTTTGGTGGGAAGGGGTTCATGGGATGCGAGAAGAAATACTAAACATCCCACCTGCATTATTTCATTTAATCCTCGCAACCAGGTAAAAGAGGTACTATAATTTTCTCCTTTTACAAACGATTAGACGCATAAAGCTGCTTGCCCAAGACCCCAAAGACTGGGAATAACTGATCCAGGGTTCAATTTCAAATCTGTTAGCCTCAAACTCCTTGCTGTAACCACTCTGTAGATCCACCTTATTCATCGTGCTACTGCCCATGTCAACTGCCTTGAAAACAATCAGTAAATTCTTGTTAAATAGAATTAACAGTGGAATTAAAAATATAAATGTGTACATGAGGAAGCACTAAAAACCACACTCTCTTCACATTGTTTTCATGTTAATGGACTTTGCAAATTACAAGTCACCTAAAACTAGAATAAGCTAAATGGCAGAGAATAAGAATATTCATGAGATTTAAAAAGTGAAAAGACTGACTCATCCCCCACCTGAAAAAAATAATCAAGAATCCTGATCATGAGGCATTTTTAGTAAAGTGGGCACTACAGGCATGATGAAAGCCTACAGACATTTGTCAAGTATAAATACAAATGGTGAAAGGATGAATTTAATTATGTGAATCAATTTGAGAAAACGCAAAGTTAGATGTAATTTAATGGAAAGCATTTTCATCATGAAAACTCTTATAATCTCAAGTGAAACAGAAGATCTGCTACTTTGGATGTTTAAAAATAGATTGCATTTACCCAAGAGCAAAGAAAGAATATGTCCATACAAAGACTGGCACATGAATATTTATAGCAGATTTATTTGTAATAGTCCAAAACTGGAAACAGTCTAGATGTCCATCAACAGCTAAATGAATAAACAAATTGTGGTACATATATACAATGGAATACTATTTATCAATAAAAGGTATAAGCTATTACTATTTTTAATAACATGGATGAATCTCAAAATAATTATGCTAAGTGAAAGAAACAAGACCAAAAAAAGTACATATCCTCTGATTCCATTTAGATTAAAGCCTACAAAGTGATCAGTGGTGTAGGTAGAGAGGGGAGGAGATAGGAGAGAATAAGCACCAATGAACATAAGAAAACTTTTGAGGCTGATGTATATGTTCATGAGGTGATTGTGGTGACTATTACATGGGAATAGACGTACATCAAAACAGCAAGTTATATACTGTAAATTTATTGTGTATCAATTGTATCAGTAAAGCTGTTTTAAAAACAACAATAAGCAAACATTTAAAAAAATAGGTTGTGGGACATACTAGAAGGTAAGGATGTCAGGCATTGTACCCACAACCAAAAAGTCAGAAAGTCTACATCTTATCCATTCTTCCTCCACAACATAGCCATTTGTTTTTCTCTTGGTTGACTACTTTTCCTATATTCTTGATCCATGCAGTATACTGCTATTTGGAACAAAGAATAAAAACAAAAATCACCCATAATTCCACCACACAGAATTTATTTCCAGGTTTTTTTTTTTTTTTTTTTTTTTTTT
>NW_016808026.1:4506850-4515426 GCF_001698545.2 Rhinopithecus bieti
TTCGATCTCCTGACCTCATGATCCACCCGTCTCGGCCTCCCAAAATGCTGGGATTACAGGCTTGAGCCACCGCGCCCGGCCATAGTGTTTATTTTATTACCCAAGGAAGTATTAAATTAGAACATAAGTATTTCATTGTGGGGTTCATGAATTATTTATAATTTATGCAGGACATAGATAATTTGTTTTTAACATCTAAATGAATAGTTTCTAAAGCTTGGGAAATCTGAGAAGATCTTATTCCTACAGGTGTGAATAATACTCTTTTAAATTTTAGAGACTACTTCTCAATACCATAATGAAAATTGAAATTTCTAGACAGTAATTTAACTTTCTGTAATATCTACCGATAAGAAACACACATATACACAAACATATATGCTTCTAAAATAGTATAAACATTGATATAGTAGTTTTATAAAATTGGCCTAGAATAATTTAAAAATATATGTAATTTTCTTGAATTAAAGTAGGTAATTTTATTCTGTAGATAGCACATATATTTAAAAGTATCCTTTGTAATTGTGGTTCCTTTACAGTAGTACTCTTTATTTTGCAGATGTTTTAATAAAATGCCTAATACTAATAGCTACCATTTATTGTGCACATACCATTTGGAAGGCACAGTACTAAGAATTATTATGTGTAATCTCATTGAGGCATCACAGGAACCTTATAAGGTAAATATTATTTTTTTCCATTTTACATGCAAGAGAAAACACTCAAGAGAGGTTATTTAACTCATTCAAGTAACTGGTAAACTAAGGCATAACTCTAAGTCTATATTCTTAACCACTACATGGTATTGTGAGTGAGGTACAGTATAAATAAGAAAATAGAAACACTCTTCTTCCTATAACCCCAAAATCATAATTGTTAATATTTTAGTTTATCTTTCTCTTCAGTTTTTAGAACTTGGGATTGTATTATATACATTCTCTATTCACCTTTCACTTAAGTTTATATTATAAATATTGCCCATCTCACTAAATATTTTACTTTAAAAATGACTTTTGACAGTTGAATATTCCCTGGTATTTATATCCAATGATTTAACCATTCCCCTTCCCAAAACTGTTTATACTGTGCAATTCCCAATCACTCACACACCCACTGATTAACTCAAGTGTGCTTGTTTTAAATAATTCTGTCTTCTAAGTCATACATTTTAATTAAGAAAATAAAATGTTGGAAAGCCCCAAGATTAATTACCCAGAAAGTATTAATTAGCTGACAGAAAGAAAATGATTTTATCAATGCTTTTAAAAGCTGACTGCTCTTCTCCAATATTAAAATGTTTCGAATAGATCTCAACATAATAGGATGAATACGTTAGTTAATGATCTTAAAGATTCTCTCCAGAAATAGACCTTGGTACATATTTCATAAGGGTAAGGTTAATAATATAGAAATGTATTTTGCTGATGACTTTAGGTGCCTGAAAAGCATTAGTAGCATAGAATCAAGAGCAACCAAGCCACAAAATACGTGACCTAAAACTACAGGTTGGTCATATGCATTACAGAAGATCATTGCCCCGATGGATCAGGCTGTCTCCCTCTCCTAAGATTGCCTGTACTATAAATTTGATACATGCTAATGATGCGTCAAGCCCAGATTTACAAAGCTATTCAGCCAAAAGCTAAGGTATTGGTATCATGTTCATTTTAAGAAAAGGCACTTATAAAATTATCCTGAAACATTTTACTGATGTGTTAAATGACACTACATAAGTGAGATGTTTTAGATTGACATAACTCAAGTCCCCAGATTAAATAAAAAATACCCAGCTATCTGTTTTTCAAGTCAAAGATTTTGAAATGGTACCAGTGGAAGAGGTACAAATTAAAATTCTTAGGGATAAATTCATTAGGAACAATTACTAATCAGCATATCTTATCATCAAATCTGTAAAAATGGTTTTCAATTTAATTAGGTACTTGCACATTTGCTTTAAAATCAAAGAACTCATCTGCATGCATAACACAGAAGATTTCTTTATTTCTCTGCTAGACGCTTTTGTGTTGTGATTACGTGATGTGACAAAATGTAAGAAATTGGTCTGGGAATTTTATGTCCTATCTTTTGAAGCTATTCATACTCAAAAACAAGTGTTTATGATTATTATAAAGACTATTTGGATTTAATTATTGTCTGATCTTACAAAATAATGTCTTTACAGCCTGCTAAATGTGTAGAGCTTTTATTGTCTTAATTTTCATTAAAATAGAAGTTTATTACTATTTTACATATAAATGATTTTTATACCCATTCTTGTGCTGGTACAAAAGAGCTTTAAAAAGTAAATACCACTATTTAGATAAATAAATATAAATCTAGCCAGGCATTGTGGCTCACACCTGTAATCTCAGCATTTTGGGAGGCTGAGGCTGGCGGATCACTTGATGTCAGGAGTTCAAGACCAGTCTGTCCAACATGGAAAAACCCCATCTCTACTAAAAATACAAAAATTAGCCAGGCATGGCAGCATGAGCCTGTAATCCCAGGTACTCAGGAGGGTGAGGCACAAGAGTCACTTGAACCCAGGAGGTGGAGTTTGCAGTGAGCCAAGATTGTGCCACTGCACTCCAGCCTGGGCAACAGAGAGAGACTCTGTCTAAAAAAATAAGTAAGTAAGTAAGTAAATAAATAAATAAATGAATGAATAAAAATCTGTTTGATATTATCTTTCTCTTACACTTATTTTTGAAAGTGGTAATAAGTATATAAATATCTTTTGTTTCTAGGATCTAATTTGCATTGTAAGAAAAGTCAGAAACATGTGATTAACCTATTCAGTAAAATAACAACATGCTGCACTTACTCTATGTAGAGCATCAAATGAACTACAACTGCTTCTGAAAGAAGCAGAAATTCAGTCAAAAAGCTAACTTCCGGCCTGGCACAGTGGCTCACACCTGTAATCCCAGCACTTTGGGAGGCTGAGGTGGGCGGATCAAGAGGTCAGGAGATCGAGACCATGCTGGCTAACACGGTGAAACCCTGTCTCTACTAAAAATACAAAAAATTAGCCGGGCCTCGTGGCAGGCGCCTGTAGTCCCAGCTACTAGGAGGCTGAGGCAGGAGAATGGTGTGAACCTGGGAGGCGGAGCTTGCGGTGAGCTGAGATCATACCACTGCACTCCAACCTGGGTGGCAGAGCGAGACTCCTCAAAAAAAAAAAAAAAGTTAAGTTCCTGCCATCGATGATTCACTATTGAACAACCTTTTGATTGGTGTTATTTTCATATCACCAACAGAGGAAGTACTCTCATCTTGACTATACAAATTGGAGCTGGCTTTTTAAAATGTAACTTGCAGGTACCCAACTCAAGCCTTCAGTCATTAGAATGAAGAATCAATATATTACCAAGATTTTATAATTACTGAAACAATTTTTTTTGTTTTATTCAACATGGTATCCAACTTCTCGTTTCTCCCGTTTGCCTTAGATTCAAAGTATTCTTGCTTAATCTAGAACATGCTTACTGTGCTTGCTTAATCTTCAGATATGAAAACTCATTTGGCTTTATAATACCTTTGATTTTAAGAGTGGATTTCTGCTTAGTGCTGAGTAAAATTTGCTAGACTACTTGGGGTGATCCAGTGACAGTTTTCATTTGATTATAACAATCTAATTTTGTTACTTAACTATATTATGTAAACCTGAAATAAACAGGGAGGGGGAAATTTTTACTTTGTTAAAATGCTACCTTAGTATGTATCCCAAGTCCTTAGGAAAGTTTTTCCTTTTGGAGTGATCAACAGCAATTCAAAAGATGTTCACCATTATGATAGGAGACTGCTGGTTTCTGTGTGGAGGTCATTTCAATGCCAAAATTTGAATCAGAGAAAGGAAACTTTAATCAAAGATAAGCATCTTTGTAATTGTTTACAGAAAACTCCCTTAAAGTAATTAAGGAAAAAGGGCTGGCAGTATAGCCTTTGGAAATGGCCATGACTAATAATTTCTATGCCAGAATCTTTATTTCTCCCTCCTTTTTACGAGAGAGAGACAGAGAGAGAGAGAGAGAGAGAGAGAGAGAAAGAGAGAGAGAGAAAACTCAGTAAGTGTTGAATTTTGGATTGTTGAATTTAGAGTTTGGGGGCAAGTTTTCCCGTCATATTTGTCTTTTTTGTTTCTTCTGAGTTTAAACAGGTGCCCTAGGAATCTAGGTACCTCCTTATCTGATAATGCCTGAAATCATGTAAGAAATGGGTCTTGAGTTCAGTTGTATGCATAACAAGCCAAGACAATGTTAATACTCAGTTTCAGTAAATGCATAGGTTGGAAATGCACACTTGTTACACAGTTGGGTGCTTTCTTTACCACTGACCTAAATCCAGATGCTCCCTGAATAGGGAAATACGATTCCTTTCCCAACTCGATTTATCTTTGTCAATTAAATGAAACAAATGAAGTGTCAAAAGGTCTCAACAAAGAAGCACTGAGTAAGGCACAAATTGTTGTTTTGTTTAAGAGCAAGGGTCATTTAAACTGCACAACTGAAACATGCTAGAAAGCTATAAAATCATAATACTTTTCTAGATAAGAGGAGGTATTTTTGCATTCCAGCAATGGATTAATATAACAAATTTCTAGTTTGTTTCAAGTAACAGCCCTTCTTTTATAGCATCTGTCCAGTACTATGAACACTGAATGTCCAAAAGTATATGTTTAATTTCTATTTTCATTTGTTATCATTTGAAATTAGATTTACTGTATGGTAGAAACATATCTGTTCTTGAAGTATGCCCTTGGGAAATTTAGTTGCATGCCAGGGATTAGCTTTCAGGACTAGCAGGATCAGAGTGTCAGCTACTCCATAAAGACACTGTCACAAATGACACTCCAGTATCTTAAGGTCAGAAGTAGAGTCACTGAGGTCTAAACAAGTGCCCTTGATGCCTCTGTAAGGATGATGGAGGTGGCTGGAGAAGTAGAGGAGGCTCTCCTTCATGCTGTGTTGCCCCAAATTCTAGAAATTTAAAAATAATAAGCTTGACTGATGACACTTAATATCAAGGAATTACATTCCATAAGTGTTTGTCTGTTTTATTCAAAGCTGTATCCTCTGAGCCTAGGATAGTACCTACCTCAAAGTAGGTGTCTAATAAATATTGAAAGAATCTTTCCAAAAGCTGATGTTCCAGTATAAAATCTGACCCTTCCTTATCTGCATAAGGAGATAAGATCCACTACCTAATCAGAGTATTCTGTTATCCATTTTATAGCTATCATCTAAATTAATCTTATTAAAAGCCCTTAGAAAAAAAATTTTATTATCCTAATTTAAGAAGAAAATAACAACAACAATATTTTTTTAGGGAGAATGCTAGGAAACTTGCCCAAGATTCCTGCACTAAGGGGCAGTCAAAATGGTAAGTGATAAAGAGGCTAGAAGAAAAGATTCATGTCCTGCTCTCAGCTTTGCTGTTTTCTTCATAGTGCATTTCTCATCTATAAATTGAGGCCAATAATTCAGGATCTAGAATCTAACATATCTAAAGTCAACTCAACCAATCAAAATCTGCACAAATGCAGAGCTCTCCCCTCATCAATATTATCAGCAAAAATATGCTAGATGAATAAAATATTCATGTTTAAAGAAACACAAGGTTGATTCTCATTTCTTCTTTTATGAGAGGGAGAATTTTAAAAATTTTATTGTTTAATAACTAATCCATTCACTTGATTCACAGTTCACAAAGTATACAATAAAACACCACTGTCCCCCAGTTACCCAGTTCTTTTCCCCACAGAAAATATATCCTTCTGAAACAGGAGAGATCCCTGATTCCCCATACAGGACGTGCAATAGGGGTGTTGTTCGCCTGTTTAGTCACCCACAGCTCAAACCCCTAGAGGGGAGCATGCTTCTAGGGAGAGCATGCATTTGGGCAGGTGCAGAGCACTCTTGGGCTCCAGCCTAGCATCTAGGGGAGGGTGACTACAACTCCCCAAGCCCAAGTGGGTGTGTGTTACAAAGCTCTTTTAGATTTGCCGTCTGCAAATGGCTTGTGTGTTAATCAGCTCAAGGGACCCTCTGCCTTACCACAAGGGCGGAGGGCCAATGTGACAGCCTTCTGTATCCCGAGCTCTTGTCCAGTGTCCTGAAAGAATCAGATCACACATGGGATCGAAGTTCTATTGAGGGAGGAGGTGGCCCTCAGCAAGATGGATGGAAAGCTGGAAGGGGAGATGGAGTGGGAAGGTAGTTTTCCTCCGGAGTTGGGCCACCCAGTAACCAGACTATTCTCCAGTCACCCCTCAGTCCAACTCCCCTTGGCATGCAGATGTCTCTCCTCTTTTCTCTTTCTCTGCTGCATTGTTCTGCCGTCAGTGATCTGCTGATATGCTGATTTCCATGTTCAGCCACTTGTGTCTGTGCCTGCTAAGGTCTTGGGTTTATATGGGCACATGATAGGAAGCATGGCCGGCCAGAGTGGTCTTGGAAAATGTGACATTCAGGCTTGAAAACAGGAGTGCCTGTTCTCACATAGTTCCATGGGCAGAGGCTCAAGGGTGGAACCCTCGCCAGGAACCCCCGCCTCTCTACCCAGCACTCCCCTGCCACCCTACCATATCACTTCTAGAGATTTTATATGTAAGTTAATATATTGCTGCATTCTCTTTGTTAAGATTTTGCATCAGTATTCATAATACAGTTTAATTTGTAGTTTTCTACTTACGCAATTTTTTTTTCTTTATTAGGATTAATAAGATGCCTGTCATAAAAAAGATTTGGAAGATTTATTTTTTATTTTATATACTCTAGAACTTTTAAAATAGTACTGGATTTATTTATTCATTGAAAGTTAGGTCAATTTATCCTGTGAAAATGTCTAGGCTTAGTATTTTACTGGTTGGGAGCTCTGTGATAAATTTCTAAATGTATGGTAATGGAATTTTAGAGTTTTTATTTTCTCTCTTTTAAAGTCAGTTTGGTAAATTATGTTTATTTAGAAGAAATTTTGAATACATTTGTATAAATTTGAAATGATTATCTTTATATCATTTTAATTTTCCCTATAGATAATTTCCCCTTATCACTGCTTATAATGTATATTTGCATCGATTTGACATTTTAACTCAATAAAGAGATTTTGTGTATACTTATTAATATTATTTTTCTTCTTTTTAAGTAATTTCTGCCTCTATAATGAATTCACTCTAATTTTCTTAAGTTTATTATTATTGTTATCTTGGGTTGGGTACTCATTTCACTTATATTCTTACTTACTGCCTATTAGCATATTTAAAGCCATGACTCTTCACCTAAGCATAAAACTCATATAAAGTATGAGCTTTAGCTTATTTAATAGGTCTAATATGTAGTATTGTCAATATCATTATTTTTTGGTATTCCACAATTTCTGTTTGGAAATTCTCTTGATCCAAGGGTTATTAAGATAAAATATTTGTATTTTCTTTCTTAGTTGCTTTTTCCTTTTCTAGATTTTCTACATCTGTTATAATTTTAGTTTTATTGCCTTGAGATCACAGAGATTCTATGTGCTATTTTCATTTTTTAGAATTTATTTATGCTTCCCTGATATGTGGTTAATTTTTGTATTACAGGAGTATTTGGAAATATGAAATTTCTATTGCTAGTAATTGTATGTGTGTGTGTGACTGTCATAACTTAGATGTCCTAAATGATTTCCTTTTCTTACTTCCAGGCAGTTGTCATGAATTATGAAATGTTGATTAAAATCTACCACTATAAATCTCTTTTAATTTTGTTATATTTCATAATTTAAGAAAATATATCTATCTTTTGGACTTTATGCTTTTTTTTTACTTTGTGAATATTAATGTGTGTTTTTTTCTTTTTTATTATACTTTAAGTTCTAGAGTACATGTGCACGGCGTGCAGATTTGTTACATATGTATACATGTGCCATGTTGGTGTGCTGCACCCATTAACTCATCATTTACATTAGGTATATCTCCTAATGCTATCCCTCCCTCCTCCCCTCACCCCACAACAGGCCCCAGTGTGTAATGTTCCCCTTCCTGTGTCCAAGTGTTCTCATTGTTCAATTCCCACCTATGAGTGAGAACATGTGGCGTTTGGTTTTCTGTTCTTGCGATAGTTTGCTGAGAGTGATGGTTTCCAGCAGCATCCATGTCCCTACAAAGGACATGAACTCATCCTTTTTTGTGGCTGCATAGTATTCCATGGTGTATATATGCCACATTTTCTTAATCCAGTCTGTCATTGATGGACATTTGGGTTGGTTCCAAGTCTTTGCTATTATGAATAGTGCCGCAATAAACATATGTGTGCATGTGTCTTTATAGCAGGATGATTTATAATCCTTTGGGTATATATCCAGTAATGGAATGGCTGGGTCAAATGGTATTTCTAGTTCTAGATCCTTGAGGAATTGCCACACTGTATTCCACAATGGTTGAACTAGTTTACAGTCCCACCAACAGTGTAAAAGTGTTCATATTTCTCGACATCCTCTCCAGCACCTGTTGTTTCCTGACTTTTTAATGATCACCATCCTAACTGGTGTGAGATGGTATCTCATTATGGTTTTGATTTGCATTTCTCTGATGGCCA
>NW_016808026.1:4518115-4523745 GCF_001698545.2 Rhinopithecus bieti
TTTGGGTGCTCCTGTATTGGGTGCATATATATTTAGGATAGTTAGCTCTTCCTGTTGAATTGATCCCTTTACCATTATGTAATGGCCTTCTTTGTCTCTTTTGATCTTTGATGGTTTAAAGTCTGTTTTATCAGAGACTAGGATTGCAACCCCTGCCATTTTTTGTTTTCCATTTCCTTGGTAGATCTTCCTCTATCCCTTTATTTTGAGCCTTTGTGCATCTCTGCACATGAGATAAGCCTCCTGAATACAGCAAATTGATGGGTCTTGACTCTTTATCCAATTTGCCAGCCTGTGTATTTTAATTGGAGCATTTAGCCCATTTACATTTAAGGTTAATATTGTTATGTGTGAACTTGATCCTGTCATTCGGATGTTAGCTGGTTATTTTGCTTGTTAGTTGATGCACTTTCTTCCTAGCCTCGATGGTCTTTACATTTTAGCATGTTTTTGCAGTGGCTGGTACTGGTCGTTCCTTTCCATGTTTAGTGCTTCCTTCAGGAGCTCTTGTAAGGCAGGCCTGGTAGTGACAAAATCTCTAAGCATTTGCTTATCTGTAAAGGATTTTATTTCTCCTTCACTTATGAAACTTAGTTTGGCTGGATATGAAATTCTGGGTTTAAAATTCTTTTCTTTAAAAATGTTGAATATTGGCCCCTGCTCTCTTCTGGCTTGTAGAGTTTCTGCTGAGAGAGCCACTGTTAGTTTGATGGGCTTCACATTGTGGGTAACCCAACCTTTCTCTCTGACTGCCCTTAACATTTTTTCCTTCATTTCAACTTTGGTGAATCTGACAATTATGTGTCTTGGAATTGCTCTTAAGGAGTATCTTTGTGGTGTTCTCCTGAATTTGAATGTTGGCCTGCCTTGCTAGGTTGGAGAAGTTCTCCCGGATAATATCCTGCAGAGTGTTTTCCAACTTTGTTCCATTCTCCCTGTCACTTTC
Source organism: Rhinopithecus bieti (assembly GCF_001698545.2). NCBI lineage: Eukaryota > Metazoa > Chordata > Mammalia > Primates > Cercopithecidae > Rhinopithecus > Rhinopithecus bieti. Next base: position 4,519,062 of record NW_016808026.1, read on the forward strand.
AGGTACACCAATCAGACGTAGATTTGGTCTTTTCACATAGTCCCATATTTCTTGGAGGCTTTGTTCATTTCTTTTTACGCTTTTTTCTCTAAATTTCTCTTCTCTCTTCATTTCATTCATTTGATCTTCAATCACTGATACCCTTTCTTCCAGCTGATCATGTCGGTTACTGAAGCTTGTACATTTGTCACATAGTTCTTGTGTCATGGTTTTCATCTCTATCAGTTCATGTAAGGCCTTCTCTGCATTGGTTATCTAGTTAGCCATTTGTCAAATCATTTTTCAAGGTTTTTACTTTCTTTGCACTGGGTTCGTAATTCCTCCTTTAGCTCAGAGAAGTTTGATTGTCTGAAGTCTTCTCTCAACTAGTCAAAGTCATTCTCTGTCCAGCTTTTTTCCATTGCTGCCAAGGAGCTGTGTTCCTTTGGAGGGGAGAGGCCCTCTAATTTTAGAATTCCCAGCTTTTCTCTATTGCTTTTTCCCCATCTTTGTGATTTTATCTACCTTTGGTCTTTGATGATGGTGATGAACAGATGGGGTTTTGGTGCCTTTCTGTTTGTTATTTTTCCTTCTAACAGTCAGGACCCTCAGCTGTAGGTCTGCTGGAGTTTGTTCAAGGTCCATTCCAGACGCTGTTTGCCTGGGTATCAACAGCAGAGGCTGCAGAAGAGTGAATATTGCTGAACAGCAAATGTTGCTGTCTGATCATTCCTCTGGAAGCTTCGTCTCAGAGGTGTACCCGACCGTGTGAGGTGTCAGTCTGCCCCTAGTGGGGGATGTCTCTCAGTTAGGCTACTTGGGGGTCAGGGACCCACTTGAGCAGACAGTCTGTCCATTCTCAGATCTCAAACTCCTGTGCTGGGAAAACCACTGCTCTCTTCAAAGCTGTCAGACAGGGACATTTATGTCTGCAGAGGTTTCGGCTGCCTCTTGTTTAGCTATGCCCTCTCCCCAGAGATGGAGTCTACAGAGGCAGGCAGACCTCCTTGAGCTGTGCAATGGGCTCCACCCAGGTCAAGCTTCCCGGCCGCTTTATTTACCTACTTAAGCCTCAGCAATGGCGGGCGCCCCTCCCCCAGCCTCGCTGCTGTCTTGCAGTTAGATCTCAGACTGCTGCGCTAGCAATGAGGGAGGCTCTGTGGGTATGGGACCCGCTGAGTCAGGTGCAGGATATAATCTCCTGGTGTGCCATTTGCTAAGACCCTTGGTAAACACAGTATTAGGGTGGGAGTGACCCAATTTTCCAGGTGTTGTGTGTCACGGTTTCCCTTAGCTAGGAAAGGGAATTCCCCTCCCCCTTGCACTTCCTGGATAAGGTGATGCCTCTCCCTGCTTCAGCTCTCACTCACTGGGCTGCACCCACTGTCCTGCACCCACTGTCTGACACGCCCCAGTGAGATGAACCCTGTACCTCAGTTGGAAATGCAGAAATCACCCATCTTCTGTGTCACTTATGCTGGGAGCTGGAGGCTGGAGCTGTTCCTATTCGGCCATCTTGGCATGGATCTCTAATGTGTTATTTGATGCCTAGGTAGTTATAACTACTATGAACTATACATTTTACAATTAAAATATTCACTTCTTTGTTTAATGCTTCAGGGCCTGAGTTCAATTTGCAAGATAGTAAGATTACAATTTCTGCTTGCTTTTATTTTCACTAGCCTGGTGTATATTTATCCATTCTTTTATATTTAGCCTTCATGACTCATTTGTTTTAGGTGCAATTCTTATACACAATATTAATGTGGGTTTTAATGCGATCTGGTCTAAAACTCTTTCTCTTCTAATAAATAAATTTAGCCTTCTATTGATATGACAATATCATTATGTATAGTCTGTTGTTATTTATTCATTTATTTACCTTGTTTCTATTACTTTCTAACAGTACACAATTCCCTTTCTTCTTCTTTCCTATTCTCTCCTCCATCATTTAAGTCAATTATGTTTTCTTTTAGTATTTAAATTTGTGGTTTGAAGTATATTTGATGCTTCATTAATTGATTTATCACCCTGATACCCCCACCACAATTATTTTAAATGACGAGGGATAATTTACTCAACCTCTTTTTGCCTTCTCCTAATGTTTGTTCCCATAATTTTTTCTATTCTGTCAGGATACGTAACACTAACTGTCCTATCATCCTAATCCTCACTCTTATTTTAGTGTTTCAAATAGATCTACAGTTAAAGATTCAGTACTAATCAATGGTAATTTGTATCCATTTTTCATTTCGCATTTGTCTGCTTCAAGTTCTTTTTTATTTCTTCCTTTTCTTCTTTTTTTGAGATGGAGTCTGGCTCTGTCAGCCAGTCTGGAGTGCAGTGGCACGATCTTGGCTCACTGCAACCTCCGCCTCCCAGTTTCAAGCAATTCATTTGCTTCAGCCTCCCGAACAGCTGGGACTACAGTTGCACACCACCATGCCCAGCTAATTTTTGTATTTTTAGTAGAGACAGGGTTTCACCATATTGACCAGGCTGGTGTCGAATTCCTGACCTCATGATCTGCCTGCCTCAGCCTCCCAAAGTGCTGGGAATACAGGCGTGAGCCGTCATGCCCAGCCTTCTTTAAGTTCTTTAGGAGAATCTTCAAAAAGTCCTCATGTAAACAACATTCTCTAAGAATTTGATGTTTAACATGCCAGAATAGACAGCATTTACTCTGAGTAGGTATTAAATCCTTGGCTATAGTTTTTTCATTGACTCTTTTTGAAGAGGTTGCTTTGAGTACTGACTTTTGCTGTAAAGTCTAAGGACAGCCTGATATTTTCCTCCTTGAGAGGGGATTATGTTTTTTTGTTTTGTTTTGTTTATTTGTTGTTGGATTTTCTTTTCTTTTCTTTTCTTTCTTTTTTTTTTTTTTTTTTTTTGAGATGGTGTCTCGCTGTCTTCCTGACTGGAGTGCAGTGGTGTGATCTCGGCTCACTGCAACCTCTGTCTCCCAGGTTCAAGCAATTCTCCTGCCTCAGCCTCCTGAGTAGCTGGGATTACAGGCATGAGCCAGCACGCCTGGCCTATGTTTTGTGTTTTTCTTCAAAGGTTTCTTTATTTCTCTTTGACGTTTGTTATGCTTACTTGTTTATGACTCTACAATATCTTTCCTGGCCAATTTTTTCCTGGAATATGATGTGTTCTTATGTAGATTCAAAGTTGTTTGATTTTGATTTCTTTTTAAATTTCCTGATATGTAATATTTACATGTTTACAGGGTACACGTGAGTTTTGTTACATGCACAGAATGTATAATGATCAAGTCAGGGTATTTGGGGTATCCATGACCTTGAGTGTTATTTTAATGTCTTGGTGTCATTTCAATTCCTCTCTTCTAGTTACTTTGAAATATTCAAAATAGTGTTGCTAAGTAGAGTCACCCTAGTGTACTATCAAACATTAGAACTTACTTATTCTGTCTAACTGTGTGTGTGTGGCTGTTTACCAATCCTCCTTCATCTCCCCCACTCCCAACCACCATTCCCAGTCTCTGGTAACTATTGTTCTACTCTCTATGTCCACACAATCAAGTTTTTTAGCTCTCACATATGAATGAGAATATTTGATATTTGTCTTTCTGTGCCTGGCTGATTTAACTTAATACAATGGTCTCCCATTCAATCCATGTTGCTGCAAATGACATGATTTCATTAGAGATATTTATTCAGAGCTATTATTTTTGTTTTCTTCACTAGGGATTGCAGTCTGTCTTTGTCCTCTATATCTATCCTCTTCTTTCTGATGTGTCCTTATTTTTTTGCTTTATCATCTTTTTTATTATCATCTTACATTTTGCTGTATTCTTAACAATATATAGTCTCTCTTGCCTAATCTGCCTTGTTTTTTTCTATTGTCACTATCATTTCTCCGATGTTTTAATTTTTTCCTCAGGGTTGTGAGCTTTGCCAGCCCACAGTTCATTTCTTGCTGTTGTCTCACCAACTCTTCTCTGAGCTCTTGAATTTCTGCCCAGTGCTCTTGTTTCATGAAAGCAATTTCTTCATCATAATGAAACAGGAAAGGTTCCCTTGTCCTCCTTGCAGTGTGTGTGATGAGGGTGTGGCTCTCTTTTTCAGTGCCCCACTGCTCATACCTCTAGGGGAGCATAGAGATGGGCAGGCTGTCAGCTCTCAGCAGAAGGGGGAGCCAGAAGGGAGATGGTTTTCCTGAGCATCTCTGGATCGACTCTTCTCCAACTGCTCCAGCCAAACTCTGTGTCGTTCCACTGGTCAATAGCCGCCGGCTGCTGGATGCCGGCCTACAGGTGCCTGTCAGCATGCTTTTCCACCTGTGTGCTTCTGGTGAGAGATTTCAATCTGCTATTTGTCCTTCTTCTTTCTTTTCTCCTCTCTCTCTCCCCCTTCTCTTCCCTCTTTGTAGCTCCTTTGTAATCTTTTTAAATTTTGCTTCTGATTTTTTGGTAAGGGTAACAAAATTATGTTAACACAGTCTATTCATTAACCCATAAGTGGACCTCTTTTTTGTTGCTGTTGTTTTTCATATTCATAACAGAATAACCACTCACAAAACCACCAGTCAATGTGAGGACTAGAATATTGAATATATCAACTGTAACATCTTCCTCATTCTGCCTACCTTCTTCATCCAAACTAATTACAATTTTGAAATTTGACTTTTTTATGCTAGTGCTTTCATAAATAGAGTTTTATATATATATATATATATATATATA
>NW_016808026.1:4527866-4577287 GCF_001698545.2 Rhinopithecus bieti
ATATTGTAATTACAAATATATTCATACACACATCTATTTCTAAATTTTATGTTGTTTGGCTTTACTTGTTTTCAACCTTATAAAAGCCCATTAAGCATATGACATAGGAAGAGATTTTCAGATTTATTATTGGTCAGAAAAATAAAAGTCAAGACTTAATAACATTGTATTATATTCACTCTATTCACAAAAATTAAGTCTGATAGTGTTATGTCTTTGAGATCTCTTGTACACAGACATTCCTGTTGCTTTTTTTCCCTCTGTTTTAGCAAATTGTTATAAATTTCCAGGCTATTCGTTTTTCTCATCCACTTTTGAAGGAGATGAGTTTCAATTCCTGAGGCCAATTATTTAAAGAAAAAATTTATGTAGAGTGCAAGCCATGTTCTTAAATATCTGATTTTTTTTTTTTGTAATCCAAGCTTTTGGATATGAGTTAGATCAGCTCTTAGATATGTCTCCTATGTTTGTCACAATGAAGCTAGGTCCAGGAAACTCCATACACTCCAGCTCATACATCTTGTTTATGTTTTCTCACAGTAATAAAGTAGGATGTTATAGGGTATATGTTTAAAGGTTATATATTTCAGGTTATTTATCTCATCTTCGTAGATTATATTCTCACCTTAAAAATCTATATTTGGGGGGCGCTAATGGAGCAATATGGACTGTATTTACCCTACATCTGAAATCACTCAAAATCTAGACAAAATATACCAAATAATAGTTTTCTGATGCTGATGTATGAAAGAGAAGAAACAGAAGTGTGAGCCCTACAGTTGTGCCAAATTAATTCCTGAAGAGGGTTTCCAGGTTTTTGATCAGAAAGAAGAAACTCAAGAAGAGTCCAAAGTCTACCTGAGCTGAGGAGATGAAGGTGGGCATCCAAGGTTGACCTATAGCTATAGTTTGTAGAGCAGAATACCTTATAGAGAAGAAGGAACAGGAAGCAGAAAAAAAAAAAAAAAAAAGAAAGAAAGAAAGCTCTGGGTACTCTGAATATTCTGCTGAGCACAGATAAGGATTTACTTGGAGAAAACTGTCAGAGACCATGAGGGAAGGGAAAGTATCAAATGGAGGAGGCAGAATAATCCCTGGAGCTCAAAGAAGGGTGGGAATAGTTAATGTCCCCATTAGCTAAAGTAGAAAAATCTTGCAGCACATGGGATATCAGGCAGAGTACTATGAAGGTTATCATCTCAGTGGCATGGAAAATTAGCTCTGAACTAATTGTTCTACTGCTGTAAAATAAAGCTTGAAAGCAGGATTTTAAAAAGTCAAACATTTCCAATTTACCTACATTCATGAACAAAGTTCAGTAACACATTAAAGAATGTGAGCAATCAACAAAATAAAATTTACAATACCTGGCCTCCAATAGGTAATTATCAGGCACACAGGGAGGCAAAATCTAAAATTCATGAAGAGGGAAAAAATGTAATCAATCAAGACCAACGTAGAACTGGCAGATGATTAGTATACAAAGATATCAATGCAGTTTTATAACTATTTTCCTCATGTTTCAGAAGATAGAACAAAATATGATTATTTTAAGTACACAGTAGATATAAGAAAGATCCAAAATGAAATTTTAGAGCTAGAGAATACAATGTTTGAGATTTAATATACAATATATAATAACAGGTTAATTGAAGACACGGTATTAAAAATTAACCAAATTAAAACACAGAAAATGGTAACATTATAACTAGTGATAAAGAGAATATCTTCTTAAAAGCCTCCAGAGTAAAATAACACATTTCAAACAGAAGAGCAAAGATAAGAATAACAAGAGACATCTCTTCAGATATAGTATAAGCCCAAGGACAGTGGGACAACATCTCTACAGAAAATAAAAATATTGCTAACCTAAAATTTTATCACCAGTCAAATATCTCTTTTAAGAACGTAGAAAAAAATAGCCGGGCATGGTAGCGGGTGCCTGTAATCCCAGCTTCTTGAGAAGCTGAGGCAGGAGAATTGCTCGATCCCAGGAGGCAGAGGTTGCAGTGAGTCAAGATCACACCATTGTAATCCAGCCTGGGCAACAAGAGTGAAACTCCATCTCAAAGAAAAAAAAGTAGAAAAATATTTTCCAGATATTCTAAAGCTGAAGGGACTCATTACCAGCAGACATTTAATACAAAAAAAGGTTAATTTGAAGCGATTTATGATGAAAGAAAATGATATCAGGTCAAAGTCTGGATCTTTACAAAGCAATTAAAGTCACCAGAAATAATAATAATAAAATAATTGTCTTTCAAATTTTATTAAAAGATTTTGACTGTTTAAAGCAAAATATTGCAATAAATTTTGTGATTTATTATCTACAGAGAGAAGTAAAGTGTATGACAACAATAGAGCAAAAGCCAACATTACCCTGATACCAAAATGAGAAAAAGATACTAGAACAACAAGAAAACCTACAGACCAATATTGCTCATAAATATAGACACAAAACTCCTTAACAGTATTTCTGATACTTAAATCCAACAATATATGGAAGAGTAATATATCATGACCAAGTGAGGTTTATCCCATGATTCAAAGTATGTTGATATTAGTACATTAAAATGTTTATATTAGTATCTTCAAAAGTCAATCAATAGAATTTACAGTATTAAAAGACTAAAAAATAAAAAGCCATATAATCATTCTTAATACATACAGAAAAAATATTTTATAATAGCCAACATCCATTCATGATTAAAACTCTCAGCAAGCTAGAATAATAAAGATAGTCTAATGTATAAAAGTCTAAATAGTCTATGAAGAAGAAAGTCTTTGGAACTAATAAATGAGTTTAGCAAGGTTGTAAGATATAAAGTCACTATAAAAAATTCAGCTGAGGCCGGGCGCCGTGGCCAAAGCCTGTAATCCCAGCACTTTGGGAGGCCGAGACGGGTGCATCACGAGGTCAGGAGATCGAGACCATCCTGGCTAACACGGTGAAACCCCGTCTCTACTAAAAAAAATACAAAAATCTAGCCGGGCGAGGTGGCGGGCGCCTGTAGTCCCAGCTACTCCGGAGGCTGAGGCAGGAGAATGGCGTAAACCCGGGAGGCGGAGCTTGCAGTGAGCTGAGATCCGGCCACTGCACTCCAGCCGGGGCGACAGAGCGAGACTCCGTCTCAAAAAAAAAAAAACAAAAAAAAAAAAAAAAAAAAAAAAAAAAAAAAAAAAAAAAAAAAAAAAAAAAAAAAAAATTCAGCTGAGTGTATATATGAGCAATAACGAATCTGAAACTGAATTTTTTAAAAAACATCATTAAAATAACATCAAAAGTATAAACTAGACATAAATTTGGCGAAAGATGTGCAAAACTGTACACTACAAAGCACAAAATATTTCTGAGAGAAATTTAAAAAGACACAAGTGAAAATAATATACCGTTTTTATTTGAAGACTCAATATTATCAACATGTTAATTCATCCTAAATTGTGCTTCAGTCATATCCTAATCAAAAGCTAAGCAAGATTGTTTGTAAAAAATGACAATTTAATTTTAAAAGTTATATAGAAATGCAGATATTGTCAACATGTCAATTCTTCCTATATTGTGCTTCAGTGAAATCCTAATCAAAACTAAGCAAGCTTGTTTATAAAAAATGACAATTTAATTTTAAAATTTATATAGAAATGCAGAGGACCTTGAAAGCTAAAATAACTTTAAAAAGGAAAAGTTGAATTTATACTCACTGAAATGAAGATTTATAAAGCTACAGCAGTAAAAACAGTGTAGTACGTGTCACCAATAACCACATTCCATTTACAAAGATTAACTCAAAGTGGATTAGAAATCTAAATGTAAGAGTTAATACTGATGGGGTACGGTGGCTCACACCTGTAATCCCAGCACTTTGGGAGACCAAGGTGGGTGGATCACCTGAGGTCAGGAGTTTGAGACCAGCCTGGTCAACATAGTGAAACCCCGTCTCTACTAACAATACAAAAATTAGATGGGAGTGGTGGTGGGTGCCTATAATCCCAGCTACTTTGGAGGCTAAGGCAGGAGAATCGCTTGAACCCGGGAGGCAGACGTCACAGTGAGCCGAGATCACGCCATTGCACTCCAGCCTGGGCAACAAAAGCGAAACTCTGCCTCAAAAAAAGAAAAGTTGGCCGGGCGCAGTGGCTCACGCCTGTAATCCCAGCCCTTTGGGAGGCCGAGGTGGGTGGATCACGAGGTCAGGAGATCAAGACCATCCTGGCTACCACAGTGAAACCCCGTCTCTACTAAAAAATACAAAAAAATTAGCCGGGCATGGTGGCAGGCACCTGTAGTCCCAGCTACTTGGGAGGCTGAGGTAGGAGAAGGGCATGAACCCAGGAGGTGGAGCTTGCAGTGAGCTGAGATTGGGCCACTGCACTGCAGCCTGGGTGACAGAGCAAGACTCCGTCTAAAAAAAAAAAAAAAGTAATAGTAAAAACTCCCTAGGAGAAAATCTTAGTTTCCTTGAGTTTGGCCCAGATTTCTTTCATAGAACACAAAACACAAACTACAAAAGAAAAAAAAATTAACAAACTTAACTTTATCAAAAGTGAATTCCTTTTATTTTTTTAAAAGATACTTACAAAAGCAAANTAGGAGAAGGGCATGAACCCAGGAGGTGGAGCTTGCAGTGAGCTGAGATTGGGCCACTGCACTGCAGCCTGGGTGACAGAGCAAGACTCCGTCTAAAAAAAAAAAAAAGTTAATAGTAAAACTCCCTAGGAGAAAATCTTAGTTTCCTTGAGTTTGGCCCAGATTTCTTTCATAGAACACAAAACACAAACTACAAAAGAAAAAAAAATTAACAAACTTAACTTTATCAAAAGTGAATTCCTTTTATTTTTTTAAAAGATACTTACAAAAGCAAAAAGCCAAACACAGACCTGGAGGAAGTATTTGCAAAATATTTATCTCACAAGTGACTTAAATGTGGTATATGTAATGAATGCTTACATCCCATTCATAATACAAACATTCCAATAAAAAGTAGGCAAAAGATTTGAACAAACAGTTTACCACATACAGATGTCAGAGACGTGAAAAAATGCTAGACCTCCTTGGTCATTAGGGAAACTCAATTTATAACACAATAATATTTTACTATACACCCAAGGGATAGCTAAAATTAAAAAGACTACCATATCAAGAGTTGGCAGAAATGTGGAGCAAATGGAGCTCTCATATATTGCTGGTTTGAATTGTAAAATAATACAACTACCTTGTTAAATAGTTTGGCAATGTCTTAAAATATTAAACATACACTTAGTATTTTACTCAGCCCTTCCACTTCAAGGTATTCTCCCAAAAGAAATAAAAGTGTATGTCCGTATGAAGAGTTGTACATGAATGTTCATAGCTTTATTTTATATATATTATACATAATTATTTTAAATATAATATATAATATGCATAATTGTACATAATATATAAATTATACATATATTCACACACACAAACACACACACACACTAGGCATAGGCAAACTATTTTTGTAAAGGGCCAAACAATACATATTTTCAACTTTCTTGGTCAAATAGTTTCCACTAAGCTCTGCCGTTCTATGAAACAACTATATACAATATATAAGCAGATGGGATGGTCATATGTGGCTAACAGGATGCATTCTGTCAGTTGAATTTGGCCTGCTGAATTTGCTAAACTCTAATCTAGATACAGTGAACTATTACTACTCAACAATAAAAAGAAATCAGCTTGATATATGTAATAATATGGATGAATCTTCACATAGTTATGTTGAATTTAAAAAGCCAGATTAAAAAAAGAAAGCATACTGCATAATTCCAGTTATAAAATTCTAGAACTTGCAAACCAACCTATAGTCATGAAAGGTTTATAAGTGATATCTTGGGAATGGCTATATAATTATTTAGATCTATTTCTTTTAGTTTCTTGAACATATTTATGATATTCAATTTAAAGTCTTTGTCTAGTAAATCCAACATCTGGACTTCCTCAAAGACAGTTTCTATTGACTGCTTTTTTGTTTCCTGTATAGTAGCCATATGTCCCTGTTTATTTGTGTGACTGATGACTTTTTTGTTAAAAAGTAGATATTTTAAATACAGAACGTGGCAACTCCAGAAATTTAATTTCCTCCTCCAAAATTGTTGTTGTTGCTGCTGCTGCTCTCACTGCTGTTTATATGTTATTGACTTTCTTGGGCTAGTTCTGCATGATCTGTATTATTTTCCCTGTGCAGCCACCAAAGTCTCTGCTTCATTAGCTTAGTGGTCAACTAATGATTGTACAAATATTTCCTTAAATTCCTTGAACCAATAAGTTGCTCATCCTTTATTGGAGCAAAGAGAATCCTTCAATTCTCTGGCAGCTATACCTTAGCCTTTATTATCTAGTTGTACAGAGTCTTGAGATCAACCAAAGATTAGATGTTAGGACATTCTCAGGTAATTCCTGGATATTCCTACAGTCCAACATGGGTGCAATGCCTTGTAGATCTCCAAGAATATGTTGGAGCTTCTCAAAGCCCCCTATAGAAATCAAATTCTTCAGGTTTTCTTTTAAAGTTTTGTCCAGATTCTTGTTTTCTCTAGGAGTATCACTGCCTCAAGTAGCTGAGATGTTAAACAATTACCACTGATTGTTTCTGACAAACTTTCCTGGGGATAGAACTTTCCTCATTGAGTGAACTTTAAATAAAAGTCAAATAAAGACAATCTCTGTGAATGGGGCTTTAGGAAGTTTCTGGATGGGTCAAATAGTGACAATTCTCTGAGGATGGAGCTTTTTGGGGAGCTCCAGAATTGTTCTGTCCCCCTCCAATGGCAGCCAGTCTCTTGGTTTTGTAACTTCTGTGGTTCCAAGGCTGCTAATTTTCAAGGTTTCCGTGGAACTAGGGAGAAATAGGTGGAAATAGGTCAAGTTAAAATTCCAGAAAACTCACTGGCCTTACTGAGATTCAATTATATTTTTGTATAAGTGCCTCTCAGATTGTTGTAAGCCTTTGATTAGTTTCTAGAGTTATTGAAAACTTGATTAGGACAGTTAGGGCAGTGTTTTCATTTATCTTATGGAGGAATGGATTTTTGGAGATCATTAACTCTGCTATTGCAGACGTTTTTCTCTGGGTTATTGGATTTTACTACTCCCCGTATTTGCCAAATATAGCTTATGTTTCAGTATCTCATTTTTTCTTGTTAATATTTTGTATTGCTTCCAGAAAATTAGTGAAAAACTCTGGCTTTAACTTGCATTTCATACCAAAGGCTCTACTTGTTTTATACTTTAAAGTAGATGAAGAGAAGAAAATAGTTTTGAAATTATATTGAAAATGTAAAGCATGCAGTAATCTAAGAACTGTGCTATGCTGAAAGGGGAACTCCTGGCAATGTGAAACTCAGCAGATACATGTTGCTCCTCTAAAGGGATTTTCCTGTATATTTTGTTGGTCTTTTAAATTCTTTATCTTAATTTGTCCTAGCATGTTCAAGAGCCCCAAATAAACCATCCATAAATATACAAGATTAGTTTAACCTGAAATCTGGTGAATCTATGGAATTATCTTATATACCATTAATATACTTCCATTACTCATTTAGCAAAATTGAAATAGAGGAAGACTATATGATTATAAAAGGAGGCAGGGATCACATGTGATAGTCTATTTCAGATGTGCCAACCTAGGAATGTGTCTCATTTAGTCACTGTATATGCAAATCTCCAAAATTTAAATCCTTTGCAAAATATCTGAATAGCAGCATTTTGATTTTTTTTTTCTTTTTAATATATGAAACTTTCTGTCTATATATGTGTGCATCAAGTCATGATCTTATCTAGGAAAAGAAAGGTCCTCTGTTTAATGTAGTTTTTAAAAATTTTTCTTTGGAAAGTAAAATTAATGGTGATACAAAACCAATGACTTCCAGTGATGTGATAGCTGTAGTGCCATTGGATAGCTAGGCACCAAATCCAGCAAAGTTAGAAGAGGCATTGAAGCATTTAAAGGTACACGGTTTTTGAATCATAAAAAAAACCCTGAGTCTGAATTTTTACTTCTACTGCCTCCTCTATAAAATGAAAATAATAGTAACCCCTGCCCCAAAGGGCTGTAATGAGGACTAAGTGTTGTAATCTATTTAGAACCCTTAGCACAGTGTCTGACACTGGTAAATCTTAAGTTATGTCACTTATTATTAACTATTCATTTATGATCAGCATGTCTCCCTTATGTTAACCTCAATGAAATAAATTAAGATGTGATGAAAAGAACGCTAAGTCTGCCTTTAAATATAACATTCAAGAAATGTGTTTATTCATTTAAAAAAATCAACATAATGGACAGGTAAAAGGCTACCTCATTTCTTCTAAATGTTTTTAACCTGAAGTTTGCTTGCTTTCTAATTCTGACCGCCATTGTTCAGTATTATCATCTCTTGCCTGCATTACTATGGAAGCCACCAAACTATGTCATGTGCTTTTCCTCTTACTCAATTCTTCATCCAATTCCAGTGTATTTTCCCCACAGCTGCCAGAGTAATCTAAGAGAAACACCTACCTTACAGAGAATTCTCAGATCCCTTAAGATGACTCTTTTTCATACCTGTCATTCTACCAATAATCCTCTCTATGCATAGAATATCCTCTTTCCCTCTTTTGGCTTTTTCTTTTTTTCTTGGTCAGGAGACAGGGGTGCTTTGTTTACTCCTACTTACCTAATAAGATTTCATTTTTGACACCAGATGTGTGGGATTTTCCTTCACATACACTAAACAATTCTCCAACAGAAACCATCTAGGTGCTCTATAATTCAATTACATTCTAACCTGGAGATAAGAGCAGATCCCATAGGTTAATGTCTTGGTCTCACAAGACATCCCCCTACTTCATATGCCAGTTGCAAGTTGCAGATTGTGATCTGCACTGCTGACCAACTGTCTATAAACTGGGAGTCCTCATGTCTACCTCCTTAGGTTCGATTAACTATCTATGTTGGCTCAAAAAACTCAGGGAAACACATTTACTGGCTTATTATATTAATAAAGGATATGATAAAGGATGCAGACGAATAGCCAGATGGAAGAGATGCATAAGGCAAGATATGGAGGAAGAGGTGCAGACCTCCCACGCCCTCTCCAGTAGTACCACCCTCCAGGAACCACGATGTGTTCATCATCCCAGAAACTCTTCAATACTCACCCTTTGGGATTTGTTTGGAGGCTTTGTTACATAGGCATGATTGATTACATTGTAGGCCATTGGTGACCAAACCAACTTTCAGCATGTCTCCCTTTTTCAGAGGTGGGGAGGGGATGTTGAAATTTCCAACTCTTGTCAGGCACGGTGGCTCACACCTGTAATCCCAGCACTTTGGGAGGCCGAGGTGGGCAGATAACAAGGTCAGGAGATCAAGACCATCCTGGCTAATATGGTGAAACCCTGTCTCTACTAAAAATACAAAAAACTTAGCCGGGCATGGTGGCGGGCGCCTGTAGTTCCAGCTACTCGGGAGGCTGAGGCAGGAGAATGGTGTGAACCCAGGAGGTGGAGCTTGCAGTGAGCAGAGATGGTGCCACTGCACTCCAGCCTGGGCTACAGAGTGAGACTCCATCTCAAAACAAACAGACAAACAAACAAACAAACAAAAAACAATAAAAAAAGGAAGTTCCAACTCCCTAATCATATGGTTGATTCCCTGATGATCTGCTCTCATCCTGAGAAGCTCACCAAGAGTCATTTCATTAAAATAAAAGATGTTTCTGTAATTCAAGAAATTCCAAGGGATTTAGGAACTGTGTCAAAAACTGAGGTCAAAGACAAAATATCAGATGATTCTTCTAGCACACCAATCTCAAGGATTTTAGGAGCTCTATCTGAGGAACCAGGGACAAATATTCTGTTCTAATATTTCCTCTGGGACCCTGATTCCTGACACAGAGCTCCTAGACCTTTGTAATTTCATGAGTGCTAGGAATGTCTGGCACAGACTTCCTAAATCCCTTGGAATTTCCTGGGTGATAGGAGCATTTTTGTTCCAGTGAGATGACTCCTAGTGGGTTCTTGGATAGCTTCAATATGGAGGCTTGTTGTCAGGGAAACCAACAGAGTGATTAGAGGGTTGGAACTTTCAGCCCCACCCACCAACCTCTGGATACAGGGGAGGGGCTGAAGGTTGAATTGATCTCCAACAGCCAATGATGTAATCGATAATGCCTACCTAATGAGGCCTCCATAAAAACCCAAAAGGACAATGTTTGGAGAGATTCTGGGTTATGAGCAGTTGAATGTTCCTGGAGAGTAGCTCAACTTGACCAAAGAGAGCATGGAAGCTCCACACCTCTTCCTCCATACCTTGCCCTATGCATCTCTTCCATCTAGCTATTCATCTGAATCCTTCTTCATTTCCTTTATTAATATAATAAACCGATTGTATTAGTCCATTTTCATGCTGCTGATAGACATACCCGAGACTACGGAATTTACAAAAGAAAGAGGTTTAATGGACTTATAGTTCCACATGGCTGGGGAGGCCTCATAGTCATGGTGAAAGGCAAGGAGAAGCAAGTCACATCTTACATGGATGGCAGCAAGCAAAGAGAGAGCTTTGTGCATCTCTTTAAAAAAGTCACCATTTTTAAACCATCGAATCTTGTGAGACCCATTCACTATCACAAGAACAGCATGGGAAAGACCTGTCCCCATGATTCAGTCATCTTCCACCAGGTGCCTCTCGCAACATGTGGGAATCATGGGAGCTATAAGATGAGATTTGGTTAGGGACACAGAGCCAAACCATATCATTCTGCCCCGGCCTATCCCAAATCTCATAGCTTCACATTTCAAAACCAATCATGACTTCCCAACAGTCCCCCAAAGTTTCAACTCATTTCAGCATTAACTCAAAAGTACACAGTCCAATGATTCATCTGAGACAAGGCAAGTCCCTTCCACCTATGAGCCTGTGAAATCGAAAGTAAGTTAGTTACTTCCTAGATACAATGGGGTTACAGGCATTGGATAAATACAGCTGTTCCAAATGGGAGAAATTGGCCAAAACAAAGGGGTTAGAGGGCCCATGCAAGTCTGAAATCCAGTGGGGTAGTCAAATTTTAAAGCTCCAGGATGATCTCCTTTGACTCCAGGTCGCATATCTGGTCACGCTGATGCAAGAGGTGGGTTCCCATGGTCTTGGGCAGCTCCGCCCCTGTGGTTTTGCAGGATACAACCTCCCTCCGAGCTGCTGCTTTCATGGGCTAGCATTGAGTGTCTGTGGCTTTTCCAGGCACATGGTGCAAGTTCTCAGTGGATCTCCCATTCTGGGGTCTAGATGACAGGGGCCCTCTTCTTACAACTCCACAAGGCAGTGCCCCAGTAGGGACTCTGTGGGGATTCCAACCCCACATTTCCCTTCTGCACTACCCTAGCAGAGGTACTCCATGAGGGCCCCACCACTACAGCAAACTTTTGGCTGAGCAACCAGGTGTTCCCATATATCTTCTGAAATCTAGGTAGAGGTTCCCAAACCTTAATTCTTGACTTCTGTGCACCCACAGGATCAACACCACATGGAAGCTGCCAAGGTTTGGGGCTCCCACCCTCTGCAGCCACAGCCTGGCCCCTTTCAGCCATGGCTTGAGCAGCTGGGTCACAGGGCACCAAGTCCCTAGGCTGCACACAGCACAGGTACCCTGGGCCTGGCCCATGAAACCACTTTTTCCTCCTGGGCCTCTGGGCCTCTGATGGGAGGGACTGCCAAGAAGGTCTCTGACAGGGTCTGGAGACATCTACCCCATGGTCTTGAGAATTAACATTAGGCTCCTTGCTACATGCACAAATTTCTGCATCCAGCTTGAATTTCTCATACAAAAAAATGGGTTTTTCTTTTCTACTGCTCATCAGGCTGCAAATTTTCTGAACTTTTATGCTGTTTCCCTTTTAAAATGAAATGCTTTTTACAGCATCCAAGTCACATTTGAATGTTTTACTGCTTAGAAATTTCTTCTGCCAGATACCCTAAAGCATCTCTCTTGAATTCAAAGTTCCACAGATCTCTAGGGCAGGGGCAAAATGCCACCAGTCTCTTTGCTAATACATAACAAGAGTCACCTTTGCTCCAGTTCCCAACAAGTTCCTCATCTCCATCTGAGACCACCTCAGCCTAGACCTGATTGTTTATATCACTATCACCATTTTTGTCAAAGCCATTCAACAAGTCTCTAGGAGGTTCCACTTTCTAACATTTTCCTGTCTTCTTCTGAGCACTCCACACTGTTGCAATCTCTACCTGTTACCCAGTTCCAAAGTTGCTTCCATATTTTTGGGTATCTTTTCAGCAGTACCTCACTCTACTGATACCAATTTACTGTATTAGTCCATTTTCATGCCACTGATAAAGACATACCCAAGACTGGGGAATTTACAAAAGAAAGAGGTTTATTGGACTTACAGTTCCACATGGCTGGGAAAGCAAGTCACATCTTACATGGATGGCGGCAGGCAAAGAGAGAAAGTTTGTGCAGAGAAACTCCCATTTTTAAAACCATCAGATCTTGTAAGACCCATTCAGTATCACAAGAACAGCAAGGGAAAGACCTGTCCCCATGATTCAATCATCTCCCACTAGGTCCCTCCCACAACACATGGGAATTATGGGAGCTACAAGATGAGATTTGGGTGAGAAAACAGAGCCAAACCATATCACTGGTAAATGTAAGCTCACCCTGAGTTTGGTGAGCCATTATAGCAAATTAATGGAACGCAAAGAAAGGGTCATGGGAACTCCCATTTATAGCAGGAGTCAGAAGTATAAGTGACAACCTATTTCTGGCAAAGCCAATAGGTGATTGGCTTCTGAAGTTGGGGGCAGTCTTGTGGGACTGAGCTCTTAACCTGTGGGATTTTATGCTATCTGTAGATAGATAGTGACAGAATTGAATTAAATTAGATGATACCTACTTGGGATCTCCTAGAGAATTGATTGTTGGTGGAAAGAAATCTACATACATTTTGGTAACTAGATGTGAAGTGTTCTGTGTTGTATTGAATGTAAGACTAGGAAAAACTGTTTTCTTGTTTTTTTAATCTCTTACACACTAGTCCAGGCCTAAATGTTTCATTTCAGTCTACATTTGTCTGACTTTTGGGTTTGATGAACCAGTCTTTGTTCAATTCTGTTACCGCAGGGGGAGTCATATGAATAATTATACTTATGTAAAACTTTTACCTTCATTGCTAACTAGGAAAAGAAAATTCAAAGACAGAACACCAGCTTAGAAAGAAGATAACAATGAAAAAAAAGAAAAAAAAAAAAAAAGAAAGAAGATAACAATGCTACTTGTTGATTGATTTCCATATGGAAAACAAGGAGTTATTGGCCTCAACCGACATATTCATTTGAAAGAGAATCATGAGTAGACCTGTTACAAGTTAGCAGGTTTGTGTCTTTGGCTCTGCTGCCTGTAAAATAAAATCATAGGACCAGATTTGAGTTACAGATATTAATGGGGTCATTTAATTGAACATAATTTGCATTAATAGTTGTTCAAAACTCATGTTGACATAAAGCAATAAACTAAATCAATGGAACCCCCTGTTAAATAGCTCTCGTGACATAAAGAAAACGAGCTAGTCTGTGGTACATTTTCTGTATTTACAACTGTTTAATGAGTAGAAGTCCTTGGATGTAAAAAATCTGTTTTCCAGAAGATACTGGGAAACATTCCAAAGAGAACTGGAATCTCAAAAAAAAAAAAAAAGTCATCGTGTATCATATATTCACTACATTAACATATTTAAACTTTAGGAAATTAAACACTAGTTGAAAAAACACAATTTTCTAAATAATAGCAGGATACTTATGATGAAAAAGTTTATCCAAACATACTTACTCCAAAGAAATTACAGTAAGTGCTTCTTGTCATAAGTTAAATTTTAAGTGGCTAAGATACTCTTTTAAACTTGTACTATTTTAGTCATATCTATTCCCATCAGTCACATTAAATCTACGTTAAACAAAACTAATTGCACACACACATCTTTGTGCTGAAAGCACAACCCTTTCTTATGTAGACTCTTAGATCTTGAATTCTGCCTGATTTGTCTAGCAACCAAAGTGTATCAGTTTTCTGCATATAAATTTTAAAAGAAGATACAACCCAGCACTATAATATACAAGTTAAACATTCTTTCATCCTCAACATTGGTGGAAGACATTTTATTTTGGTTAAGAACCCTGATTAATACTCTTAGAAACTAGTATGTAACTCATCATAGAGCCCAACGTTTAAGAGTAAGAAGAATATATTTCTTCTTTGAAAATCTAAACCCATTCCTTGGTCTTTCATGTTTTATGGACAACTGCAGAGGAACAGTTAATGGTCATTGGTCAAATCTAATGGATGTTTTTTTTGTTATACATGAGGTACTTCATTTAAAAAATTAAACCCTTCTGGGCATTTTTTAATTTTAAAATTCTAGGAATTTAAAACCACTATTATAAAGGTTTAGAACCACTCTACTGTTTCATAAACAGTTATATATAGTCATAATGCCAATACACCACATCAGTTTAAAATAAACATATTTCCCTATGCTATTTTTATAGCAGTAATTTGGCAACAGCAGAAATAAAACGTGTGTGTGTGTGTGTGTCTGTGTGCGTGTGTGTATGTATGTATGTGTATTAGTAAGAGAAATTACAATGTATATTTGTAAGTCTGTATTGAGTGCTTACAACTGTGTTTTTGGAGTTTTACATGACACATTTAGTTTGTTTTATACTAGAAAAGTCTCAAAATATGAAAATTTTGAGCAACAGGAATTCATTCAAATATGCATTTGGAAACTAATCCTGCTCTGTTTTAGACATACTGATTAGTGTTCCTCATGATTCCCACACCCAGGTTGAGCTGTAACCACAGCATTGAAAGATAAGTCATCAAAACACTTGTTAATTATCCACAATTGAGAACACATGGACACATGGTGGATAACAACACACACTGGGGCCTGTCGGGAGGATGCTGGGGGAGAGAGAGCATCAGGAAGAATAGCTAATGCATGCCGGGCTTAAAACCTAGGTGATGGGTTGATATGTGCAGCACACCACCATTGCACACATTTATCTATGTAACAAACCTGCACATCCTGCATATGTACCCTGGAACTTAAATAAAAGTTGAATAAAAAAAAATGAATAAATAAAATTTTTACGAAGACTTTTTCAAGTTAAAACTTTTGGTCTGTGAAAGACCTTAAGAAGATAATAAATGGGCAAAAATACGAAAAGCCATTTTACTGAAGCAGATACACTGAACAAATAGCCAAATGAAAAGATTTTCAACATCACCATCCATCAAGTCAGACCTCAGCCTCTTCTGCTTCCTCCATGTGAACTCCTGTCTGCTTGCCTGAAATGTTAATGTTATTAATGAATTTTCATACCAATAAGGGAAAACAATAGGTGCTTCAATACATTTAACCTTCAAATATATTGTAATATTTTCTTTTCGTTATTTTTTTTTTTCTGCTTGGGGAATTCATAGAGTTGTTTCAAAAGAAAACTGTAGGGATGATTCCACAACTCTGTAAATGTACTAAAAAGTTTATTAAATTGTATACTGAATATGAAAAAAAAAAGATCCATAACCTTCTTCTAGAGTCTACTCAGGCTTCTAAGTCAGAATTCAGCCCTCTATACCTGGTCTACAGTTCCAGAAAACTTGTGAGGTGTGTTTCTCTTTTCTTCAGAGTTCAAATAATGAATGTAAAGCAAAGTCTTTTATATCCGGGCTAAGAAAACACTTGTATCTCAGTTGTCTACACAAACTCAAAATCACCAGTTTCCGGTACACCTCTTTGCACTCCCCTAGGAGGATCTATTTGCACCAAATACATTTCTGAGAGAGACTGATTTTAAGAAAGATTTTATAAAGGAGGAAATAAAAAGGATTTTACATCAATCTCTGCCACATACCCTGTGGCATGCAGTTTCATAAGTACCTATCCAACAAGGCTGGGTGCGATAGCTCATGCCTGTAATCCCAGCACTTTGGGAGGCCAAGGCAGGCAGATCACGAGGTTAGGAGTTCGAGACCAGCCTGACCAACATGGTGAAACCCATCTTTACTAAAAACACAAAAATTAGCCGGGTGCGGTGGCGTGCACCTGTAATCCCAGCTACTCAGGGGACTGAGGCAGGAGTACTTGAAACCCGGGATGTGGAGGTTGCAGTGAGCTGAGATTGGGCCACTGCACTCCAGCCTGGGAGACAGAGTGAGACTCCGTCTCAAAACAAAACAAAACAAAAAATGTACCTATCTGACTTACATTTTCTTTCTAGTTCCTCTGGCAGCTCTCCTAACTCTCAACTCAGGAAGAGGCAGTTTTCCTTTTCCCATCTCCTTCTACCATTTGAAACCTGGGCTTTGCTGCCATAATGCAAAAAATTCATCAAAACTTCATTGCAACAAAACTGGCTTTCTCTGTAACGAAAATGTCTTAGCAACTGAAAACAAACAAGGCCCTTTGCAAAATCTGCAGTCATTAATGATAGGGATCATTTTTTTTTTATTAAAGAGCACCCAATTTTTTGTCCTTCTATTCACCTAGATCTCAAACAGCTACTCATAAAAAATTTTAGAAGCACCCTCTTGGTACTGAGCTTACCAAATTCCTCAAAAATGAAAAGGGCATTCAGTCACTTGACTCTTATAGTAACCAACATGAATTAACCAACCAATATAAAATGTCCCTAATGTATTTAGCAAAGATGGATGAAGGGAAAGAGGACATCTAGTGTCACCCAGCTATGAACTCACATGGGTTTGGCAATCAGTGTCTACACTGGAAGTATTTATCATGTTTTTTGTATTTTTTAAGGGGTCTTCCAGAGAAAGATCTTGTTTTCAAGAGATGTATGAGCATCCCAGATTCTGTTTAGTGCATTCTTTAAGTGTAGAATCACCCAAGCATATTCAGCCTCAAAGACACTTGGTGATTTGGAATGCTCCCCGAGCCATTTATCTCCAAAGGCCAAACCACACCTTCAAACTTGTACTTAAAGCTCTATAAATTTTTGGTCAGGTCATATGTCAGTGGGAGAGTATTTCCTCCTGTTTAATTCATTCAGCAGTACTAACTTTTTAAATATTTATGGAGCACCTGTGATGTTCAGATGCTATACTAGATGCTGGACCACAGAAATGATACCCACCTGCTCTGGTTAGTTTGTGTTTGCACATTGAAATTCATCTCTGCCCCTCCCCACCCTTCCTTGAGCCCTAAGAGGCTGACTTCTTAGGACCTTCATGTCAGCAGGGCTGTGTTTGTTTTCTGGTTTCCTGCTGGGTTTGTCCAATGAGAGATACTGGCAGAAACAAGAAGAGAGGTATTTATTCTCTCTGATCCTATGGCATAGGCTGCAAATTGGCTGAGGCTAAATTCCAACCCAGAACCATAGCTTCTGCGTCTTCAGGTCTCACTGGTTTTGTTAGAAGTTGATTTTCTTGCCTCTTTAGACATAGAGGTAGTAATTACCTGCCTCTGTTGGTAATCCCTGGGTGTTTTATCATCTCTAGTTAGTTCCCATAATCTTGTCCACACCTGTATTAGTCTGTTCTCATGCTGCTGATAAAGACATACCTGAGACTGGGCAATTTACAAATGAAAAAGATTTAATGGAGAACTCACAGTTCCATGTGGCTGGGGAAGCCTCACAATCATGGTGGAAGTCAAGGAGAAGCAAGTCACATCCTATGTGGATGGCAGCAGGCAAAGAGAGAGCTTGTGCAGAGAAGCTCCCATCCTTAAAACCATCAGATCTTTCGAGACTCATTCACTACCATGAGAACAGTGCAAGAAAGACCTACCCCCATAATGTAATTACCTTCCACTGAGTTCCTCCCAGGACATGTGGGAATTGTGGGAGTTACAATTCAAGATGAGATTTAGGTCGGGACACAGCCAAACCATATCAACACCTTTGTAAGTAATTCTTTCTTTACACTCCCTTCACATACCCCTTTTGTATGCCATCCATTTCCTACTGAGGCCATGTCTAGTACACCTCTCTTGAGAACTAGTCTTTCTTTTTTTTTTTTTTGAGATGGAGATTCATTCTGTCGCCCAGGCTGGAGTGCAGTGGTGCAATCTCGGCTCACTACAACCTCTGCCTCTTGGGTTCAAGCAATTCTCCTGCCTCAGACTCCCGAGGAGCTGGGATTACAGGCACACACCACTGTGCCCAGCTAATTTTTGTATTTTTAGTTGAGATGGGGTTTCACCATGTTGGCCAGGCTGGTCTCGAATTCCTGACCTTGTGATCCACCTACCTTAGCCTCCCACAGTGCTGGGATTACAGGCATGAGCCACCGTGCCTGGCAGATAACTAGCCTTATAGAAAAACAGATATAGAAGCAAACAATGTTTTATACCTAATGGTGCAGTTAAATAAAAAGTCCCAGTGGGTCATGCCTGTAATCCCAGCACTTTTGGAGGCTGAGGTGGGCAGATCACGAAGTCAAGAGATGGAGACCATCCTGGCCAACATGGTGAAACCCCATCTCTACTAAGAATACAAAATTAGCTGGGCATGGTGACATACACCTGTAGTCCCAGCTACTGAGGAGGCTAAGCAGGAGAATTACTTGAACCCGGGAGGTGGAGGTTGCAGCGAGCCAAGATCATGCCACTGCACTCCACACTCCAGCCTGGCAACAGAGCAAGACTCCATCTCAAAANTTTGGAGGCTGAGGTGGGCAGATCACGAAGTCAAGAGATGGAGACCATCCTGGCCAACATGGTGAAACCCCATCTCTACTAAGAATACAAAAATTAGCTGGGCATGGTGACATACACCTGTAGTCCCAGCTACTGAGGAGGCTAAGCAGGAGAATTACTTGAACCCGGGAGGTGGAGGTTGCAGCGAGCCAAGATCATGCCACTGCACTCCACACTCCAGCCTGGCAACAGAGCAAGACTCCATCTCAAAAAAAAAAAAAAAAAAAAAAAAAACTGATTAAAAAAACTGATAAAACTGACAAACTTAGCTAGTACACAAACACAAACTCTTCTGTTACTTTTTGTTTCTTCCTGCCTGGAATGCAGATTTGATGTCTGGAAGTACAGCAGTCATCCCAAGACAATGAGAACTAAAGTCTTTTCACAAGATGCAATGTATGGAATGAAATGGAACGGGAAGGTAGAAGGACATCTGGGCTTTGATAACTTCCATGAACAGATAGTCTGGATAGCAACTGCTTATATCTCAACATTTTATGTGAAGAAAACAAACCCTATCTGCTTAACTTATTGCTGCCTGGTTTCTGATACATGGAGGTGATGAAACCCCACCTGATTTGATGAGTTTCTTAGGGCAGCAACAGGAATTTGTCACACAGACTAGGTAAGGAGTCATGTATAACGACATGACCTAGCATTATAAACAAAGAAAAGAAGTTCTGAATGGCAATGGCTGAACCCAACAGTAGCATTTATGTGGCAGGGAAAGAGGAGGGTGGAGAAGAAATGAGGTTGATGTTGAAGGATAGGTAACACCCAGATCATAAAGCATCTTACCTACTGTGTCAAAGGAGTTTAGGTTTTTTTCTGCCAATAAGAAAGAGTATCAATT
The DNA here is from genome assembly GCF_001698545.2 of Rhinopithecus bieti. Taxonomy (NCBI): domain Eukaryota; kingdom Metazoa; phylum Chordata; class Mammalia; order Primates; family Cercopithecidae; genus Rhinopithecus; species Rhinopithecus bieti. Next base: position 4,547,465 of record NW_016808026.1, read on the forward strand.
TCAATGCTTTCAGCAGCAAGTAACAGAATGCCCAGTAAATTCAGCTTAAGTGATATAGACATTTCTTTGCACACATTTAATAAGAGGCCCATATGTAGGGAGTTACAAGGTAGATTCAGAGACTCACTAATGTAATCATCTATGGTGGTTTCCTCTGCAATTCTCTTAGCTTTCCATTCCTGGAAGCATTTTGACAGTCATACTTCAGACAGGCATCACAGCCAAAAGGTAAGGAAAGGGGACTACAAACTAAGCATCTTTCTTCTCTCCCTGTTTTATTTTTATCAAGGAGGAAGCTCTTTTCCAGAAACATCCATCATCCTTTCCCATAGGTTTGACTAGCAGAAGTAGATCACATACCTCTACATTGATCATTGGCAAATGGGAGTGTTTTTAACAAAAGTAACAGAATATGTTAGTGTTTGCTCAATATCTCTTCTTACCTTTCTGTTCATCTTCTCAGTGAGAAAACGTAAGTTTTGGCTGAGTACATGATGACCTAGAATAAACAGTATCTTTCCCAGACTCCTCTTGCAACAAGTTTTGACCCTGTGACTAAGTTCTAGCCACTGGGTTGTAAAAGACAAATTAAGTGGAAACTTCTGGAAGCTTTTCTTAAAAGACTGGAATACTTCCTTATCTTTTTTTTTTTTTAATTCCTTGTTCTTTCTTGCTGTCTGGAAGGCAGGTGTGATTGTGACAGCTTGAACAGATACTCAGGTCCGTGAAATGACTTAAAGGATAGAACCAAGGTAGACCTCCAAGATAGAAGGAGCTTTGGTTCCTGAGGCCTTTGTAAACATAAATTTGTCATGCCAGCTTCAGACTGTCAACTTTTGGAAATTACCATAAAAATTAAATAACATTCCATTGAACAGTATTTAAGTTGCTATTATTTTTGTTCTCTGTTATTTGCAGCCAAATCTAATACCAACTAATGACTTAAACTGTTTGTGGTTTATTTTCCTGGTCAGAAAGTGGGAACCACTTCCCCTAAGCACATTGCTGACTCAGAATGCCTTAACAAAAGAATGAGTCTTTTAGCAGAAAGAAGAGAGAGTAGCTGTAGAGTATGCTGCTAATAGTGTTTGCTAAAGGGAATCATACAGTACATTTCAGGCAAAATGGAGCATTGCTATACTTATGTGTCTGAAAGGTCATTCTGCAATGTGTATGAAACAAACTAACTAAGAGGAACAGATGTAGAAGGTTAAGAGCAGGGTTTTGAGAACAGCCTTGGACAGTATCAATAGGAATGGAGGAACAGGAATAGCCATGAGCTACTGATTGGATAACAGTGGGGTTTGGAGAGAGAGGGAAAAGAAAAGATGATATCAAAATTGCAATCACAGGAAAGTAAAGTAGATATAAAAACACAGCATTCTGCACTCTAGTGATTTCTTGTTGGAAGAAAAAATTCAATCAATCAAAACTTTTACTAAATATTTACTACATGCCAAACATAGGTGTTTGCTTTCTTTTTTTAAGAAAAAAAAAAAAAAAAACAACATATATTGGAGTTGGGTAAAGAAATCTGTTTATAAATAAAAGCTAATCAGGACTTTTGATAATTAGACCAGGCCCTAAGTGGAGAACAGGTAACTACATACAGAATGAGTCCTGCCTTCAAGGAGCTCACTATCCAGTGAGATACATGAGATACACATGCCTGGCACAGACGAGGTGTTCAATGTGGCTCTCTAGGATGATGACATGTTCACACAGAGGTATAAAATGGAACAGTAATGCATGGTTTGGGGTTCAAATATTCTGGAGAGCACAAAGGAGAAAGGTGATAGTTCTATCTAGATGAACAGAGAAGTCTTTAAAGGGAGGTGACTGTTGACCTTTATGTGACTTAGTTCATCTCTTGCCTTTATTATTTTTTCTCTGCTTTTTTGTTCCACTTCCTTAATCATTTCAAGCAGTCTCAAGATAGATTATTTTTAAAAAATTTAGATGTGAACAGCCAGTGAGCCATATATTGATGATAATCTAAATTCATGTTAAGATGTTATTGCTTAACATAGATTAATTTAATCAGCTATGATTTATTATGCTCCCATTATGTGCCAGAATTTTGATAGTGTATTAGTCCCCCCTTATCTATGGTTTTGCTTTCCAAGGTTTCAGTTACTGGTGGTCAACCTCAGTCCAAAAGTATTAAATGGAAAATTCCAGAAAGAAACAATTCATAATTTTAAATTGAGCACCTTCTGAGTAGCATGATGAAATCCCGCTTTGTCCACCCAGGGCATGAATCCTCCCTGTGTCCAGCTTATCCACGCTGTGTATGCTACCCACTTATTAATCACTTAGCTCCACCTAGGCTTTCAGATCAACTGTTCTGGTATTGAAGTGAACCCTCATTTTACTTAATAATGACCCCAATGTGCAAGAGTAGTGATGCTGGAATATTGTTATGATTGTCCTTTTTTTATTAGTTATCATTGTTAATTTCTTACTATACCTAATTTATAAATTGAACTTTTTCATGGGCATATATAAGAAAAAAGTAGCATATGTTAGGTTTGGTACTGACTGGGGTTTCAGACATTCAGTAGGGTTGTTGGAACATATCCCCTGGGGACAAATGGGTACTACTGTAGTTTTTGTACCCAACCTTTTATTTAACAGTTCTAGCCAACTATAAAGTAAGCATATTATCAGGATTAAGTTCAGCTATAAACAACAGAGTTTAATAAGGTAGAAATGTATTTTCTAGTACATAAAATTCTGAAGGCTAATATATTGATTCTGCTTCACTAAGTCCTGAAAAAAACAGGCTCCGTCCAACACAATATTCTGCCATTCTTTTTTTTCTCTTGAGACGGAGTCTCACTCTGTCACCCAGGCTGGAGTGCAGTGGCGTGATCTCAGCTCACTGCAACCTTCACCTCCTGGGTTCAAGTGATTCTCCGGCCGCAACCTCTCAAGTAACTGGGATTACAGGCGTTTGCCAACACGTCCGGCTAATTTTTGTATTTTTAGTAGAGATGGAGTGTCACCATTTTGGCCAGGCTGGTCTCAAACTCCTGACCTCCAGTGATCCACCAGCCTTGGCCTCCCAAAGTGCTGAGATTACAGGCATGAGTCACTGTGCCCAGCCATATATTCTGCCATACTTAACGTGTGGCCATGTCCTCTTTGTCTAAGAGAGCCACTGAAGTTTTGGCCTTCCTATTTGCATTTTAGACAGCAGGATGGGGAAAACTTTAAAGAAAAGAAGGCTATGGACTTGCATCAGTCATCTTTTATGGAAGGTTCCTCAAAGCTGCTGCATAGCAGTTCTAATTATGTCCAAAACTTAATCACATGGCTGCATCTATCTACAAAGGGAGAATGGAAAATGCAGTCTTTATTTGGGACAACATAATGGCCAGCTAAAAATTGTAAGTTTGATTCCTACGGAAGAAAGAGGGAATGAATACTGATGGATGTGGATGTCTCTACTGCAATTATAACTCTCATTTTTACAGATGAGGAAATGAACACTCACAGGGTGACTTTTTCCTGATAACACATCTGGTTTGTGTCAGACCCAGGATATGAATTCCTTTCTTCTTGATCCAAATTCACCACTGATTTCACTATATAACATCAGCTTCCATCAATTGAAATGTGAAATGGCTCCTTTTTCTACAATTTTTCCTTCTCAGATCTGACACAGTTATAAGTTAGAACAAAAAATTTTGACAAGTAAATACAGTGAATATGTCACATCAGCCATTATTCTAGTCATTGATTTTCTTTATTTTTGTGTAATGTATTAAAATCTGAATAATAATTTCTAGGTTAGTCCTATTTTCTTCATTATTTTTGATCTTGCTTCATTATTCTGATTGATACCAATGTAAACTTTTTTGGTTTCCTTTATCCCCAATACTGTATACCTAATAACTGATGGTTCTGGTATAAAATTACACAGTGTCCTGAAGCATGCCTTACCATTTTCCTCCTGTGTCGTATCCTGTAGACAAATGTATCCACCATGGCAGTTTTACATGAGTCACATTTGCCTTTTTTCATCCCCCTCACCTCTGCTAAATGTTTTGAAAGACTCTTAAATGACTCCAATGATCCTCCTCAGAGACCCCTGAAATCCAGGAGCCTAAAGGCTTCTGAATCCTTATGAAAAATGTTGGTTGCATTTTTCAGATTATGAAGACCTGGTTTTCCAATAATTCTAAAATCCATTTTAAAATAATTTCCCTTCTTTTCAATATTCTTTATACTAACAGTCTCATCTATCTGCTGTATCAAAGCCACAATATTTGTCAACTTTCTCAGACTATCCAAGACCTGAACTCCTAACGCCGTCACATATTCTGCTATTCTCCTTGTCACAGTCATCTTCCTTGCAGCTCCTGACATCTGGAACCATCTCCTACAAATCCTGGACACTTCATCAATCTTCCAATCTCATGATATAAAAAAAGAAATCTTGCCAGCCAAATGGTTACCATTTCTTTCCCTTTATATTTGAAATGTTTTCTTATCTAACTCATAGGAATAATGTGTAATACAAAACTTCTATTGTTTGGTGAACTAGCAAGCACTTAATTTAATTTGTAAAGTAACAAGTACTTAAATCTGAAAGCAAGCATTTCTCAATGAATTTGGAGGTTGATTCTGATTTTGTTGGGTTTTACTTTTTTCTTTTGGCGGGGGATGGGAAGTGGAGGTCAAGTATGGGCCCTTTCTTGAATTATTCCTGTTAACAAAGTGACGTAAACTGATACCTGCATACTTTGCTATTGTTAAAAGAGAGGAATGAATACATCATGGAGTTTGTCATTTACTATACTCGAAATGGACAATAATGGAGCACCTCCAAGCAAGTAGGGAACAGTAATATACAAGAGATGTTCTGCTGAAAATGTGAAACACGAGACCACAGACCAAATGGCTTAGGAACACCATCAGGCCTCAGGAGAATGTTTCCCCTATGGACATACATTAGTGGCTTAATGACAGTGCTTTTTGACAGTTTAAACCATATAAATGATTTCACACTATTCTTCTCCATGGAAAAAAAATACTTTCCGAGCCTGAAGACTGGATGAAAACATCTATTAGCAAGAAAATAACCAAATGACCTAGTCATTTATTATTTTTTTATTAAACCTATTGGTACAAAATTTGATTTATTTTAACAGGGTCACTGAAAATACTTCAACAGAAAATAACTGGAAAAAAGTTGTTGTGTTTTTCTCTAAACATTTTAATCTAAGATGGTCCCTTTACGTTATGGGAAGATATCAAGATTATGTTTGGAGGATCGTTTAAATAATCTAAACTTTAAAAGTTGACTCTCAAAGCCACAGGTATAATTGAGGTGATCCTGAAACTAACTCTCTCCTTAGTTTATTTTAAATACTTATTATGTCCAACAACTTAATTATTTTCCTATTTCATCTCTTCATGGAATTCTTTAAATTACTAGGTACTCGTGATAAATATAAGAATATTCTATCACAATTTCGTTACAAAATTTAAATGTTTTATGATATCTTTGTTTTGTCTATCAAATGACTTGCATAAAAAGCAATCACTTTTTCTTTTAAATAAATTTTTCCTCCTATTTATTTAAATTAGTTAACAGATAAAACTGAATATAATTTCCAAAATGATATTCTTAATCACATTCTCATTTTAAGTAAACAGAATATGCAACAATCTGTACTTACAAAGCTATTATTTTCATAACTAATTAGAACTCTAGTATCATTTTAATATGATTTGAATTTATAGGCATTCAATATATCCCTATTTTTAGTAACACAAAGAAAAATGAAAATGTTTTAAATGAAAAATTACCTATTTTTTAAGCCAAGTTGTTATTCATAGCATTTGAGAATTTACACTAGAAATATTCTTTGCTCAGTCTTAAAATAATGTCAAAGAGTGATTAGTGCTGTTCACCAAAAGCTTCTAATTCTCTGCCTTCTGACTCATAATAGGATTGCATTTCCTACTTTACTTGTTTTGGGACAATGTGACTGGTTTTGACCAAGGAGCTGTGATTGGAAGTCATCCAGCCTGAGTATTTAATTGCTGGTGAGAGAGACTCTCCTTGAGCTCTTCTCTTTCAGCAAGGTGACCCATAAAGTTTCAGATGGTGGCTTCTCTGTCAACCCAGGCCTCTAAGTGACTATGTTGTGTTGAGTTCCCTTCTGCCCGAAGATGGAGATGTAATGTGAACCAGAATAATCGTTATTGCCTTAAAACACAGAGTTATGGGGGCAGATTTTTTTTTTTCACTTTTTACCATAGCAGAATCTATCCTGATTAAAATAGAATGCTTAGACTATTAAAACGTTACTGTTTCTATTTTTTCAGCCCCTATACCTGTTTACTTAACCATGACACTTGGTCTACTTTAAGAAAAGTTTGTAAAAATATAATCAAAATATACATAGATGGCCAGGCACAGTGGCTCATGCCTGTAATCCCAGCACTTTGGGAGGCCGAGGCGGGCAGATCACTAGATCAGGAGATCAAGACCATCCTGGCTAACATGGTGAAACCCTGTCTCTACTAAAAATACAAAAAATTAGCCAGGCGTGATGGCAGGCACCTGTAGTCCCAGCTACTTGTGAGACTGAGATAGGAGAATGGCGTGAACCTGGGAGGCAGAGCTTGCAGTGAGCCGAGATCACGCCACCGCACTCCAGCCTGGGCTACACAGTGAGACTCCATCTCAAAAAAAATAGATAGATAGATAGATAGATAGATAGATAGATAGATAGATAGATAGATATCCAGAGAGAACAGTGAACTAAAAGCTCAGAAAGAAATCAATATAATGACACAAGAAAGCACAGAAATAAGTCTATTTCAAAATACCTTTTCTTAGTTACTTCTTAGCAACAGCGCGTTAAAAAATAAAATTATATATGCAATATAGAAAAAACAAAATAATTAGTCCTTAGACCTGATCACATAATCACATTGACATTTTATGTTTCTTGCCCATTTTTTCCTATGCATAGTCATATGTGCATGCATTTACAAATTTAATAATGTACTGTTTGAATTAAAGAATTTATGTAATAAAATATAAAAGCCAAGCGGAAATGTATTTAAATATTCAACTGAGTTTACAGAAATGGAGGCTTTTCTTAGCATAAATATAAAGTGAAAACCACTGACAAAATTAATTACATTAAACTTTAAACTCGTGAATGTCAGAAACATCCTAAAAAGGCTATGACAAAATGTACTTGTGTAGCCTAAAATTAAAGTGTGTTTATAAAAGCATAATAACATGCCAGAAAAAAATTAGTATTTTCCTTTTTTTTTTTTTTTGTTTTTTTTTTGAGATGGGGTCTCGCTCTGTCACCCTGGCTGGAATGCAGTGGCGCAGTCTCGGCTCACTGCAAGCTCTGCCTCCCAGGTTCATGCCATTCTCCTACCGCATCTTCCCGAGTAGCTGGGACTACAGGTGCCCGCCACCACGAATGCTAGGATTACAGGCATGAGCCACCATGCCCAGTCAGGTATTTTTACTTTCCAAACTCATTTAAAGCTTTATATTTTGTTATGCTCAGAATATGTGCTCAGTAAAAGTGTATTATTGAGACTTCATAATCTATTTGTCAAAAGAAAATCATAGGAAATATTCACAAAAGAATATAAAAGATCAATTACATAATTAAGGGTTCAATGTTGTAACACAGACTGAAAATACTTTGGGAGTTCAAAGAAAGAAAATATAAGAGAGTAAACAATTCTCAGAGAAAATAGAAACTGAGTTGAGCTTTGAGTTTCTACAAGAAGAAGATTCCTTTATTTTTGCATAGGATCATATATGAGCTGAGCCTTGAAGTTGTAATGGAGCTCACTATTAGAGCAATAGCAGGAAGTACACAAGGCAGAACAGGCACAAAAGGGCCTAAGCTATCTGTGGGGCTATCCCCAAAGGGGTGGAATCGAGGTCTAAATCATGTCTGGGAGGACTGGCAAGGCTGGTACTCAGACAGAGGGCATCTACTCTTATGGATGACAAGTGTCATCAAAAGGCAGTAGCATGTCAGGAGGCTGTCATGATCTTGGGGACAAATGCTCCAATCTAAAGCAGAGCCGCAGTATTTGACGAGCATCCAAGGATAAGATTTAACTCTGTGACAGAGGGGTTAGAAAGCACTTAGTAGGTTCCAGGGAGTGTCCTACACCTACGAAAAGGTTATTGTTTGGAGCAGTGTCTGATTTCCAGCAATGATTTTCAATACAAACCAAGAAATAGGGCAGAAGCCGAGCAATATGGATAATGCCATCATCACTGGGAAATCTAAAGAGAAGACACAGGTGCCCAACGAGCTTATCCCAAACCCATTAGATAGACAGCTCCAGTCATCAAAGCTGAGTTTAGATTCTACCTGCTGGTATAAATAGGGCTTCTCAAACATAGTCAAATTTGGGCTCCAGATTAGGGTGGAGCTGAGCTTGTATCATCAAAGTTCTTTGTTACCTGTAGTTGAACAGAGTTTGGAAAGTCTCTGACATTTTCCAATTTTCCAAATGCTTCCATATGTGCCGTCTTATTTGAAAGCCTACAGACCTTTGATTCAGGAAAAGCAAGTATATTTTCCACATTTTGGACAGGAGACATGATATTCCTAGGTCCTGTGGTCAGTAAAATGGTGTTCTATCTCTTACTAAGTGTTCTTCCCTTGAACTGTAGAGAATCCTGGTTTTTATTTAGCCAGATGATTAAAATTCAAATTATCATTAGAGAAATAAGGTTGTAAAGCCATGAAGGCTTTTATATTGTGAATGATGTATTAGTCTGTTAGAGCCACCATAACAAAATACCATTGTCAAGGTTGCTAAAGAAGAGAAATTATTTTCTAGAGGCTAGAACTCCAAGATCAAATGTGGGTAGAGTTGGTTTCTCCTGAGGCCTCTCTCCTTGGCTGGTACATGGCCTTCTCCCTATGTCTTCAAAGGGTCTTCTCTTTGTGCCTGTGTACCAATTTCCTCTTGTAATAAGGACACCAGTCATATTGGATCAGAGCCCACACTAATTAACTCATTTTTACCATAATTACCTCTTTAAATATCCTTTCAGGCTGGGTGCAGTGGCTCACGCCTTTAATCCCAACATTTTGGGAGGCCGGGGCAGGTGGATCACAAGGTCAGGAGTTCATGACCAGCCTGGACAATATGGTGAAACCGCGTCTCTACTAAAAATACAAAAACTAGCCAGGTTTGGTGTCTGGCACCTGTAATCCCAGCTACTCGGGAGGCTGAGGCAGGAGAATCGCTTGAACCAGGGAGGCAGAGGTTGCAGTGAGCAGAGATCATGACACTGCACTCCAGCCTGGGCGACAGATCAAGACTCTGTCTCTAAATAAATAAATAAATAAATAAATAAATAAATAAATATCCTATTTCTAAAAATGTTCACACTTGAGGTACAACGTGTTAAGAACACAACATATGATGGCCGGGGTCACAATTCAGCTTATCCTTTTAAAACACATCAGATTTTAAAATTATAGTTTTGAAGATAGGAGTGACACAAGAGGAAATAGGGAGACACTAAAGCTTTTGAAACAAGTGTCATCATGGAAGCCATATTTTAAAAAGATTAGTTTGGCAACTGATTGTAAAATGGCTCTGGGAAAAGAAATAGGGATACCAACTGGAAGGCTGTTAAAACAGTCTAGAAAGGATGTCATGGAAGTATAGTGATGTTTCCATAGGTGTGCAAATTGGAAAGTATGATGGAACTCCCCCTTTTTGTTCTTAAAGCTTTGAGTAAAAGTATGTCATACAATACATTTCCACATTTCTGTAAATAGTACCACAAAGAATTCTGGTTAATGCTATAATAGAGCAAGAAAATCACATAAAGGAGTACATAGAAGGTAGCAAAAATGTATTCTAGATGCTGCACTAATGTTATATAATATAATAATCATCTAACATACTACTGGTATAGTAGTTTTTGCCCATCCATCATGCATTTCTTTAACAAGCATGTATTAGGTAACAACTATGTCTTCGAACAGAAAGTAAAAAGTTTAATCCTCCCCTAGAGGAGCCTAAGTTATTATTTATGTTTCCTAAAAGTGTACGTATTGTTTTTTTTCAAATAATTTAAACATTTTTTAGTATCTTTGCCAAAAATCTCCTGCTCTAGGCCTTAAGCTCCATGAGCAATCATTCATTTACGCACCCATAAACCACTGAGAAACCATCAAGCTCCTTTTCCATTGAGAGGCAGGGCACTTTCTTTATAAGAATAGTGCTACTATAAACATGCCAGAAAATACACTCTCATACCTGAAGCCTCTGCTAAGTGCCTTCAATCATCCTAATTCCCATTGACTTCAAAGGGAGCTCAGAAAAGATATGGTGGAGAAACAAGAAGTTGGCAGGAGTTGTACCAACACATCCTCAAGCTACAGTGTGTTAAAAACACAAACCTTTCATGAAGCTAAGTGCCAACAAATGATACTTAGCATTTTCAAAGAGCTTCCCAATAGTCTAATTAAATGCTGTGAGGTCAATCAGTATTATTAGCCTCATTGTGTAGATAAGAAAATGGAAACACAGAAAGGTTAAGTGATGTGCCCAGGCATTCATAGTTCAACAGCATTCATGTTAGTGTCTGAGCTCACAGGACCTGACAATGACAACCATGGAGTGCTTCATCCTGTCTTCCAGTCCCCCTCAGAAATATTCTCACACACTGTAATTCCTCAGTCACCATTTATGAACATTCTTTACATCTATTAAAGGTTTGATTTAACTTCTGAAGGTGAAAATACTTATCCCACATCAAAAAATAACCAAACTTTCTCCTCAAATAGCTCCAAATCCAAAGAAGTGTATTAGAGATAGATAAGATTCTTCTGAACATAGAATTTTATTAATAGAGAATGCTATAAAATTATCATTAATATATATATGCTCATGTGTGGGGCTTTTTCTGTATATCTTACTGATAAATATAGAGGTAATGAATTCATCATCATGATTAACTCAATGAAAATCCTCAAAGTTCCATAAACTCTCATAAATTTTCTTGAACCTTATCATTGCAAGCAACTATTCATAATGATGTTAAAGTCTGACACATTAAAACAATACAACCAAAAGTTATAGCCTTAGAGTAAATTGTTACTCCCATCACATTGAATGTTAGTATTGGCTTAAATGTTATCCTCTTGATAAAAAGGTTGCAATTTAGGTTAGTTCTTTACCTACTCCTAATAATTTTATTACAAGTTCATACAAGAACTACTACTAACAGATATAACTAACACCTGTACATACTAAACTTCATGTTCCTAACAGTTTGATTAAAGGCAATGTATTGCCTACTTTCTGTTTTTGATAAATATGAATAAAATCAATCTTTCATTACTGAGCTTATATTTCAGTAATAATAATAATTGTAAAAGTAAGTTTTTAATATGCACAATTCTGGTTATTTCTGGGAAATTTGATCTTGAAATGTGAAACGTATTAAAATTAGAGGACTCTACCCTAAGCCCCTTCAATGTGTTGCAGGAGTCCTTTAATGTTGGATTAGAAGAGATATGCAATATTAGTGAATATAATGGCTATACTTTCTTTACCCCTGGGATCAGCCTTCCTTTTCTAAGGTAAATTATTCCAGATCTATCGATTTTTCTCTTTCTACTACAGTCTGCTCATGTAATCCTTAAAGTAGACATGGAAGCAATATAAAATAGTGGTTAAATTCTGAAGTTTGCTCCACTTAGGTTTGAATCCTAACTTGGCCACCACCCAAATGTGTAATCTAGAGCAAGCTGCTTAAGACCTCTAAGTCTCTATTTTCTCATATGTACAATTGGAGAAATAGACATGTCTACTTCATTATTCCTGTATGAATTAAATGAAATAAAACACATAAAGCATTTAGTATACTACCTGGAATAAAGGTCAGTATTGTTGTTAGAATGAATGCAATAGAACTTGCAAATTGATCAATTTACCTTTATTGACTTATTTTAAAATATGCAATCTGTAAGTATTTTTTAATGACTACCCTGTGTATAAAACAGATATTCTACATAAAATTCCAATTAGTTTATTGGATGAGAAAAAAATGGTTTCTGTTTTGGGGCATTAAAAGTCTAACAGAAAAGGGAAACCAACTAACCATGAAGGGACTGAAGAAAATATGAGTTTGTAAAATATTTTATACTAAAAGGTAAATGTTCTTTTATATATTGAAAAGTTAGCAATATTAAAAACAAAATAATAAGAGAGTGGTATCTACAGGGGAGGTTATCGTGATGGACAATTGACATGTTAATAGACAACCAGCATTTTTTGAACACCTTTCAGAGAAGCCTGACTTCCCTTCCCTGTCCTCCTCTACACATTGAGGTCATATGGCCTCAGCTCCACTCATGAATTGTGCCCACACAACACTCTTGCTTAGCACTCACTTTCTTGCAAGAGTGTAGCTGTAGTACTTATTCTGGGGAGGCAACAATGATGAAGATGCTAGTGTCCACACCCAAGCATCAGCAAGGGCAGCTGTGGATCTGATACCTGTCCTGATAGGGGCGACCATGCTGTTCTTGAGCCAACTCATACTATGGTTTGGAATTGTTCCTGTCTTCATATCTTCCAAGTGTGACTCTCTGACCTTCCCAGGAAGTCTGTAAGCTACTTAATGTCACCTAATAAAGTATTTGACTATTTAAACCATATAGACTTTGCCCAATTGTCTGAATCTCAAACTTTAAGATTCCCTACATGATACATCTCTTAAGACAAAAATTTTAGAGATGGGAAAGGCTTGAGGCACTCTAGCTGATATTACTACTATTCTACTCACTAATATGCTGCTTTCCTCTCTAGCACAGATGGAATAGAGATGCTATATTTTCCTGTTCCCTTGAACTTAGCCACAGCTTGCGACTTGCTTTGCCTAATGAATAAGAAGTGATGCATATTGTTTCCAAACAAAGCCATTTAATTTCCAGTTCTCTAGTCTCTTCCTCTGTCTTCCCCCGCTGAGGCAGTCATGGATGTTTGTGCTGATGTGGGAGGAACAGTACTGAGCCGCATGGGGAGTGTAGTGTCCCCACAGAGGGACCAAGATTCGCAGAGGATTTTCATGAAAAATAAGTAAACTGTCATTTAAACCACCGAAATTTGGATTGTTCATTACTGCTACATAACTTTCACTACCGTGACCAGAACAGGCACATTAGGGTCTACAGAAGAGTTATACCTGATCATGTTAGTTTAAAATAAATTGAAATGATTGCTTAAACCAACAATTAGAGTTTTCACACATTCTGAACTGATTCTATAATTATATGTAAGGAAATACATAATCCTGTTAGATTTACTTCTAATTTTCATTATCACTATATTTTTAATTTATACATATGACCACAATGGTTTGGAGCCACTGTGGACTTTTTGAGCTCCTCAATGGTATGATATAGAGTAGAATCAACCCTAAGTAGGTTTTGTGGCAATATAGAACTGTTTCATTAAAAACCTACACAATTCTTACCTTGTTTTCTAATGATAGAATTAAAATATTTGGCACATGGTGTTGGTGAAAGGTAGAAACTCTAAGTTCATGCTCAAGAATTACTAGTCAGCAAATAAAATGGTCTCTAAGTTAGAATCTGAGAATACTTGTACCTGTGATGGAAAAATACATTTCATCTATTATGTACACTAGGCTTGATTAGTAGTGACTCTTTGGAAGGTTATGTAGAGTGAGGAGTCTAAAGCTAAATCCAGATCCATTCAGAAAGACAGCCATGATAGACCTCCATATCTGTAGGGGCATGGAAGAGAAGAGACTAGTAGAAACACAAGTGCCATGTATTGGCCCTGCCTTATGCTATAATGTCTGTTTTTGTATGTGATGTACCTTTGCCCCAAGTTTGAAATACTCAGCACTTTCATTCAATCTTCAGACAAACAGGAGAGGACCCTAAATGGAAATATGCTATTTTAGGCAGTCCATTGCATAACACACTCCATGTTGCCAAAAGTAACTCCATAATAAGATTAAAATTTCTGATTACTCCTGCTAAGACATCTGATGACATTACCACTGGGCCATATCTCAAGTACATTTCACTGTGTATTATATTGCTTTTAAAATTATATCCTAGTAGGTTAGAGATTCTCCTCAGCCTTGTTCCTCTATAAGATTGTGAATTATCTGAAAGTAAGATCTACAGCTAATTCACTTCTATGTCACAAGAACCAGTTCAGACGTTGATATATGCGACAACTTGAATAAATGAGCTTTGATTATAAACCCTATAAATGGAATCAATGGCATGACAAAGGCTTTGCTCTTTATGTAGTGGAACTGTAGGATACCTTCCAATGTGGTAGTTTTATATATGTAATAGCTGGCCACATGTTGACCGTCTTCTTAGAGCAGATGGCAAAGTTCTCCTCCAAATCAAATTGAGAATTTCTAATGAAACTTGGAGTGGTCTCAGCTGGTAGAAATGCTTGGGATTGGGAAAACAAAGTTAAGTAATTAAATGAGTTGTCATTATTGCTGCAACTACAACTATGAGGTCAAGGCCTAGGTCATCAAAAGTGGTTGCACCTCATCGCCTTTGGTCTTAGATTTAACCCTGGACATTTCATTCTTGTCACTCCTCTTTCATCCTGACCTGCCACTGACTGTCCCCACGTTCTCCCCAAAGAGCAGAGCACAGGCTGACTGGTGGAGATTTGTTTGTTAATGAGACAGGAGTAGAGAAGTGATGGAGGGCCTGTCAAGGCACTTGCTCCGGTCTGTGCTACTGCTGTTTTATATGCAGCAGTGTCTGAGGGTGAGGCAAGTTCAGAGTTGCCTTTGAAGCAACAAAGGACTATTTCATTGAAAGCTAGCTTCTCTCCTGCCTATTTTGCTGCTACCCAACTCAATAATTCACTGGAAAGGAATGCTGCATACTAACAGTTTTCTCACATAAAATATCCATTGGATCTAACTTCTTGTATACCAGTGTCTCTGGAAATGTGAGGGAAAATAAATTGCTCTAGCTAAAGCAGACTGTTTATGTTCTACCAAAGTTTAGTTCCTAAGCAGATTTTCGCTGCAGTATTCAATATATTTAGGAAAACAAAGTTGCCAGAAAATACCCTCTATTCTTTTTACCAGGCTCAAAGCCGGAGAAAACCTTAGCACAAAACAATAACTCAGTTATATTTATCATCTGAAACGCCATCCAGAAGAGTATTTCAAAAATTACATACTAGGAAAGATAAGACACTACCCTATAATTTCAGGAACAACTCTATGTCAGGCTGCCAGAAAATTTTTACAACACATTCAAATTTAGCTGAACTTATATGACTTCAATCAGTGAAACTGTTTCCAGACCCAGGGGTCACAAAAGCTGTTATCAGGTTTCCCCAGCCTGCTGCCACATTTGTGTCGGAAACCAAACGCCACACACTCTAGGCTTCCTCAAGTCCTCAAAAGCTGATAGGAAGATAATCCTCTCCCTCCTGTTCTTGTCCATGGAAACCACCTTTTCAGCCCTCCTTCTCCCAGTAACCAAATCTTCCTTCTTCAAACAGGTGAAAGGGCCGGCCAGCTCTCTGATGCAGCCACATCCTTCTTTCCTGGAATCTAATTTGCAAAATGTTTAGGCTGGAACTTCAAGGGTATGAACTGACGTGACCATGAGGGCAGATGTAAAGAGATCCCACAGTAGCAGGCTCCTAGCCAAATTTACAGTGTCAAGTTATCTGCCTAAAAAATGTTACAAGGGCCATAGAGGTGCCCAGAGTGAGGGCCTGCCAATTAGAAGGAGTGTGAATGAGACTTATAGGGCTGGCCAGGGTGACAGGGCCACAGTCATCATTTGGCAGGAGGCAGTTTAAAGATAGGTGTCTGACAACATAGCCAGGGTTCCAAGAGCTTTTGCGCAGTTCTTGGAACTGCACTCTCTGTTGTAATTGTTTTACTCAGATTAAAAGTACCTACTGTTCACTCCAGTTGCTGAATTTTAACAAGCACTTTTTTTTCTTAGGAAGCTAGCACTTGCAATTTAGTCAATGTTCCAGAGGTGTGGGATAGTTAAGCAGGAGAATAAAAGCACCATATTTCCATGTTTTTTTTAACCTAGTAGTGGGGGAAAAAAGGATAAGAATTGAGAACAAATCACAAAATGAGCATCAAAATCAATGCTATACTTCACCAAGGGTAACATTTCTAGCATTATGAATGTTATATTTTATTAATTCAAGGACTTGCAAAGTAACATAGAATCATTTGAAACCATCTTAGCAGAATTTGATTTTCTAAAGAGGATGGTGAGATCCATAGAACAGGGTGAGAAACATTATAATTAAAAAAGAAGTTAGACTGTTTTATGCAGTGTTCCTTGTGTTTAATTATCAGATTAAACATTATATTGAAATACTGAACTAGTCAACCTCAAGTGATGAATTTTCAGAGTGTGTTTAGACTGCATATAATAACTTGGTTGCAAACTGTCAC
Organism: Rhinopithecus bieti; assembly: GCF_001698545.2. NCBI lineage: Eukaryota > Metazoa > Chordata > Mammalia > Primates > Cercopithecidae > Rhinopithecus > Rhinopithecus bieti. The sequence goes on from NW_016808026.1 coordinate 4,563,957, forward strand.
AAGATTGAGATGAAACTGTATGGAATATGATACTTTCAGGGTTCTCGGGACATGTATCTTTCAAGGGAACATTAGAAAGAGTTGGCATTAGGACAGCTAGAGGAAAATTTGCAGGTCATAAATGATCCATTAGGTAAAAGGGGTGAAGTAAAACAAATTTCAAGATCAACTTCAGCAGTATTAACTTCACTTTTTGGTTTCCTCACTGGTAAAATAACACATTTAGATAAAATCAAGAATTAAAAGTTTAGTGTTCACTATGCCAGTTTCAATATGTTTTAAGTGCTCTGTGTATTTTTTCATTTACGCCTCAAAACCAACCCTATGAGGTGGGTACTGTAATAACTCCCATTTTACAGATGAGAAAATGGAGGTGACAGAAGTTAGATAATTGGCCCAAGGATCTACTGCATATCTAGCTTAGTACCTGAAGCAGGACTCAAATCAGGTAGCCTGGCTCCGAAGCTTGTGTTGAAGACATCTCCAGCTATAAAATTACAAGATTAGCATTGTGAATGCTTATGCGCACATGCAAAAGTTCGAATTCTCTTTGGTTTAGATGTGTCTGAGGAGTAGAAGTGAAAAAATAGAGATACTGTTGAGGCGCCTTCTCTTCTCTATGTATTACTTTCAGGAATAGAGTTGAGAAGCTCAAATCAGGCTATATTTATGTCAAAAAAATGTTTTCTAACATCAGAAATGAAATACATATGCAATAATTATTTACTATTTATTTTGTTTAATCATTTTAATCATTTAACTTCCAATGTTTTAGATGTTAGTATTTTTAATATTTCAATATTTATCTACTATTGCAAAACAGCTACTGCAATAGCATCTTAATATAGAAAGTTAAGTTTTTAGTTGTCAGGTCCCAGAAAGGCAATTGATAAAACAGGTCAGTTCTTATCTCAGGGGATTTCTCCACAGAGAAGAAGTGATTGCAGCATCTTACTTCTGGGTGGCCCAAGCAATCCAGAGTGGTGTTAACGAAATGATAGCAGCTTCTTTAATAAAACAGAAAGATAATTCTTGTTCCTAGATGACTAATTATATTTTTAACACAGACAAAGATTATCTTGAAGCTCGACCTTAGCATCTAGGTAACTTACTAGTTTTTAGTAAGACATTTGCTTCTCAGACATCCATCCAGCTTAGTACTTGAGAGAGTTTCAAAAAGTAAAGTTTCTATTGCTATTTGCACATTTTCTCCTTTCTTCTTAAGATTCATGCCGATATTTGGCAACGTAAAAACACAGCCACAATTCTATTAATTCTCAGTGATATCTGGTGTTCTGATTAGAACCCAGGGCCCTTGCTCCTTGTTAAACAAGCTAAAAATTCAAATTCAATTCAAGAATTAAGCAGAAGCTCACTGAGAAGAAGATAGCTAGAAAGCTCATTCTTTTTGAGCCCTTAAAAGTCCACCCAATTTCCTATATCTCCACTTTAAATTTTGGAAATTAATCACTGGTCTTCTTTTCTTGATAAATATAGAAAGTCTGTAATTGTAGGACAGTCTCAGCATATGTATGCCTGCCTTTCCTCCAAACCACAGGAAGACCACCCTAGGCTTCTCTTTTTTGTGCCTCAGATGGGCTGATGCCAGCAAACTGCTCTGAACTGCAAAAGGAGATCAAAAATAAAGCATAAATCATTAAAGAAGGAAAATCCGCTGCTTTTTTATCCTTCTGGTTCCTAGGCTATTCCAAATGTCAGGGCACATCAGAAATTTAAAGTTCAAGGATGATGTATTAGTTTTGATTCAGTACTTAGGAAAACTGGCAGCTCTGAAGCAGGGAAAGCTGCACAAAATCTGCTTTGGCAGAAGCTTTATTCGGGAGGGGGAGAGCTGGAACAGCTATGGGAATCTGGCTTTCTCCCTTGCCATAGAGAAAAAGAGAAGTAAATAACCAGCGCTGACTAGCTTTGGCTTAAGATGTCCAGCAATTATTAAACGCATTTTCAGTGAATTAAGACAGTAATGACCCACAGGACCGTGCAAACCATTTATGGTGTTGAAATACTTGAGAGGAAAGCTTGATTTTTGTATTAAGGTTTACGTATCACGATTAGAGCATGTGTAAGAATAGAGACAGGGATTCAGAATGTGTAGTTCCTGGAAACGATGTTTCTGACTTATGGAAACTCCAGTACTTATAAAAATGATAATTAAACATTACAGTCAATAAAAAGCAATTGATGAACAGATTTTTTCTCCTCTGAAGGTAGCAAACAGAACATAGCCTATTAAAAGTCTTGCTGTTCCAAGTGTTTCCCAGTGCCAGCTTTCCCAGATCTGGGAAACTCCACTTCCCACCCCCAGCCCCATCCTCACAGCCTGAGCAGACACTGTGTTGATTAATCCCTTTATGTCTCAAGAAGCCCCAGTTAAAATGCTATAGTTAGAAGGTTTTGCACCTGAAACTTCATTTAGTCAGCCATATTGACTTAAATATGGTTCTGATACAGGAAGGGGGCAGGGAAGTGCTGGGTAGAGAAGGGCATGGTCCTGGGCTAGGGCTGCACCCTGGGCCTGTGCCCATTGACCTAGGTGAGGACAGGAACTCCTGTTTTGGTGCCCAAATGTTGCATTTTCCAAGACCACTCTGACCCACCACACCCCCATCCTATGCCTATAAAAACCCCAAGACCCTAGTGGAAGAAGACACAAGGGGCTAGACCTCGAGAGGTACACACAGGTAGAACACAGCAGCAGATGCCGGCAGGCCATCAACCAGGGGAATGAGGCAGAAGCCGAGGGGAATGTGGCCAGGGCGGTTGGAGGAGAGTCTGGCCGCTGAGTGGCCTGACTCCAGGGGGAAACCACCTTCCCACTCCATCTCCCTTCTGGCTTCCCATCCATCTGCTGGGAGCTACTTCCACTCAACAAAACCCTGCACTCATTCTCCAAGCACAGGGGTGATCTGATTTTTCCCATATACCAAGGCAAGAACCCTGGGATACAGAAATCCCTCTGTCCTTGCGATAAGGCAGAGGATCTAACTCAGCTGATTAACGCAAGCTGCCTACAAACGGCAAAACTAAAAGAGCACACTATAACACACGCCCACTGGTGCTTCAAAAGCGCTGGAAGCATTCACACCTAGACGCTGCTGTGGGGTCGGAGCCCACGCTCCCCACGACCTGCCCGTCTGCCTGCTCCCCCTAGGGGTTCTGAGCAGCTGCGCACCAAAGAAACGAGACACACCCCTGTAGCATGGGCTGCAAGGAGGATAAGGGAACTTTTCCAGTTTTAGTTCTATTTTGAATTCAGTCTGATAGTCTACCCCTTTTCAGCTAGAGCAAAACAAAACATTCTGGGCAAAGTTGTCATCCCCTATGTGTTGCAAAATAATCGATTTTTTCAACATGTATGCCTAAAGATCCAGAGCAGGTAAATGCAGCCATTTTTTATTTGCTCAGTCTCTAGTTTTTTGGCTTATTCATTGTCTTTATTTACTTTCTTCCAATGAAGACAAGAGATCTGTAAGGTGAAAGCATCAAAAACCTAGATAACTCATTTTCAGCAAGTTGGGATTTTACGGTGATAAGAGGACAGAGGCTGCCAGCCACTTCTCTGCCCTATGTACTCAGAATGATTCTTTCAGAACGCGAAGTGGGCCCCTTGTGGTAAGGCGAATGTGAGGTGAGTCATGCTTTGCTCCCTCAGGAACATTTTGGGATCTTTCCCTAAAACCTTGGTGACAGATAGAGAAATTTTTCTGAGGGACCAGAGGCACCGAGTTGATTTGGGAACAAGAACAAAATCAATGTATGAGGGCACATCTACTGCAGCCTGTCCAGAAAGACAAACCAACAGGCACTTCAGGACAGCAGAGGACAAGAGCAGAAATTGAGGCCCCTCCTGTTATTTCAGCTGCTGGAGTTTGTAGACCTTCCCTCTAGAATAGTGCTGCTGATGTGATTCAGTATCCACTTCCCAGTTTCTATGTCTCACTCAGTTTGAATCGTGGAGAGGGAAATAATTTTTTGTACAAACTGGGGAGATGTCCATATCTAGACCACTCAGCTATGGCCAGGCAGCTAAGCCAACTTCCAGGAGGCTGTGAGGATTAAGCCAAACAGTATTATATAGAAGGTGGAGAGGGCCAGGAGCCATGGCTCACGCCTGTTAATCCTAGCACTTCGGGAGGCAGAGGCAGGAGGATTACTTGAGCCTAGGAGTTTGAGACCAGCCTGGGCAACATGGCAAAGCCCAGTCTCTACAAAACATACAAAAATTAGCCAAGTATGGTGGCACATGCCTGTAGTCCCAGCTACTTGGGAGGCTGAGGTGGGAGAATCACTTGAGCCTGGGAGGTAGAGGTTGCAGTGAGGCAGGACTGCACCACTGCACTCCAGCCTGGGCGACAGAGAGAGACTGTCTCTAAATAAATAAATAAATAAATAAATAAATAAATAAATAAATAAGCAAGCAAGCAAGCTGGAGAAACACCTCAGTGTGAATTGACTATGCCAATCAGCACTTCTCAACTTTCCTGGGCATAAAGATACTCTGGTATCTTGTTAAAAATGCAGGTTGTGATTCCCAATAGACCTGGGATGGAGCTGGAGATCCCTCACTGATAACAAGCTTCCAGTTGATGTCATTGCTATTTATTCACAGCCCACACATTCTTTGAGTAGCAAGGCATTACACTCTGATTATAATTTGGTTCTATGTTCCCACCCAAATCTCATCTCAAATTATAATCCCCATATGTGGAAGGAGGGACTTGTAATCTCCCATACAAACGAAGGGAAGTGATTTGATCATGGGGGAGGTTTCCCTCATGCTGTTCTTGTGATGGTGAATGAGTTCTCATGACATCTGATGGTTTTATAAGAGGCTCTTCCCCCTTCACTTTCTCTTCTCCCTCCTGTGCCATGTGAAGACGGTCCTTGCTTCCCCCTTTGTCTTCCTACATAATTGTAAGCTTCCTGAGGCTTCCCCAGGCATGTGGAACTGTGAGTCAATTGAACCTCTTTCCTTTATAAATTACCCAATCTCGGGTATTTCTTTATAGCCCTGTGGAAACGGACTAATACACACTCCTGTATACTACAAGTTTGTGCCTTAATGACAATGACAATAACAGCTTTTGTAGAACATTTAACATGCATTAGTTATTATTCGAAGTCCATTACAGGTTCACCTCATTTTAAGCTGTATGGCAACCATGGAAGCCAATACTCTAATCTTTGTTTTACCAGTGAGAAAACTGAGACAGAAATATTAAGTAACTTCTCCAAGGTTTGAGCATTTTATGCAAAAATCTCTCGCTGCTCTGACCAAAATGATTGGAACAGCCTCTGTTGTTTTTCTCTTAACTCCAAGAAGTTGTGTAGTATCTGGATATAGACCACCTCATAAGAGTTATGTCTGGCCAAATAACATCAAGACCTTTCCAGATGGGATCAGCTTAGTCATAGTTCTTCAGAATTCTCAGAATCATACTGCTTAAGTATGTCAAGCTCAGTAGTACATAGTAAAATCCAAAGGGTAAAATAAGGAGCTCTGTTCTAGATATTCTTCCCTGCTCCAACCTAACCATGGTTCCTTCTTATTCAGCCACAGCACTATGCCTCACCATAAAATATATACACTATAATATATTTTTGACAATTGTTCTAACTCCAAATTATTTTGTCAGCACTTTACAAATGTTACAGTGAGCAAAGGAATAAAAAATACTCATGAAATGTTTCTACAGTACTATACATGAGCCATATGAGGTAGTAGTTCCATCTTGTTAGGACCTAATTCTAGTAAATGAATTCCTCCTCTGCTCCTAAAACTGCCTCTCTTCAATACAATTTCCCACAGATGCTTCCTGGAGAAAATGCCAGCAACAACTTTCACATACTCCATTCTCTCAGGTGGATGTGTAATTTTATTCAGTCCCTATCTACTGCAGGTTCGGGTTTCATTACTTTTTTAGGGTTGCTATTATTTATTCTTCCTGACAGTTTGCTTTGTTAGACTACATTGCTGAAGATCTCTGGAATTAAAATACAAATTAGCAGCACACATTTTATGCTACAGTAGTATAGTAGGTCATTTTATGGTGTCTTGTTTTGTGATGGTTCCATATGATGTTTGTTCTTCCATCTCATAATCTGTGGCTAACACAAACTGATTGTAAGTACATAAGGAATTGCCATATTCTTTTCTAGAATGGCTGTACCATTTTATATTCTTACAAACAATGAATAAGGATCTACTTTCTTCACATTCTCACCAGGATTTGATGTTACTACATTTTTTCTAAAAAAATTTAGCCATTCTGATAGGTGTGTTTTGATATCACATTGTAGTTTCAATTTGTGTTTCTTTAATGACTAATAATGCTGAACAGTTTTTCATGTATGTTCATATTTATATAAATGAACTCCTCAAAATGTCCCTTTAAGAAGAATTGAAGTCATAGCCAGGGCTTTCCAATTGGAAGTTAACTTGCATTGTCTTAAAGAAAGATATGATCAATAAATTCTGTGCTAATTAAAGTATTGGTAAACTAGGATTTGAGGTTTTGGCCAGTCACTGTGGTTAACATGTACCTATGGAAAATTCTGAGTTCCAAAAATCATCTTGCAACCTATGTTTATTTACTATATTTTAAAAAATCTTCTAATCATTCCTCAAAGAATTTCAGGCAGCAGGCAGTTTCATTTCTTTGCATATTAGGAATTGCCTATATAATATGTTTGCTTGCTTAGTTCTAAGTATTTTTTAAAGTTATTTATTTAATCATTCAATGACTATACTTTTTCTATGCTAAGACCCAGGATAAAAAGCCATGTGAGGCTCACAAAATTGCTGTTCAAAGAGTTTACAGTCAGTAAGGATTTTAAATAGACAAGGTAGTCATTTACCAGTATATTTCTCAAAGGGTATTTGTTTTTTCTGTGTTTCAAGTTTAATTTTAGGTTGTTACGTTAAATGTGTGACTGGCTGAAAAAATCAAATTTGGATGCTCATAGATTTCATGACATCCCTTTCTGACACCTTTCTAGTTTCCTTCCTTCCTCTCCACTTTTGCAGTGAGGCATGGAGAGGGTAAGAGAGGCCACAGGACTCCTCTTTTCCTTCACCTTACTACTTCTGGCCAGCTACCAGAGAGCAATGAGCCAGAGGCTCATTGTTCCTAGTCTGTCCCCTTCAATCCTATCACAGAGGACTTAAAGTCTAGGCCTCTGAAAACTTAACAGAAATTAACAGAAGAAATGTCACTCCTGAAGTATAAATTTTTAAAAATCATAGAAATAACCAGTTCATTTTCTAAATTCAACTGTCAGGAAAAGTACTTTTTCATCATAAAGAAATGTTGCTCACTAGATGGTACAATGTAAAGCCAGCTCCTCTAGAATGCATTTGGGTTTTTTTAAACCATTCAGTGAACTTTGGTGTGTGCACATACTCTTAAGTTCTGCATTCTCTTCAAGGTGCGGGAGATGTGAAATCTTTCACACACTGTCCCTTGCTTCAAGGAGCTCACCCTTTAGTGGGAAACAGAAATATAAATTGAGAATTAAAATACATTGTCCAAAGGGTAGTTGTGGTGGGAGAGGATGTGGGAATGGTTACTGAGTACACAAAAATAGATAGAATGAATAAGATCTAGTATTCAATAGAACAGCAGAGAGACTATAGTCAATATAAATTTAATGTACATTTAAAACTAAGAGTATAATTGGATTGTTTGTAATACAAAGGATAAATGCCTGAGGAGATGAATACCCCATTTACCCTGAAGTGATTATTACTGATGGTATGCCTGTATCAAAATATCTCATGTACCCGATAAATATATACACCTAATATATAACCACAGAAAATTTAAAAATAATAATACAATTATAATATCCAAAGTGCTTCTCACTTATGGGGACATAGAAAGAAGAAAATAGCCTGTAACTGGTGACAGAGTGATGAATTAGTGAAGAGAGACTTCCATCATGCCAAATTTTAGGCTATAAATATTTAGAATATGGATAAAACTTAACATACAGTTGCTTTTCTGATGCTCCCTTTCACAGGTATTTGGGGGTATTTTTGATTGTTGTTTGGCTTATATTTCAGTAAGTTCCCTTCAATTTAATTCCATTTGTCTTTATTATACCCCATGAGAGACATTTAAGGGGCATGCTTACATATAGGCATTCCCCATTATCTCTAATTTTGACTCACATCTCTTAGCCAGTTCTACATTTAAAGCAAACATTTCCTTAAATCCAATGGTAACTTGACTTTGTTTTGTTTAGGTACATTGATTTCTGTAGTCCAAATGCATATCTACCTAATCAAAGAGCTTGGGTTAGAAAATATTGGCAAGGGTTATGCTTCATTGCATAGCATATTCCATTGTTGGCCTGTCTTTGTTCTATTCTTAGACTGGGGGGGGGGGGGGGGGGGAAGTCCAAGCTTTTCTTGGTTTGTTTGTATCCTTTCCTTTATGGTGCATTATTGTTAATGAGATAAATCAAAAGCATAAGTATTTTTTAACATCTCAATTTTTTTTTCAGGCAAAGCAGTAATAGAATTTTGATGATAATCTTAATTACTATCTTCCTTCAAAATATGTTAACCAACCATACAAAAATGGTGTTTGTAGGTTTTGCATTTGGCAAATCCAACATGCCAGATATGTGAAGGCATGCTTAGGTATTTAATGTTTATCTAGATTCTAGATCCAAATTACAAACATAAACAACTCATTCTAAAGGTATAATTTTAATTTTAAAAATAAAAATTAATTTAGATATGCAATCATTTTATTATCCACTTGTCACTTCACTGATGTTCCTATTCATAAAACGTTGCCTGAGAATTATATATATAAACTGAGACATTCCAGTTTTTATTTTAAAAAACCCACATTGGTGTTTATGAGTGATTCCTTATTTTGGTTGTACTATTTTAATGCTGCATTTTATTACAATAGGAAAAGGGCTTGCCTTGGGGATTTTTTGAGCAATATGTTTGTTATTACTTACAAAAAATGTTTTATGCCTTTCTCTTTGGCTGTATTCTGCTTTGAGCATAAGTAAATTTATTTTAAAAAATTACACGTTCAACTCTTTTGTATTTCCTTTAAGGAAACATTCTTTCCTATCTATGTGCTTCAATATTTATCTGAAGTCACATCCCATTATGTAAAAGAGGGATGTATTTGGCTTATTTTCACAGAATTGTTTGACACTTAAAGGATTAGAGAAAATTTGATTTATGATCTGTAATATGAACCCAAAGTACAGAAATGAACAATATTCCTAGATCTAAATTCAACTACTGATATAAGGATTCAGTGAATCTCCTTTGGTGATTGGAAATTCCTCCTCATCAAAAACAATCTAAAACTATTCTTAGTTGTGTGATTTATAGATTATGACATCAGTATTTCAAAGGTAAATAATATGTGTTATCATTTAACAAATATGTATCAAATGCCCATTATGTTCTATTTCCATGATGTTTAAATCATTAGCTTCATATTTTGCTTATTCAAAAAAAAAAAAAAAAAGGGGGGGAGTTTTAAAATAAAAAAACTAATGAAGACCCAAAGACTGAAAATTGCATTTTTCTTTTGGCTAGAAAAACAAAAAGAAATGGATGTAATACAATGAATATTTTCTTTAAAATAAATAAAGATATGTCTGATGCCAAAAAACTGATAGCAAAGATTATATATCTTCTTAATTGATATGTTTATACATGATATGTATAATAATATTTGGGAATAATTCCAAGAGCAAATTATAAAATACTAGTAGATAGGGGGCACTTAAATGATAGTGTTATTAGGCTTTTCCCTAAATAGAAGCTCTCTTATCCTCTAAATCATGTTTGAGCATGCAGTGGGGCTGGCAGTTTGCTTATTTGCCCTGCACAGTATATTAATACAATTCTGTCAAAGAGAGCTAAGAGAAAGTCAATGTAAAATTAAGATGACAAGATGGTAAGTATGAATATCCATAATCCTAATACTTAACCTCTATAACCTCAGATACTCTTCATAGCTTTCTGTAATTTTCAAGAAAGACAGCTAAAGAGTTTTTTATTTTGCTCCTTCTTGGTGATTATTTGTTTATACCATTCAGGAAAAAAGTATAATCTATTACTTTCTCTAAAAAATTATTAATTCTCTTTTTAGTAAATGATAATTCAGTACACTAGTGTGTATTGTTTACCTTGCATCAAGTTTAAACATTGCAAAGTGAAACATTAGGCTAAAATGAAACCCAGGTAGTCAGACTCCAGAGACAATGGTTCAAATCCCATTATATTCACTAGAAAGATGATTAACTGATTACTAGGAAACTGTCTCTTCTTTGAGGGATTCTCGGGAAAGAGAGAGAGACAGATAGAAAGGCAAATAATTACAGCAGCCTCATAAATTGTGGAATAGAGGTTTCAGAAGTCTCAAGGGGAAACAGAAAAAAAAGCATCTATGGTACTTGGGATGGTAACATCAGAACAAAGTCAGGTGGATAAGTTTACTAAGTCAATATGATTGGAAGAATAAGCATAGCCAGAGCTAAAAAAAGAAAAAAAAAAAAAAGAAATGGCATATTTAGGGAGAACATATTCTATCTGGAGTTGATGTGTTTGAGGGTCAAGATAGACAGAGGTTTATAGGAAGAGGCAGTGGTCCTCTGAACCACCTTCATAGGGTTGAACTTCGGCAATTGGAGCCATTGAAAAAGTTAAAGGACAGAATTAAATGGCCAGGCTTACATTTTAGGGAAAGATTTTTTGACAGCTGTGTATAGAGGATGGAGTGGATGGGTTGGACATCAAAGGGATGTTATTGCAGCAATCAAGAAAAATTAAGATGCCTAACAAAAGCAATGAAATGATAATGAATAGGGAAAGAGACTATGAAGGTAGAGTTAACCAAATTTATGATAGGGAAGAAAGTGATGACAAAAGAATCAATAGGATAAGATCCAGGCTTGGGTGAATAAATAGAGACTGGCATCAAGTAAAAATAGAAATGACAAGAGATGATACAAATTTGGGAGAGTCATCAATGATTCACATTGAGGACATGTTGAGTTGGAAGTGACTGAGGAATATCCTAGAGTACTTGGGAAGATGGATATTCAAGAGTGTGGCTTCAAGGAAATTTGGACAACCTAGTTTATAGCAATAAGAAAATGTGGAAAGTCAATTTATAAAGACGAGGTCATTTGTACGCATGAAATGAAGCAGGTCTATATATAATAATGAGGTTCTTATGAGCTAAATTGTGTCCCCTCAAAATTCATAGGTTGAAGTCCTAACTCCCAGTACCTCAGAATGTGTTTATCTTTGTAGATAGGGCTTTTAAAGAGGTGATTAAGTTAAAATGAGGGCATGAGAGTGGGTGCTTATCCAATCTGACTGGTGTTCTTATAAGAAGAGGAAATTTGGACACACAGAGAGACACTAGAGAGGTGTGAGAGGAAAGACAATGTGAGGATACAGTGAGAGGGCAATCATCAGCAAGCCAAGGAGAGGCTTCAGGAGAAACCAAGCTTGCAGACACCTAATCTTGAATTAGTAGGCTCCAGAACTATGAGAAAATAAAATGTTATTTTGTTAGACAGGCCTAGCAAACAAATACAGACATTATTCTAGCCTAATACATACTGTGTGCTTGCCAGAAGGATCAACTCTTGTTCCTGGAGCATGCTAAAGACGCATGTCAACATTCTTTCAGTTTCATCTTTCCTAGCTCCTTTCTGTCCACTCCATAATTTCTACAGAAAAAAAAACAACAACTAAGAATTAGCTTTCTTAGTTACATTCACGTTCTAGATTTCTTCCTGAAGACTATACCAAAGATGCATTTACTGAACTTGCATGTCCATAAGTGGCTGAGTGGCTGAGGTTTCTGTTCTTATTTTCTCTGAGGATGTGGTACTCCTACCCCTGACTAACCCTATTGCTATTGCATAACTCCTCAGCAGAGGGTAACCTTATCTTCACAGAATTACATACAATTGCCTACATACCATCCACAGTCACATCTATGTCTTTACAATGAGCTGGAGCACTGATTTCCACTTAGAAAAGTCACATAACTGTTCAAGACATCAGTGAGAAGAATTTTATAGGCATAATTTACCAGGATTGAAATAAATCTGTTCAACATTAATTACTTTTTAACTTCTGTAGATTTAAACTTTCTGTCAGCTGATATCATTTAAACATGAATATTATATATATAAGCTTAAATAAAAAAACCTTCTGGCCAGGTGCCATGGCTCACCCATGTAATCCCAGCACTTTGGGAGGCTGAGGTAGGTGGACTGTGAGGTCAGGAGATCGAGACCATCCTGGCTAGAAACACCATCTTTACTAAAAAAAAAAAAAAGAAAAGAAAAATACAAAATCTTAGCCAGGCGTGGTGGCACATGCCTATAGTCCCAGGTACTTGGGAGACTGAGGCAGGAGAGAATCGCTTGAACCTGGGAGGTGGAGGTTGCAGTGAGCTGAGATTGCACCACTGCACTCCAGCCTAGATGACAGAGCGAGACTCTGTCTTAAAATAAAAAAAAAAACCCTTCTTCAGTAGACCATATTTACAATAAGTTAGCCACTTTTGAAAAACATTCTATCCTTGTTTTATGATTTACAATTATACATTATTAGAAAAATCATTAATTTGTTCATTCTGTAAATGCATACTTATTAATTACCTACTGTGTCTGCTAATGTGCTACGTATTGCAGATATAGGCAAACCTGGACCCTTAAACCCTTACAGACAAGCTGGGGATGAAGGGTTTATTAAAGATTATAAGGACATACTTGGCCTGATTTGCCTTAGTTCCATTTACTCTTGGCAACCTTAGTTCTGTTTACTCTTGGCAAAACAAACAAACAAAAAATCCCTATTTCTGGCATCTTTAACTTCAAACACACAATGCAGGAAAAGCAGCTGTTTGAAGGTAAAATTGCTACAGTTCAACATGCTAATGGTATGCTTGCAATTAGATTTGGAAAATCTATGTTATATTGTGGCTTTCACCACTAGAGATTCAAAATATCAGTACTGGGAAATGAATATCATGGTGTTATTGGCTAAATTTTTCCTCCCAATATTCATTCATTGTTTGAAGTGCTAACCTCCAGTGTCTCAGAATGTGACTTTACCTGGAGATAAAACTTTAAAGCGGGGCGGAGCAAGATGGCCAAATAGGAACAGCTCCAATCTCCAACTCCCAGCGCGAGCGACACAGAAGACCGGTGATTTCTGCATTTTCAACTGAGGTACTGGGGTCATCTCACTAGGGAGTGCTGGACAATCGGTGCTGGTCAGCTGCTGCAGCCCGACCAGC
>NW_016808026.1:4579160-4582342 GCF_001698545.2 Rhinopithecus bieti
TGATATAAATGATGAATTGATGGGTGCTGACGAGTTGATGGGTGCAGCACACCAACATGGCACAAGTATACATATGTAACAAACCTGCACGTTATGCACATGTACCCTAGAACTTAAAGTATAATAATATAAAAAATTAAAAAAACAAAAACAAAAAAACTTTAAAGCGGTAATTAAATTAACATGAGCCCATTAGGATGGACCCTAACCAGTCTAACTGATGTCCTTATAAGATGAGGAAATATAGACACACAGAAAGATACCAGTGACACAGAAACACCGAGAGAGCCATGAGAAGAAATTAGAAGAAGACAGCTATCTTCAAGCCAAGCAGCAAGGCCTCCCAAGAAACCAACCCTGCCAACACCTTAATCTTGGACTTCCAGGCTGCAGAACAGTGAGAAAATACGTTTTTGTTGTTCAAGTCACTCAGTCTATGGTGTGCTATGGCAGCCTGAGCTGACTAATGCAACTCCCATCTGAGGGGAAGGCAAGATCCATAAAATGAAAACCACTTTGGTAGCCCAGCCATTATGTAATTATTTTGGGCATTGCCATATGAGATATCCAGATAATTCAAACCAATACAGGAGTTTTTCTACTCCATTAAATACAAATGAGCCCAGCACACTTTCTTATAATTATGTCCTGCTGTTTAAACCATGATAACTTGCAAAGAGTGTAAAAATGTTTTGCTAGATGGTTTTGTCAGTACAAAATCTGTAACATTTAATGTATAAGTTCCTATCACTGTGGCCCTTCATTTTAATACTTAATAAGGGTTTATTCAGCAATGTTCCCTTCAGTCTTCTCAATGAACCATGATCATTTCTGACACATACAGAAAACAGAGCAAACTTTCTTGAATTAATAAAATTAAGTCTGTCAGATTTAAGCCAGTTGGGTATTAAATTTAAACTAGACCAAATACTGGCTGAGCATAGTTGCAGCTTGTGTGGATCAGATTTGGCATAAAATTGAGTTTGTGATGTAATGTAAATTGTCAAAATGATACTGCTTCAAATTCCATGTGGTTTATTTTTTAAATGATATATATCATACAGAAAAATAAAGCTTAATGTGAAAATAACTACTTAGAAGAACAATAGATTGAGGATGTAAGTTGAGCATTCACTAAGAACTGGCATATGGTTCTGCATAATAATCCAGGACTTCATTGTTTCCATTTGGATTGAACAGAAAATGAGACAAGGCCCAGTAAAATGCTGCTTTCATTTTTCCTTTATGTGCAAATTAAAATTTTTTTTGCACTTTAGTAATAGATACCTTTTACTTTTTTATGCGTAAAATTTTAATTGCATTTTTAACGGAAATAAATCTGTTTGACACAATTGCCACAACTGTGACTATGTTAGAATAAACTCAATTAACTTACATTGTTAAAATGTATATGCCTGCTTGTGACAAATTCAATCTGAGTTTGAAATACCAATTCCATATTATAGTCACCATTTCAATGAATTAAGATTCCTGTCAAAGTACCCCTGGCCAAAAACAAAATTCCACAAGTTCCATAGGATAATTTTGAAATACGTATAATAAAGGGACAACTGAATAAGATAATTGTGTCATAAACCTTCAAATGAAAAAGGTATAGAGAAAATTTAGATTAATATTTAACACTAATAGCTGCTTGTCTAATTACATCAGAAAGCTAGCTATTTACATTTTGCCATTTTAATTAAATGCAAATTTCCTGAGTTTTCCACAGTTATTTTCCTACATTTTCTTTAAATATGGCAGCAGACAATAAAAGCACTAATTCTAGGCATAATTAAAATAATAAAATAATAAAATGTTTTGTAGTCAAACATGTTAAGCTCTTTCAAATTATCATATTCATTCAACAAATGTTTCAGCATTCCTGTTATCTCTGGGTACTGTGGTTCACAGGCATGGTCTCTACACACATGGAGCTTATAGTCTAATGAGAAAGATGTAGATTCAATAACTAAACACACACACAAAATAAATAAAAATGTGGTTGTTCATTGTGTGCCAGTGCACTGTGCAAAGTACTTAAATATATTCTGTCATTCAATCTTTATAATACCATGAGGTTGTTTTTAGCCTCATTTTACTCAAGAAGAAATTGAAAAACAGAGAAGTTCATTAGCAACCTGTGGTCATATAGCCTGTAAGTAGCAAAGCTGGGATTTAAACCCAGGCATTCTGGCTCCAGAGCTTATACCCTTAAATACTATAAACACCTCTCAAATCGTTGTAAATTCTGATGAATGATGTAAGAAAATATACCATTTACAAAAATACATGTACACAAAGCCAAATTTAAGTGGAAGCTGTCAATGGAAGCCTCTCAAAAGTACTGACGTCTACCCCGAGGTAGAAGGACAACTGAAGGTAGTGAGAAGACAGAGCTGGAGGTGGGGTGGTAGTGTTTCTAGCAGAATAAAGAGCCTGTCCCAAGACTCTGATTTTTTAAAAAAGAAGAGGTTACTTGTTTGAGCATTTTTTTTTCTAAACTTTGCATTACAAAAAGTCAAGTTGTATTTTATATTTTATATTTCATTCCAAAATTTTAATTTTTTATGCAGAATAAAAGCTGCATTTTTTGAAAATAACGATAAAAAATGCTTTATGAACCAAAAGATTGCCAAATTGCTTTGCAGGGTACCAAGAGTGCTGATACAAACAAAACAAAACAAACAAACAAACAACAACAACAACCAACCTCATGACAGAAAGTACCATTTTCAAATGTATTTCCACCAAAAAGTTATCTTAAACCAGATTTTTTCCCACCAAACTATATGTTTTCAATTTTGTCCTTGCAGTCAAGAAAAGCTGCCAGGAAGAGATCAGTGTAGGCATACATGAAGGCATAAACCCTCATGGCTTGTTCTCAGAACTGCAAAGAACTCAGATTTGGCTGAGGTGGATGGTGAGCTATGGGGAGGAGAAGCTTTCAGGGAGAAAGATAAGACTGGACAGGGAAGTAGGAATCAGACTGTGGGAGAAATTATAAGCCATCACAACAGATTTATACTTTAGGCAATGAAAAACTATCAAAATGGCTAGAGGAGATTTGCATTTTAGGAAGCTCTTTCTGAGAGCACCAGAAATTCTCTCAGCGAGAAACATAACAGCTATTAAAAAAAAAAAAAAAAAAAAAAAAAAAAAAAAAAAAAAATTTAAAAAAA
>NW_016808026.1:4582376-4609071 GCF_001698545.2 Rhinopithecus bieti
AAAAAAAAAAAAAAAAAAAAAAAAAAAAAAAAAAAAAAAACTGTTGAACATATTAGCATTAAAAAATCTCTTAATTAATTCAACTGTAAATTCATTAATAATTTTCCAAATGGCAAAATAAAGTATGAGGCAGAAAAGTAAAATCACATGTTTTAGTTTTCATATCAAGGGTACTTTATTTAATATAACTTTGAAAAGTGATCATAAGCTCTATATGGTGGCATCAATGAACCTGATGAACTAGCCTATGGAAAAGCACCCAGCACATGCCTGAAATATATGTTATTTCATTTCCTAAATTCCATTATCAACTGTGTCCTCAAACTAGTATTATTTCTGTTCTCTATTTGGAGACATCCAACACTACAAGAGGTCAAAGCAATAAATTTAGTGGGGAAACTAATTTATATTTGCAATTTGAAATTTATGGGCATTCATGGCACTGATTATTTGTGTGATTAGTGATAACAGGTCAAGAGTCACAACTTTAAAGCCATCTCTTAATCATCGTTTCTCTTTAGATTTGTTGCCAATTTATCAAGACCCTGTTCTAGACCACAAAATAATTACTCAGTATTGTTTTGGGGAAACTACTCCAACCATGATCCTTTCTAAATTCTTACATCTAAAAAATTAACATCAGGGATAGGTGTGGTGGCTCACGCCTGTGATCCCAGCATGTTGGGAGGCTGAGGCAAGAGGATTGAGGAGGAGTTTAAGGATGCAGTAAGCTATGATCGCACCATTGCACTCCAGCTTGGGTGACAGAGCATGACCTTGTCTCTAAGAAAATGATAATAATTAGTTAAATTAAGGACCCAACTGGAAGAAGTTAAAGTGGGAGATAAAATAAACACATGCCATATAAAATACTTGTTTTATATATGCCTAGCACATGAAACAGGTACAGGGAATATATAATAATATAAAATAAATATGTATTACAAAATATTTAAAAAACTTAAATATAAATATAAAAGCAGGTAAAGGCAATATAAAAACAAGTATTTAATGCTCCTCACTTTAACAACATCGCTAGGAATTATTCCTGTTTATGTCCATGGCGAAACTGACCCTCAAAGGCACTGTGTGACACACTTCCTTCCACAAGCAAGCAGAGTAAAAGAATTTAGGCTTTGGAATCAGACTCACCTGGGTGTCAATGCTGCTTTCTCTATCATACCATGTTTCCAGGGAGACGACCTTATTTTTTACTATTCTTCTTCTTCTTGTTATTATTATTGAAATGGAGTCTCTCTCTATTGCCCAGGCTGGAGTGAAATGGCATGATCTCTGCTCACTGCAACCTCCGCCTCCTGGGTTCAAGCTATTCTCCTGTCTCAGCCTCCCAAGTAGCTGGGATTACAGGCATGCACCACCACGCCTGGCTAATGTTTTTGTATTTTTAGTAGAGATGGGATTTCACCATGTTGGTCAGGCTGGTCTTAAACTCCTGACCTCAGGTAACCCACCTGCCTTGGCTTCCCAAAGTGCTGGGATTACAGGTGTGAGCCACCACACCCGGTAGAGAAGAGCTTATCTTAGTCATCTTTTTCTCTCCAGCATTTAACAGATTAAATGATTCAGAAGAGAAGTCTAATCAATATTGAAGGAAAAAAAGAGGGAAGAAAACTTCATAATGTAGCAACCCTGAGATCATTTTTAGAAAAAATTTCAGTACATAATCATTTATGAATTCCGTACATAATTAGGAAATTATTTCTAGATGTGTCCTGGAAAGAGCTTTAAGGAGGAGCTGTTGTTGATTAAAATGATCCAGAAAAAGAATGAAGTCAAATGAACAATTGAAAATCAACTTTATACTTCCCAAATTATTTAAAAAAAAAAATTTTAAAAAAGGAGAATGTTTACAAAAAACGGTATGACAGCAACTGCACATTGTCCCCTAATATCTGTTTTCCCTTTCTTCTACACTAGAAGTTTTTAGTTTTAGCTAACCATATGACTACCCGGAATAAAAATAACACTTCTCTGTTTCCCTTTCATCTAAGTGTAGCCTCAGGACTAACTTCTGGCCAATAGAATGTAGAGGAAAGCAATGTGTTGAACTTCCAGTATACGCCCCTTAAAGGAAAGGCTATGACCCGTCTTCTACTCTCTCCATCCTGCCTCCTGGAATGTGGATATGATGAAGCACCATCTTGATCCACGAAATAAGGGAAACAGCACTTATGCTATAGATGCAAGAAGCAGAGAAGTAGCCTGTGTCCAGTTCTGGACATGAGCAGCCATGCCAGCCCTGGACCACTTTCCTTCATACTATTAGATAAGGGAAAGAGCATGTATTAATAATTTGCATAAGCCAATGTTATTTGGGATCTCTTATTACATGCCACTGAACTCAAATACTCAACAACACCCATGGAGCCCATGATGGCAGGGTTCTAGCCCTCATGGGACTAGCCCATCCTCTCCTCACATCTCAGGATTTCCTTCCTTCTAATAAAACCGAAACCAGGAAACCATTCACAGGGAATCAGAAATCAGCTTATGTCTTTAACTGGGCAAGATGGCTAGTGGAAGAAATTCTAAGTTCATGGAAACATTTCCCAAGCCAGAAGACAATTTTAGCCACATGGCTTTCTTCTTCTCAGTGTGATGAAAAGAAAATCTATCTATCTATTTATCTGTCTGTCTATCTATCTATCTATCTATCTATCTATCTATCTATCAATCATCTATCTATCATCTATCTATTTATCTATCTATCTATCTATCTATCTATCTATCTATCTATCTATCTGTCTATCTATCTATAACAGCAAGTTTCTCTTATTTTGAAGAATGGAGTCAAAAAGCGTAAAAGCGTACCTATGTCTGAATACTTTTCTCTGTGTGTATGTGTGTGTGTGTGTGTGTGTGTGTCTGTGTCCTCTCTTCTTTTTTATTTTAAATCTATAGAAGACTCAAGGCTTTGTAAACTAAGTTAGCTAATATAAAAACATATATTAAGCAAGGCAGAAAACTTTAAACAAGCCACCTGACAAATGACTAGAGGGTAGGATTTACATCCAGAGTCCCAGGTCATGGAGGATTATCCTTAGATATTTTTCAAATTTTACTGGCTTCTGCTCTAGGCCCTGTGTATATTAAACTTTATAGTAAAGATAAAACTCGGTTACATGCTGAAATTTCTGATTTTGAGCATTTTGCCTGCTATTTAAATGAGTATCAATTCTTAAAAATTCAATAAAATAACCCTCAGTGATGTAAAATGAGTATGAATTCTTAAAAATTCAATAAAATAACCCTGAGTGATGTCTCTTTATTACAATATTGGAATAGCCTATGTACTGCAACCTACTGGCTATGTATCTTGAGCAAGTCACTTAAACTTGCTAAGTCTTGATTTTTGTTTTGTTTTGTTTTTTTCATCAATGCAGTAGGGATAGTAACTATACTTGACTCATAGGATTGTGACGTGAAACATTGATCAAGCTCTTAGCAGACTGCCTGGCTCATTACAGGAACTAAGTAAATATTAGCTGTTATTCACATTATGATTGTGATTGCTGATTGCAAAAGACATTTGCAGTTTCTGTACTCCAAAACTTGATCTGCTTCCTATGGGGGATGGTATTCCTTGACCATTATCTGTACACCATCTGCTCTAGTTTTTTAATACAAATTAGTTCATTTTAAGCAATCCATATATTTGCAAAGTGGCTGAACAGTCAGGAAGTTAGTCTACATCTGTGAAATAGAGTAAACTAATGGTACAAAGTAAATTTCTCAATTAGCTTTTTAAATTTTAGCTATTTGAAAATCACACAAACTTCACGTGTGCCTTTTTGTCCAATAATAGCTAATACTTATATGATTACTACGTGGTTTGGTCACTAACAAAGTACCTTTCGTTATTAAGACAACTTAATAATTACACCACTTACTTTGCTCAATTCTAAAAGACCACACAGAAAATACTTTAATTCCTCATGGCTTTCATAATAAAGATAGGGTAAACATATATAAACTGTGTGTGTATGTATACCAACTTGTAAAATAAAATGACATGAGAAGAAAACAAGAATATTCATCCTTTTCCACTGATCGCTATGAACCCAAAATAAGAAAAGATTACACAATTATAAAATTTCCTGGAGCTGCACTTTTTAAAGGACTGTATCTAACAGAAATGAGAAGATGGCATAAGGTGGAAATACAGGTTTGTGAAATAGACATTGTCTTGCAACACATTTATTTTTTTATCAAGAAGATCCCAAATGTAATTCAAGGACTAAAAAATGCTTCCAAGTAGCTGATAATGCTTTTTAAATCTTCATTTACTTCCAATAAAGAAATGTATATTGTGTTGTATTTACTCTGCAGATGATCACCATCCATCTTACACTCTCCACCTCACCTCCCATAACCTTTACACACACTTCCCACCCCATCCAAAGCAAGCCAAGAAAAGAATAAATTCCCTTAATTGAAAAAATAAAATAAAACATAATCTTACATCCTGATTGTTTATTTTAAAGCACTGAATTACAGCCATTTTGCTTAATTTATTTTCAAATCATTTGTATCTGAGTGTGACTAACACATGGTACTTACAATATAAAAATACTTAAAATATCAGATTTTAATAATCCTTAGGTGGCTTTATGCAAAGCAGATGTTCTATTATGCTTTCCAGATGCTAGCTGTAAGCACAATTAATTAAAGACAGTGCTTACATATCATTTTAATACATTTCAGTACATAGTTAAAACTATGCTAAAGAAAAGAGAGAATGAGCAAAAGCCAGCACTACTCAACTGCAAAGAGAAATGCCAAGAAAGAGTAAGTTCACATGTCATGCCAACAATAGACAGAACTAAAAAGCAACTGTAACCAAACTAAGAAGCACTTGCTTGGTGCATTTGATGGCACTAAGAATGATAAAATACCAACTTTGTTCACAGCTTTGCACACTGCATGCCTTGGGTGAGGTTTCAACGCAGTTATTAGTTATTCCAGAAATCTTCGGCCAATTTAAGATGCAAATTAACACTTTAGGAATGCAATAACTTGATAATACTCAGATCAAATGGTTTTTACCTGGTTTGCTAGAGAAGGCAATTTTTACATTTCAAACAATACTAGCTTTTCTATGTTCATCTTACTCTTTCAGGATATCACATATTCTATTTTATTAAGTGCTACCTTGCCTTTGTGTGCTCTACAAATTTTCTCTCTTCAGTATTTAAACTCTATGAGCACTGACTACTCAATAAATTCAAAGGCCTATACTGGGGGAGGCAGGAATAAACTAGCCAGTGTCCCCTACTCAGAGATAAAAGTCTGTATTCAGAGACTATCAAAGCCTAATCATCAAATTCAGTACCTAATTTACCAAGACTTCTGGTTATATGAATTGAATTTACCTTAGTTATCACAACCTCTATCACACTCAGTTTCCAGTAGCATTTTCTCAAGGTCAAGAACACAGGCAAGCTGTTGTTCATCCATAAATTTAAAAAAACACCTCTTTCAGATCAACCAAATGGATATATATGAATCATTCATTGTTTGCAAAGCATAGTGCTACCTCCTTACAAATAAAGCTAAGGTAATCAGAATTGGAAAATCAAATATGAAATAACTTATTAATCATCTACTTTCTAAATTTTGCCTTTTGAATTCCCTAGGAACATGCTATCCTTATCTTCTAAACTGTAAAAGAGGGAGAAGCCCCTTCATTTTTACTCTAAACACAATGTGAAGAGATTACCATTTGTTTTCTTTATGTGGTCACTTTCAGATATGTCTGTCTTTACAAAATTGAAAAGTTAACTTGGCTTATTTGGTTAACTTAACCCATATAAAACTGATTAATATTCTACATTAACTGCAAAATTCCACATAGTTCAGCCTATAGAAACCAACTTTGTAACTTGAACATACTGTTTCATAACATCAGTAGTCTGAAAACTTTTTCATTTAAGTCAGTGGGATCTGATTATTTGTACCATTGATTTGGTGACTTTAAAATGATATTTTCATTTTTTTAAAGCAAGATACAGAAAGATGGAAAATAAATGTGCAAAGTAAAAAGGGGATACTTTCCTCTAAAGTGAAAGTAAACTCATGTGATAAATTGGAGAAAACATCCTTTTCCTAAGCTCCAAGTTGATGTTCCTACAGATTATTTTTTTTAACAGCCTACTTTCAGAACAGTTTCCTTTTGTCCATCGTGCAAGGGTTGGGAGGAGGGGATACAATAGACAGTGTATACTGACCTCTCACCTTTGGGGACAAATTTTAACCAAGTCCATAGATCCATGCCCTCTTAATTCATTACTACTGAACAGTGGCTACATAAAATCACAAAAACTAGTCACTCGAGGTTAACCAAAACCTCAGAACTACATGGGCACAAAACTGAATTCATCTTTTAAGGTCAGGAGACATCTTTATCTTTCTGGGGGCCCAAAGGTGCATCTGACTAAAAGGATCACATTACGACCACCCTGGCTGTACCTGCAGCCTGAATATTAACAGATAAGTGAATGATTAGTCAGAAAAACAATAAAAATCCTCTTCAGAAAAAATGAGGGAAAAAATGAGAATATTTTACCTCGCAAGCCTAATATTATTAAATTAGGTTTTCTTAATGGACTAGGTTTTGATTGGAAGTGGTACTGGCTGCTCAGCAGGGACTGTTGACAGAGTCCTGCTGAGTTCAGCACCTTGCCCTTGAACAAAAATACTATCAAGTCATTCTATTAGCCCATGCCCTGGAGGGTGCTGTCCACCCTGTAAAACACTGTGCAAAAATTGATCATCGTTATACAGTGCTCTGATCACAAAGAACTTCATTCGAGATTCTCGATAGCAATACGGTTGACATTTTTGTGGCAAGATCAATAGTTTGTAAGTGTCAAGTTGTCCTTTAGGATCAGCAAAATAAATTCTGAGGGTTGGTTCTAATTCGACTTTAAACCATATACTTTTAGCTAACCCATTAGAACTCAACACTACCAGGATTTCTCTAGTTCATTTGTTTATTTTACTTGCTTATTGTCTTTCTCTCCATCTCCTAAAAGGTAAACTCCACGAAGGACCTAATTATGATCTGTCTCATCCACGGCTGGCTCTATCTCTAGGGCCTAAATAACCACTGACACTGAGGACAGCATGTAGTAAATATTGCTGAACAAATTAATTGGGTAATGAAAACTTTAGTATTAACACTAGTAATAACATCCATCCACAAGAAAACACTATAATAAGGATGATTTCTTCTTTATATTTATTATTTGTCCTTTCTCAATTCTGTTTTCTCCAACCTTACAAACTTTTTCCAACCTGGACAAATTATTTGTCAAGGGTTTGCAGCTGGGCTATGAGTAACAAGAAAACATTTATACAGCACTTTAAATTTCTGCCTTAAAGCATTATATGTAAATAAAATAGGACATGTATGAGGGGCAACATATACCAACTTGTATTATTCAAGAAATCAAACATTTATTGGGTCTCTACAAGATATCAGGCACTTTCACTCAAACTATTATGATTAATCCTCACTAGATCCTCCAGGTGGAGAATGCGCTTCTAGGTTTACCAGTTAGGAACAGTGCTCATACTGGTTGAGCCTATTGAGCAGTTATGATTTGAATGTACTCTAATTCAGCATTTTGTCACAGCCTTGGTTTTTTAATAGTTACTTTTCCATCCCAGCAGACACTTCAGTGCTTTGTTATTTTTCTATCCATACAGGGAATGTGCCTTGGCAATGGGGAAGAATTCGCCTTCATGTAAAGATCTACTCATCAAAGGCAGCAAAACCTGATATTTAAGAGCCTAGGCTCTGGTTGTAGGCTGTTCACAACTGGCTTTGTCATTCATGGACAGAGTGACCTTGGGCTTAATACCTCTTTGCCTCAGTTGCCTCACCTATAAACAAAGATAATAAACAGTAAATGTCAACCATTGCTAATAACAAAGTAGACCACTGTAGTTGTTAGTAACACGCTATACAACTTCTTCATTTCTTTAGCAGGTTTTAAAACATGTCACCACACCTTCCATTTCTCTTCTTTTTTAAAAAAAAAGTTGGAGTCAGGGGGTACATGTACAGGTTTGTTACCTGGGCATATTGCACGACGCTGAAGTTTGAGGTATGGGTGGCCCCATCACCCAGGTAGTGAGCATAGTATCCAATAGGTGGTTTTTCAGCCCACGCTCCCCTCCTTCCCTTCCCTGCTCTAGTAGGCCCCAGTGTCTATTGTTCCCATCTTTATTTCCATGTGTACTCAATTTTTAGCTCCCAGTTATAAGTGCTATGTTTGGTTTTCTGTCCCTGTGTTAATTAACTTAGGATAATTGCCTCCAATTGCATCCATGTTGCTATAAAAGACAAGATTTTGTTCTTTTTATGGCTCTGTGGTATTCCATGGTGAATATGTACCACATTTTCTTTAATCCACTGTTGATAGGCACCTAGGTTGATTCCATATCTTTGCTATTGTATACAGCCAAGCCTTCCATTTCAAGTAAGAAGTCCATTTTTGAGGAACTCCCTTTCTTGGAAATGAAAATGGTTTGGAATTTAGTAACAAAATCTGCCTAGAACTAGAGTAAGATTTAGAATATCTCATATATATGTATGGAAAAGAGAAATAAAAAAGAAAAGATTATAATGTGAATTTTCAAAACCATTGTCATGGTTTTAATCTTTCTTTTCTGTTCTACAAGTTTTTATAAGTTGTGGAGACAAACCTATTGGCATAAAAGTCGAAATGCTGAAAAGAGCTCATCTCTTTTTCTGACAGCTCTGTCACTCTAGCCTTTATCATATGAGATTTTTTAAAAATAATACATTTGTTGATATGTTTCACATGCCCTACAATTTACCCATTTAAAACGTGCAATTCAATAATTTTTAATATATTCACTCAGTTATGCAACCATCACCACAATTTCAGAATATTTTTATTGCTCCCCCCAAAAAACCTCATACCCATTTTCCCTCAACTTCCCCATCCCTAGGCAACCAACAATTTACTTTCTGTTTCTATGAGACATTTTTAAATGACAGATACAAAGGTTAAATTAATACATGAATTAAAAATTATATAATAGATTATATAAAAGTTTTGTAACTAAAACTTAAATCATTTCTTGAACACTCAGAAATAAAAATGTTAAAAATGTATAAGAAATAGATCTTATAATCAACACGTACATATATATACTCTACTGTGGTGCTGAGACTATAAAGGAGAGTAAGGTGCTGTGTATTCAGAAAGAATCTGCGGTAACGGGACATGAATAAATAAGAAGCACAGACAAAGTGTCAGTAAAGAAGACCAAGACATGAATTCTATGGACACTCAAAGGAGGAAGGGATCCCTGATGACTGTGGTAGACAAGGAAAAGTAACTCAGGCAGAAAGGGATGGGAAAGACTGAGATAAGAGAAGGGGATAGGAATTTTAATTTTCAATTACAAGTAAAACCTGTGCTTTGTTTATAATGCAAAGATTCCAAAAGAAGTCACCCAAATCACTCTGAGTCATCAATTTACAATATATTTACATGAAAATTAAATGGATCCATCTATAACTTTTCTTAAAACATTTTGGAAATACATTTTTAAATTAAATGATATCTGATCAGCTAGGGTTTTTTGTTCATCATAAAATGTCATATTTTCCTATATGGATAAAGTTGCTATTTCCAAAATCAAAAGAATAAATATAAAAATACAGAAAAAACAGAAAAGATAACATACTGCAAAGAGACACACAAGCTTTTTAGAGTGGGAATTATTATGACTATGAAATGTACACTGTTTTAAACATACTTCTATATAAATCCATCCCCTCTGCCAGATCCTGAACTTCATTGGAGTCTTGAAGGGGGTTCATTTAACAGAATCTATCTTCCCTGCCTGCATTCTTAACAACTGAAAGATAAGACAAGGAAAAGGGTTGGGAGAAGCCAAAATATTACTTTTATTTCTGACAGAACTAGGCTGAAAGAAGTGTCTTATATCTGCAGTCAAATGTGATACCAAACTCTAGAATCAATCTCCAGATGGATAGAAAGAGCCTTTGCTTAGAGGAGCAGCTGAGAAGCCATGCCCTCTGCATACACTTCAGTCAGGACGAAGAGGGCGGTGGAGTTAAGCATGCCCAATTCTTTCTTCAAATGTATCAAGAAAATTAATCTGCCTGCTCAGGGGCGATTAACTTGGTTGTCAAACTTGAGTGCTCAACAGAATCACCTGGAGGGCCTTGTTAAACCACAGGTTTGCAGTTCTGATGAGTGCCCAGGTGATCTTGATGTTACTGGGCTGGATGGTGGGGTGGTGGCAAGAGCACGAATTTCGAAACAAGGCATAGCAAATGGTCAAGAGCATCACATTTACTAAGAGTGAGAAGGATCTATCCACAACAACTTCCACAATGGCGCTTGCTTATCCTGGTGGCATTCATTTCCCTTCCTCCATTCATGATGGGCACAGGGCCTGGTGCACAGAGGCAATAAATTGTTTGCTGGATTGAACTGAACAAGAATGTTGCTTGACTTGTTCCAACTAAAATATGAAAACAATTTTGAAAACAATTTAAAACGTCACTCTTGAACTTTCACCTATTTTAAAACTAAACTTCATATGTGTTCATGTGAAGTTCTTGATTCTGATGTATCACTGATTCACCACTTCCTGGGGGCAGGTTGGATATGAAGTAGGAATGACTTGAGGCTACAGTGCAGCAAGCATGCCTATTTCTGTACAATTTTCCCCTGAAAGTACCAGAAACTCTTCCCAAAAGGGCATTTCCATCCCACTGTTTCTCAGGGGGATTTAGTAGTTTGAGTAACTGGGAAATTAAAACCAAGAGTTTGACTTTTCTGATATGACTCTAAACATTGGAAGGTTTTCTTATCTTTCCTCATCTGGCAACTCCTTCTATTTATGCTCCCTTCCACTGCAGATAAATCCTTCATTCAATATTTCTAAATTATATTCAGACATTTCACAGATAGAGAGAAAATTTTATTCTCTATTTTGCAGTGAGTCTTATAAAAGCAATTTAGGGCACATTAAATGAAGGAAGATCCAGCTAATAAGACTTCACCAACTTCAGATCCTGAAAAATTTAAAGGAAACCAACACTTATAAGGAAACAATTGTTATAATGGTAACGTGAATCCAGAATCCAGAAATGATATAATTAACGCACTGGATTTTATGAAGTCAGAAAAGCTTACTGGCAGGAATTTGCAAGAAATATGGAAAGAGTCTGGAACCCTCGAATTCTATGAACTACTCTTTGACTGCCCTCCACTGGCTAGATTTCAGAGTGCTATTCAGACTGTACAGCACTTGGTCTTAAGATTTTACAAGAAACATTCGCAGTGGGTTTTCAGAAAGTTTGTGTGATTCATTTTTTCCTATATTTCTGTACAACCAAAATCAATGCCTTTAATCTATCTTTAAGCTTTGCTGATACAAATCTTGATTTTCAATTTGTACTTGTCACTCTAAGAGATTTTCAATAATAATAATAAAATCATTGTACTCAGGAATGACCCCATATGAGGAACCCAATATATTGCATCTTCTGTGAAAAAAGACTTCTCTTCTTGTAATTTAGTAAAAGACATGATTCTCTGAATGCAGGGGCTGTCACAAGGGCTGTAAAGTTGACTTTATGATTCCTTATTTGCCCGTCATTTTATCATTCTATACCTCAGTGTGTCTCTATTTATTGACAGAACCCAAACACAGATGTGTGGCATCTTTTTAATTGGAAATGTTGTTTTGTAAGGTTTCAAGGAATATCAGTGAGATAATGCCTTAAAAACTTGGAGGGCACTTGTGGAAGTTTAGTCAATATGGTTTTAGTTTTTAAATGTCTTAAGTGGAAAATCATAATCTTTACATCCTTAGTTTCTTAGCCTGTGAACTGATAGTACAGATGGGGACAGTTCAGATATAAAGAATATCTTACAAGCCAGACCCCTGTGTCTCCTCTGTCCCCTTGTTACTGAAATAGAATGACTGATGCTCCAGGAACACTGGTAGGGCAACCTATTCCTTCATCGTCTACCCGAAGGAAGTGACCTCCTGTCACACAATAGAAGGCTGAAAATATCTCCACTTTTCATCAAGAGAGGAGGTTTCTAGGACAAAGTTTCAGTCCTACCCATTATGAGAGAAATTGTTCCTGCAGAATAAAACCCTAAGATTGTGCAAAGGATAGAACTTGCACTGGAAACTTGAGGGTCTAAAATGTTATACAACTTTATGTTCTCCGAATCTAAATAAATCTGAGATTGAACACACATCACATTGAGTTATCACGACATTAAGTTTTAGTCGTTATGATTTTGGGGGTTCTCCTACCCTAGGTTCAGATGAAGATCCCAGTAATCTTGTGTGGAATAAAATATTTGTAATGGCCCCTCCAATTATCCATCCTCCCTGATTCCCCTGACACTTAGCAACATCCAAGCCCACAGGTTCTGCCTTAACCCTGTCATACCATGGGGAGGGGAACCACAGGTACCCACTGTTCCCAGAACCTGCAGCCTTTCTCCCGCCTAGTCCTGGAAAATCTCCCCTTTTATACCTCCCAAGCACCTCTTCTCCTACCTCTCTGGATCACCCACGAAAATCTCCTTAATGAGTTCCAGCTTTCACTGCAGCCAAAGACGAGGTACTGTCTTTAGCATCAGCTGGAAGGCTTGCCAAAGACCTCCTTGGAGGTAGATAAGCACCAAGGCAGGAAAAATGCAAAAAATTAAATAAAACTTGGTTTCCATCTTTTCTGATTCTTCCACATAAATCAAATTAAAACTCATATTGTTACATCAACAAATCATTCTGCCATATTTTCAAAATCAGAGAAAATGAACAAATGAGAAAGGAGGTTGAGAAACTAGAAGAAGATTTAAAAAAGAGGCCCTCTTTCTCTGGGTATTTTAATTCATTGTTTAGCTTATTTATTTATTTTTGCTGCCACCTGCTGGTGTGCACCGATTCCTAGTGCACTGAGCCAGTGAGAGAGAAAATTCATGCTTTAATTCGCTGCAGCCTGCACAGATCTGTAGGGTTCAAAGATAAGCTCCTTCAGAAAATCAATCTTAAAAGGTGACCAGTAAAATATTTATAATGCTTTTTTGTTTGTTTGTTTGTTTGAGACGGAGTCTCGCTCAGTCGCCCAGGCTGGAGTGCAGTGGAGTGATCTCGGCTCACTGCAAGCTTCGCCTTCCTGGTTTACGCCATTCTCCTGCCTCAGCCTCCCGAGTAGCTGGGACTACAGGCGCCCGCCACCACGCCCAGCTAATTTTTTGTATTTTTAGTAGAGACGGGGTTTCACCGTGTTAGCCAGGATGGTCTCGATCCTGACCTCGTCATCCGCCCGCCTCAGCCTCCCAAAGTGCTGGGATTACAGGCGTGAGCCACCGCGCCCGGCCATAATGCTTTAAATACAAATTCAATTGTAATATAGTGGGGGAGAGGTCTTAGAGGAAAATGATGACGATTACAATACCAGAGGTCAGTAGGATGGAGCCAGAATGAAGCTAATGTTTGGGAGGTTTTAGAAATGCCTTGGGATGCAGTGCTTCTGTATTTGTAACAGCATCTTCTTGGCTCCTATAGTTATTCATGCCGTGACAGAAGATAAAGTAATCAGAATGTATTTGAACTACTAAATACATGTTCCACTGAAGGCTTGCTCATCTCTTGCCCATTTTATTGTTTATCTAAAATGGCATCGTCTAGAGTTGATAGAATCTTATTTTTTGAAAAATGATGAGCAACAATATATAGTCTAAAATCACTCCAAAATGCCATCAGGAAACAAATTAATAAATTCTACAATTCTAAATTAATTAGACTCCATGCTACATACAATAGCCTTAATGTACGAGGACTGGCTTGATGTCATTCAGTGTATATTCTGGAATTAATATGCTGAGAGCTTTTCATCCAAAATCAAAACAAAAAAACCCAAAAGATCCAGTGCAGAAGTATGTTGTATATGTTCTTGACCACATATAGAATCAAATCCTAGGCTATAAGGTTTCTCAGGGTCCTGGATTCAGCACGGACTAAAATATGTACTGACAGGATGGCATTATAGGCCAACATCCTGTGAGCCTCATCAGTCACTCTTGAGAGATTTCAATTTCATAAAAAGAATCAGCCACTACTGAAGACATTGCTGCTTACAGTCCAAGCTTAAGCAACTGTCTAAACATCACAAATTAAGACATATCTCAGGTCATGATGGAGTCATGGATATAGAGTTCATGATAAAGTCATTCAACATTGCTAATTGAGTGAACAAAATGTGGCATTTAGAAAATACACCCAATAGACTATTGATATTGTTTGGCTTTGTATCCTCACCTAAATCTCATCTTGAATTGTAATCCCCAGGTGTTGAGGGAAGAGCCTGGTGGGAGGTGATTGGATCATGGAGGCAGTTTCCCCCATGCTGTTCTCGTGATAGTGAGTGAGTTCTCACGAGATATGTTGGTTTTATAAGTGTGTGGCAAGTTCCTTGTTTGCTTGCTTCTCTCTCCTGCCACCTCGGGAAGTCGTACCTGCTTTCCCTTCTGCCATGATTGTAAATTTTCTGAGGCCTCCTCAGCCACACAGAACCGTGAGTCAATTAAATCTCTTTTCTTCATAAATTTTCCAGTCTCGAGTAGCAGTGTGAGAACGGACTAATGCAACTGTGTATTAACAAACTTTTATTCACAAATGTCTCCCAACTTGAACTAGTTTAGACAAAATGGGAATTTGATGGTTAATAGTATTCAACTGCAGTGTATAAAGCCAAGCCACAAGAAGACTGGGGATCTGGGTGGGCCTTCGAAATAGCAAAATAAGGTCTTGGGTGTTTACAGTGTTCATGAGCTGTGCTTCTCAACTCATAACAGCTTTATCTATGGTCTATAAAGTTTTCCTTCACAAGGAGACATTATTCCCTCTACCAGCTTCTTAGCTTCCCATTTCCACCACTCCTGCCACTTAAACAATTCCTAGAGAAAAGCACTGATTACCCTGAGTCAAGGATCCACACCTGGACCAACCAGGTGTGGTGAGAGAAAACGTGGAGTAACAGTTTAGAGCAGGAACACTGAATCCTAACTTCTCCAGGTATGTCAGTTTCTTCATAAGTCGAGGAGGGATACAATAATGCCTAGCTCTGAAGTTTATTGTGGAAATTAAAGATACTACATGTTCAGTGCTTAAAACTATGTCAAATGTCTATTGATAGGTGAATGGATTTTTAAAATGTAGTATATACATATAACAGGATATTTTTCAGCCTTAACAAAGAAAAAAATCCTACCATTTGTAACAACATAGATGAAGCTGGAGGACATTACACAAACTGAAATAAGCCAGTTACGAATGGCAAATAGTGCATGATTGCACTTATATGAGCTATCTAAAATAGTCAACTCATCAAGTAGATAGAATGATGGTTGCCAGGGGCTAGAGGAAAGAGGAAATGGGGAACTGTTGCTCAATGCATATAAAGTTTCAGTTACACAAGACAAATATGTTCTGGAGATCTGTCGTACAACATAGTGCCTATAGTTAACAGTATGGTACTGTGCACTTAAATATTTGTGGAAAAGGTAGATCCCATATTAAGTGTTCCTAGCACAAAAAAGAAAACAGTAAAAGGAAGCGAGGAATGAAGAAAGGAAAGAAGGGAAGGGAAAGGATAAAAGAAACACAAAGAGACACAAGGAAACTTGGGGGTGATAGATATATTTATTACCTTTATTGTGGTGGTAGTATCACAAGTATATTCATATGTCCAAATTCATTAAATTGTATACATTAAACATGTGCAATGTTTTCTGTATATTATTGATACCTCAGTAAAGTTGTTAACAAAAACTATGACTGACACAGAATAAGCACCTTTTAAGTGGTTGTTAGTATGCTAGAATGGCTGTTCTCAATCTTGGTCATATATTGGAATCATTTGGTCAACTTTAAAAAATACTTGTTGCCTTGGTCTCATCCCCAGATAATTGGTTTTGAGATGAGACCAAATGTAGACCCAATAACAGATTTTTCAATGTGCTTTTCAGAAAATTTGAATATGCTTCCAGGATTGAGAACTACTGCACTAAATCATAAGCCCTATGGATAGAGGGATTCTCTTTTGTCTGCTCTTCAATTGTCAATGCCTAAATCTAGGCCTGGCACACAAAAGGTGCTCAGAAATATTTGTTGAATGAATTAATGATACAGCTATAGAAATGGCTACATCTAGTTAAATGGGGGCAGCTGTGTGTGTGTGTACACATGTGTACATGTGTACAGAGTGGCTGATAACATTTATCGGGCCATTGTAAGACTAACTGGAGCCCCCTATAACATAGGTATTTGTAAATATTTACCATAAATCAAGTTAATAAATGACTAAATAAAATATTATTCTCCTCCCATAAAAAATAAATCTTAGAGTTTCAAATATAAATTTGAAATTTTTGGACCCCTTCAAATTCCTCTCTAGAACATGGCAGCCTGGGGAGAGCCATTTGCTGACTCCTGGCCCTGCCCGTGGCTGTTTATTTTGCTTCCCAATCCCGTCTTCATCTCTCACTTCAGGGGTACGCAAATGTCTATACCCAGTTCTCACGTCGAACTTCTTCCCACACATCCCACACATAGCCATCAGGCCAGGTATGCACACACTAGCAGCACACACCAGCAGTACTGGCAGACAAGGCAAAGAGAAAGGGGGTTGGGTCCATTTGGACAGGAAAATCTAGATGCTGTCTAACCTGATGGGTGTGCTAGGAAGAGTTGGGTGGGGCAATTGTATGAGCTCCAGATGGTTACATCTTCTTGGCCCGCTAAACTGCTAAGCATTATGGAATTGGCATGACTTGAAGAGGGCCAAAATCGGGCCCTCTAAAGCATGGAGCTCAGGGTAGGGTCCACAGGTTTAAAGTGGGCAGTATGTTGTGTGCTTATGTGTGTGTGTACATATGTGCATGTGCACACACTTGCACCATTAGGAAAAATACTGGACCCATTATAGAATGTAATACTGTATGTAACACAACTCTGTGTAGCTCCTAATGTAAGTTTTGTTCAAACCATTCAGGCATCTATCTCTTATATCAAAATGTGCAAAGACATGCACATGAATGCTCTATGGTCTTCTTCCTTCAACCTGTTGGTGATTCCCCTTTGCATTTAGAAAAAATTTTTACAGGCAATATGTATTCATCACAGCAGTTATTTTCCATAAAATCACCAGGAACACAATGAGTGAATACTAAGCCATTCTTCCTAAGCAAAATAAAAGGTTATATTCCTGCAAGCCTCTAGTCACAGTATTTTCTTCAATTGATCAATATATAACACTATGTATGTGTTTTCTTTTTAAGACATCTTCTTAATACATATTGTTGATTGACACTGAAATCACAATCAATAGCAATATACCTCCTGCCTGAACAAAGCTTATCTAACACATGTATTTTCTCCATAAGGCATATCACAACTTTCTTTCACATAAGAACCTTATGCAAGACTTTGGCCACTACCCTTATGGCTCATTTTAAACATGAAATCTCCAAGAAAAAGGACAAAAATGTAAGAAAAAAGAAACATGGCTTTAACTATATCTGAGAAGGGATCCTTGTGTACAGTATGGGAGCTGAAACAAAAAGGAAAAGCATTGCCTTGTTTGACATTAGCTGGGAACACGCACATCAGGAGACCCAAAGATATGTCACCATATGATAGTGAAAACAACATGAGTATTGATTTGGGGGCTACAAATAAATTTTAGCTAGTAGGCAAATTTGCAACTACAGGATTCATGAATAATGAAGATCAACTGTATTTAATATAACAAAGTCTTAAAATCCTTACACTGGAGTTCAAATTTCTCGGCTGCATTTTGTTTTCCCAGCCTTAATCTCAATCCTCACCAATTTTCCCCTCTTCACTCTCCACTCCCCTGCCTGGATGAAATGCCTTTTCTCTTGCACAGCCCTATAGTCATTCCTCTCCTGATTCTGTTTACTTAAGCCAACATTTACCAGAAACATGCAAGTCCTGGAAACTGCATGGGACAAAGAAAAAGGCTCTTTTCAATATCTGTATGTATTGGGATATGACATTCCAAACCTTTTTATATTAATTTATATTAATTCATATTAATTACTTGAAATGAAAGCACTCTACTCTGATTAATTCAATGACAACCCAATAAAACTAAAGAGGCATTCATGGGTGGAGACAGTAGAGTAAATGTTTTTATATGACAAAGTGGCTAGAGAGCATCAAATGCCATGACCAGGCCAAATTTGATGTGAACAAATTGACCATGGCTTTTCGAAAGTTCATGGTCAAATATTTCTCTTCTTCCCATGAGATAAGCTCAGAGTTGAGAATAACAATTTTAAATTGTTCATTTTCTCTATGAAATAAACTATGAGCTAAAGTTACATAGAAGTTGCATGATAAAATTTACTTTCAAGGATTGATTTCCAACTTTCTGAAAAAGTCTGATTTAAATGACATTATTGCCATCTGATGACTTGTTATACTTCACATAACTTCGCCCATACACATTTGATATATATACATATATATATACACATCCACATATATGATATATATAAGTATATATATTATATATTTGAGATATGTATATAAACGTGTGTGTATATGTTATATATGTACATATATAATATTTTAAGGCTAGTTATAATTCTCCATGCTGTGAATCATTTTACAAGTTGAAAAAAAACAAAACTGGAAAAACTAAGGACCTGTAGTCCATATGTGTGTGTCTTTACAGTTTTTAAAAGAAATGCAAACAATGAATCTGGCTTTTTTTATTTTTTGCTTCAGCAAGCTATTTGGAATACAGAAACGCGTGCTTTCCTCATTGAGTCGTTATTATCCTTAGCTTCTATTTTGGTATCTGCTGCCAGGAAGTGGGTTTCTAATTACCTTTGTGGCCAATAAAGAAAGTTTAGAAACAGATGTTAAGCTACAAATTAATTTCAGCACAAGAGCATATATAGAAAGATATTTCCAAGCATTTTACTCAGTTTATATTCAAATGAAATAATTCAAATTTGTCTTCAATAAATGTGCATTTCACATTTTGAGTGGTGAGGAAAATACAGAATTATGGGAGAGGCTTCAAGATGGCTGGCTGACTAGAAGCATTTCATGCTCACCTTCTCCACTTAGAAAAACCAAAATAATGTATATACAGTTGTACTTTGAATACATTATCCCAGAGAGAATACTGGAATTCAATAGAAAAGTGATCGAAAATCAGGGAAGGAAAAGAGAGGGAGGCAGCCTTTCTGGCCAGGTTCAGATGAAAGCCAGGAAGACTTCCCAGTGTGGCTAAATGGTAAGTAAGAGACTTCCAGTAGCCCACATCCCTACCAAGGAATCATGTAATCCTGGCTACAAGAGAGCTTTTCAGCCCTCCCAATCCCTGGAACTAACATAGGGAGCTGCCAGGAGACTACAGGATGGGACTACTCTAAGGAGAAAGCTCTCACCAGGTCTCACACACTTTCTGACACTTAAGTATCTAAAGCAACATGCCATTTTCAAGTCTAGCCTTTGACAGTGTACACACTGTCCTGTGGTCCAGTGGAACCGAGATTGAGGCATTACAGAAAGACTGTGACTGCTGGGACTGGCAAGCAGTCCCACAGCCAGGGCTAAGAAGGAAAGGAGGCATGGGCTGTAGCTGCCAGTGCCAGGAAACAAGCACCACCAGGACAAAGTCTGGGATCCGGGCAGGGTGTGAGCTGCCAACAGAACTTGGTTGCCAGCTGTATGGGCACTCTTATATCTTGCCAGGGCAGGGATACAAGCTACGTGCTGGCTACCACTACCGAGGCTAAGGGTAGGGTAAGCCCTGCCAGGACTGGGGCAAGAGAGGGACATGCATTTCCCAACCACCAGTCCAGGCTGTGGCCACCAAGAACAGCCCACCCTCTCCAGTGGCAGGACCTTAGTATGGCTGCTACCACACTTCACCTGAGTACTCTGCCTAGGGCCTGAGGATCACCTCACCCCTGTCCTGCCATGGCTGATGCCTGCTCTAATCATTGTGGTGGGGAGGGAGTGAGCGCAAATCTACCCAGCCCAGTTTCACCTCCTCCTCTAAGATAGAGCACATAGCCTGGGATCCTGGGGATTTCCAACCAATCCACTACTTTGGGCACCAGAACACTTCTCCTGGGGGCCTGAGATTTGGCTTAAACTGCCAATCACTATCACTTCAGCTGGCACCTACCTGAAAGCATCATCTGAAGGCCTGGAAACTGGCCCACTTAGCCCATTGCAGCCACTCCCAACATTAATGCATACCACTCAAGACCCAGAAAATTGTTCCACTACTACTACTGTCTTTGCCCATGCCACACCAGCTTCCCAGAAGCCCAAGAACCTTCCCACATGCCCAGTCTACTGATGCCACTACCAGCATCCAAGCCTGCCACCTGGAGGCCCAAGAAAAGGTCCACCAGTAACCAACAGAGGTGCCAGCATACACCACTCTGGGACAAAAAAGACAGGCAAATTCAGCCCACTGCTGCCACTACTAGGGCTTGAAGACTGGCAATGGGGCATCCCAGTCC
Source organism: Rhinopithecus bieti (assembly GCF_001698545.2). Taxonomy (NCBI): domain Eukaryota; kingdom Metazoa; phylum Chordata; class Mammalia; order Primates; family Cercopithecidae; genus Rhinopithecus; species Rhinopithecus bieti. The sequence goes on from NW_016808026.1 coordinate 4,603,016, forward strand.
CCAGAACAACTTCGCCACAGCCTCCACTAACAACAGACCCTAATCCAATGAGAAAATCACAGATACCACTAATGCTATTTCCACCCCCAAAAATCATACAGATACTACACTATTGCATGTACCCAGAATCAAAGCCAAAGTACCATACCCAATCAACATCATAGATACATCATCAGAAAAAGTTTCTCCCCTACAAAAGTAAATTAAAAAATAGAAAAGCAATCATTACATCAGATGCACAGATATCAATTTAGGACATGGGAAACATAAAAAAGCAAGGAAATATGACACCTCCAAAGGAATATAGTAATTCTCCAGCAATAGATGTTAAAAAGGAATTGTTGAAATCCTACAAATTCAAAATGTTGATTTTAAAGAAGCTCAGTGAGATAGAACATAATTCTGAAAACAATACAAATAAAAAAATTTAGGATATGAATGAGAAATTTCTCAAAGAGCTTTTCTTTTTAGAAGAACCAAATAGAAATTCTGGAATTTAAGAATTTATTGAATACATTATATTTGAAGACATCAACAGTAGACTAGATCAGGCAGAATAAAGAATCTCAGAACTTAAAAATATTTCTTGAAATAATCCAGTCAAACAAAAATAAAAGAATAAAGGATGAACAAAGCTTTCATGACATTTGGAACTACATAAAACAATCAAATATTTGAATTATCAGTATCTCCAAGGGTAAAGAGACAAAGAAATGACTAGAAAATCCTATTTAACAAAATAAAAGATGAAAAATTTCCAGATCTAACATAAGATTTAGGCATACAGTTACAGGAGCCTCAGTGATTCCCCAGGTAGATACAATGCAAAAAGGTCTTTTCTGCAGCATGTTAGAGTCATATTGTGTAAAGTCAAAGATTAAGAGTGAATCTGAAAACACAAGAGGAAAGCATCTAGTCACCAATTAAGGAAACACCACAAGACTACAGCAAATTTTTCAGCAGAAACCTACAGGCCAGAAAAGAATGAGACAATATATTCAAAGTTCTGAAAGAAAAAAACTGCCAGCCAAGAATACTACAGATAGCAAAAGTATCCTTCGTAAATGAAGGAGAAATAATCTTTCTCAGACAAGCAAATGCCAGGAGAATTTGTTGCCACTAGACCAGTCCTACAGAAAAATGCTCAAGGGAGTATTAAACCTAGAAGTGAAAGAATAGCATTTACCCTCATGAAAACATGAAAGTAGGCTGGTTATAGTGGCTCATGCCTTTAACACCAGCACTTTGGGAAGCCACGGCAGGAAGATTGCTTGAGGCAAGGAATTCAAGACTAGCCTGGACAACATAGTGAGACCTTGTCTCTACAAAATACACACATGCACACACACACACACACACACACGAAAGTATAAAACTCACTGGTAAAGCAATTGCACTAAAGAGAAAGAGAAAGGACTCAAATTGTGCTATTACAGAAACCCACCAAACCACAGTGACAACCAATAAGAAAAAGGAAAGGAAAGGAATGAAGAATACATAAAACAAGCAGAAAACAACAATATAACTGTAACAAAACCTCATATATTAATAATAACCTGAATATTAGAAGTTTAATTTTCCACTCAAAAGATATAGAATGACTAAATGGATAAAAAAAAAAAAACCATGATTCAATTATATGCTGATTATAAGAAATCCACCCTGCCAGTAAAGACACACAGATTGAAAGTAAAATGATAAAAAAAGATATTCCATGCATATGGAAACAGCAAACAGGAATAGCTATACTTATATATAACAAACTTTAAGTTAAGAACAGTAACCAAAAAAAAGGACGAAGAGGGTCACTATATAATGATAAAGGGACCAATATAGCAAAAGATTATAACAATTCTACATGTACATGCACCCAACACTGAAGCACTCAGACTTATAAAGCAAATATTAACAGCTCTAAAGAGATAAATAGACTTCAATACAATAATATTAGGACATTTTAACACCTCATTCTCAGCATTAAACAGATCATATAGAAAGAAAATCAACAAAGAAAATTTGGATTTAAACTGACCTTTAGGCCAAATGGACCTAACAGACATTTACAACACGTTCTATCCAACAACTGGAGAATATATATTCTTTTCAACAGCACATGCAACATTCTCCAGGGTAGACCATATGTTAGGTCACAAATTTTTAAAGTCTCAAAACATTTTTAAAAATCAAGATTATATCAAACATCTTCTCAGGCCCCAATGGAAATACAACTAGAAATCAGTACCAAGAGGAACATTGGAAACTATACATATACATGGAACTAAAGCACGGTCCTGAATAACTATTGGATCAAAAAAAAAAATTAAAATTTAAAAATTTCTTGAGACAAATAAAAATGAAAATACAACATACCAAAACCTGTGGTATATAACAAAAGCAGTGCTAAGGAAGTTTATAGCAATAAATGCCTACAACAAGAAAGTAGAAAGATTACAAATTAAAAATCTAGTAATGAACCTCAAGGAGCTAGACAAAAAGAACAAACCAAACCCCAAATTAGCATAAAAAAAATAAAGTTCAGAACAGAAATAAATGAAAGACAAAAAATTTCAATGAAATGAAAAGTTGTTTCTTTCAAAAGATAAACAGAATAGATAGACCTCTAGCTAGATTAACCAAGAAGAAAGAAGACCCAAATAAACAAACAAATGAAAAAGAAAACATTACAACGGATACCACAGAAATACAAAACATTATTTGAGAATGCTATGAACAACTATATGCTGACAAACTGGAAAACCTAGAGGAAATGGATACATTTCTGGAAACACACAACCTACCAAGATTGAATCAGGAAGAAATAGAAAGCCTGAACAGACCAATGACAAGTAGCAAGATTGAATCAGTAATAATAATTTAAAAATCTCTTGACAAAGGAAAACCAGGTCTGAATGGATTCACAGATGAACTGTACCAAAAATATAGAGAACTAATAGTACTCCTTCTGAAACTATTCCAAAAAATCCAAAAGGAAAGAATTCTCCCTAACTCATTCTGCAAGGTCAGCATCACCCTGATACCAAAATCAGATAAGGGCACAACAACAACAACAAAAAAAAAAACTACAGGCCAATATCCCTGATGAACCCTAATGCAAAAATCCTCAGCAAAATACTAGCAAACTGAATCCAAAAGCATATCAAACAGATAATGCATTACAATCAAGTGGGATGCAAAGATGGTTCAACATATACAAATCAATAAACATAATGCATCACATCAACAGAATATAGGACAAAAATTCTATAATCATCTCAATAGATGCAGAAAAAAGTATTTAGTAAAATTCAGCATTCCTTCATGATAAACACTCTGAAAAAAACTACACATAGAAGGACCATACCTCAAAATAATAAAGGCCATATACAACAAACCCAGAGCTGACATCATATTGAATGGAGAAAATCTGAAGCCTTATCTCTAAGAACTGGAACTAGAGAATGCCCACTTTCACCACTCCTATTCAATATAGTACTAGAAGTCCTACGCAGAGCAATCAGAGAAGAGAAAAGAATAAAAGGCATCAAAATTGGAAAAGATCGGGAGGCTGAGGCAGGAGAATGGCGTAAACCTGGGAGGCGGAGCTTGCAGTGAGCCGAGATCCGGCCACTGTACTCCAGCCCAGGCGACAGAGCGAGACTCTGTCTCAAAAAAAAAAAAAAATAAAAAAAAAAAAAAAGTGGAAAAGAGGAAGTCAAGCTGTCGTTCTTTGATTATGATGTAAGTTTATATTTAGAGAAACCTAAAGACTATACCAAAAATGCTTAGATTTGATAAATGAATTCAGTGAGATTGCAGGATAAGAAAATCAGTGTACAAAAAATCAGTAGTGTTTCCATATATCAATAATGATTTAGCCGAGAAAGGAATCAAGAAGGCAATCTCATTTACAATAGCTACCAAAAAAAAAAAAAAAAAAAAAAATCAATCAATCAATCAATCTAACCAATGAGGTGAAAGATCTATACAAGGAAAACTACAAAACACTGATAAAAGAAATTGAAGATGACACAAGCAAATGAAAAAATATCCCATGCTCATGGATTGGAAGAATTAATATCATTAAAATGACTATATCACCCAAAGCAATGTACAGATTCAATGCAATCCCTATCAAAATTTCAAGGTTACACAGAATTAGAAAACACAATCCTAAAACTCATATGGAACCAAAGAAGAGTCTGAATAGCCAAAGCAATCTGAGCAAAAAGACCAAAGCTGGAGGCATCATATTACCTGATTTCTAAATGTATTACAAGGCTATAGGAAACAAAACTTCATGGTATTGGTATAGCAATAGACACATAGACTACTGTAAGAGAATATAGAACCTAGAAACAAAGCTAGGTATTTACAGCCAACTGATTCTGACAAAGCTGACAAAACTCACACTGGGGAAAGGACAATGTAAGACCTGTCAATAAATCATCTAGGAAAAATTGTGTAGCCATATGCAGAAGAATGAAACTGGACCCCCACATTGCACCATATGCAAAAGTCAACTCAAAATGAATTAAAGACTTCAAACTAAGATCCAAAACTATACAAATACTAGAAAAAGACCTAGGGAAAACGTTCCTGGACATTGATCTATGCAACGAATTTATGGCTAAGATCTCAAATGCACAGGCAACAAAAACAAAAATAGATGGGACTGTATTAAACTAAAAAGCTTCTGCACAGGAAATGAAACAGCCAACAGAGTGAAGAGACAACCTATTGAATGGGAGAAAATATTTGCAAACTATTCATCTGACAGGGGACTCATATCCAGAATATACAAGGAACTCAAACAATTCAACAAGTTAAAAGAAATCCCATTAAAAATTAGGCAAATTTTTCTGAACAGACAGACATGTCACACCAGTCATCACGGCTATTACTAAAGTAAAAAAATAACAGATCCTAGCAAGGTTGTAGAGAAATGGGAACGTTTAGACACTGCTGGTGTAAATGCAAATTAGTTCACTCATTATGAAAAGCAGTGTGTTGATTTCTCAAATAACTCACAAAAGAATTACCATTTGACCCAGCAATCTCATTATTGGGTACATACCCAAAGGAATATAAATTGTTCTACCGTAAGGACATGTGCATGTATATGTTCATCATAGCACTATTTACAATAGCAAAGACATGGAATCAACCTAAGTGCCCATCAGTGATAGACTGGATAAGGAAAATAAGGCACATATACACCATACAATACTGTGCAGTCATAAAAAGGAACAAGATAATGTCCTTTGCAGCAACATGGTTAGAGCTGGAGGCCATTATCCTAAGCAAAGTAATGCTGGAATGGAAAACCAAATACCACATGTTCTCATTTATACGTGGGAGCTAAACATAAAGTACACATTGACACAAAGAAGGGAATAACAGACACCAGGGCTTACTTGAGGGTGGAAGATGGGAGGAGGGAGAGGATCAAAAAACTACCTGTCAGGTACTATATTTATTACTTGGGCGATGAAATAATCTGTATGCCAAACCCCTGTGACACAAAATTTACCTAAATAAAAAACCAGTGTATGTACCCCTGAACCTAAAAGTTAAGAAATATTATTCCAGCATTATCTTTTTTAAATGGGTAAAGGACATAAATACACATTTCTCAAAAGAAGATATACAAATACCTAACAAGTATATGAAAAAATACTCCACATCGCCAATCATTGGCAAAATGCAAATCAAAACCACAGTGAGGTATCATCTTACCCCAGTCAAATTGGCTATTATTAAACAGACAATCAATAATAGATGGCAAGGATACAGAGAAAAAGTAACCGTTATACATTGCAGTGAGAATGTAAACTAGTATGCCGTCTATGGAAAGCAGTATGGAGGTTTCTCAAAAAAAACTAAAAATAAAATTACCAATCAATCTAGCATTCCACTACTGGATACTACTGAGTATCTACTCAAAAGAAAAGAAATCATTATATCAAAGAGATATTTGCATTTACATATTTGTTGCAGTACTATTCACAATAGTAAAACATAAAATATAAAATATTAAATATAAATATATTAAATAT
>NW_016808026.1:4609313-4639313 GCF_001698545.2 Rhinopithecus bieti
AATCAATCTAGCATTCCACTACTGGATACTACTGAGTATCTACTCAAAAGAAAAGAAATCATTATATCAAAGAGATATTTGCATTTACATATTTGTTGCAGTACTATTCACAATAGTAAAAACATAAAATATAAAAATATTAAATATAAATATATTAAATATAAAAAATATTAAATATAAAATCACTCTAAGAAGATGAATGGCTAAAGAAAATGTGATACATATTTGTAAATATATATACCATTTAACCATAAAAAAGAATGAAATCATGCCTTTTGCAACAACATAGATAAAATTGAAAGTCTTTATCTTAAGTGAAGTAAGCCAGGCACAAAAATGCAGATATCACATGTTCTCACTTATATGTGGGAGCTAAAATATTTGCTCACATAGAGGTAGAGCGTGGAAAGATACATAACGAGACTGAGAAGGGTCTGAGGGTCTGAGTGGGAGCGGGGAGAGGAATAGAACTGAATTAAAGGATACAAACATATAGTAAGATAGAAGGAAGAGATTCAATGTCTGATTTCAGAATACGGTAACTATACTTACAAAAATGTATTGTGCTAGGGTGGTGAACACCCTGAAGACCCTGACTTGATCACCTAACAATATACACATGTAAACTTCATAAATTTGTACAACAAATAATTTGCACAAATAATTAAAAACACATCAGTCAGTCATACTCTGAGATGACATAGCAGGCTCCTTATAGTCTAAAAGGTCCTTGACTGTCCCCAGATACATATTTCATGGTCTATCTTTATATTCTTCTTAATTTAGTTTCTATCATTGGAGAACAATATAGGGAATCATATCATCGGAGAGTGTCTATCAACATGCTCTCACAATATCTAAGTCCCCTTTCCTGTTCAAACATAGCATAAGATCTCTCTCTCTCTCTCACTCTCTCTCTCACTCTCTCTCTCTCTCTCTCTCTCTCTCTCTCTCTCTCTCTCTCTCTCTCCCCCCCCCCCGCCCCAACATAAGAGATGCCAAGACAGAGGTTGAGGGATATGGAAGAGGCTGAGATGCATCTCTGCTCTCACTCATGATTTAGCTTGGGATGCCTCACAAGTGTTTGAGAAATAAATTTATTCCTGAATTCTCATTAGGCCAATAGTCAAGTACTTTGGTTCAGTAGTTGGGCTTATTGTCCAGTGGAGTGGTCTAAAAGCAGTAAATTTGAATGCCTAACTTCAATGGCAAGAGAGTTCACTGAGAGGACAGAGAAGGAGATACATCCTAATAAGTAACTCACTAGCTACTTTCTGATGACATTTATTCTCTGCATTCAGGTGTGCTTTTTCTATCTTAAGTGTTTAAAGGAGAGAAGACAGCAGATCTAGAATTCTGTGCCATCCTGGGTAAAATGTAGGAATGGGGTGAATGCTGACAAAATAAAAGTACAACTAAGAAATTGAAAATTAAAATTTTTAAAAAAAGAAAACAGGAGACCTGACTCCTGAGTAGTAAAACCAAAAATTAATCTCTTAAAGGAAATAACAAGTAAATAATGAATCGGAAATTATGGTCAATGACAGAGACAGAGAGAACACAAAAGAACACTGGGAATGAGAAAGGCATAATTATAAACACGAATGAGACATTTTACTCCCATTTACAATTGCTGCAAAGAGAATAAAATACCTAGGAATACAACTTACAAGGGATGTGAAGGACCTCTTCAAGGAGAACTGCAAACCACGGCTCAATGAAAGAAGAGAGGACTCCAACAAATGGAAAAAAAAAAATGCCATGCTCATGGACAGGAAGAATCAATATTGTGAAAATGGTCATACTGCCCAAAGTCATTTATGGATTCAATGTTATTCCCATCAAGCTACCATTGACTTTCTTCACAGAATTAGACAAAACTACTTTAAATTTCACATGGAACGAAACAGGAGCCCAAATAGCCAAGACAATCCTAAGGTGAAAGAACAAAACTGGAGGCATCACACTACCTGACTTCAAACTATACTACAAGGCTACAATAACCAAAGCAGCATGGTGCTGGTACTAAAACAGAGATATAGACCAATGGAACAGAACAGAGGCCTCAGAAGTAATGCCACACATCTACAACCATCTGATCTTTGACAAAGGTCACAAAAGCAATGGGGAAAGGATTCCCTATTTAATAAATGGTGCTGGGAAAACTGGCTAGCTGTATGCAGAAAACAAACTGGACCCCTTCCTTACGCCTTATACAAAACAAATGCTCTTGAGCAGCTTCTTTATGCTGAGACCTACAGCATACACTGGGGATGGAATTGGAAATATGACAGAACCTTTGCACTCACGGATGATAGGTTGAAGAAAGGGGAGTGAGATAAACCAAAGATAATCATTAATTAATTTTAGCTAGTGGTTTGCCCATGCAGATGACAAAATAGAGTAACATAAGTGAGGGGGTCCTCATGGCTGCCTTAGGATTGGGCAGTGGATGCCTTTCTGAGGAGGTGACATTTGTATTGAGACCAGCATAATAAGAGTGACACAAACTGTGCACCTGTGGAAAGAGTCTTCTGAGAAGAAGAGCAAAGAGAAAATCCCAAAGCTTGCAACAGTTCTGGCACGTGAAAGGGGCTGTATTAGTTTGTTTTCATGCTGCTGATAAAGACATACCCAAGACTGTGAAGAAAAATAGGTTTAATGGACTCACAGTTCCATGTGGTTGGGGAAGCCTCACAATCATGATGGAAGGTGAAAGGCACATCTTACATGGCAGTGGCAAGAGATAATGAGGAGGAAGCAAAAGCAGAAACCCCTTACAAAACCATCAGATCTTACGAGACTCATTCATTACCATGAGAACAGTATGGGGGAAACTGCCCACATGATTCAAGGCATTATAGAAGCACCATTAAAAATTCATAATGTGTCATTAGTATGTGGCTTACTTACTATCTTACAGAGCTAACGTCATTTTAGGGTGGTCAAATGCAGATAATTTATTCTCTATGGAGTGGGTACAAACTCAGTGGGGCAAAAATGTTCTCTATTTTCATAAGCAAATGCAATTTTATTCTTCTCACCTAGTGACAAAACAATAAAAGACAATTCAGTGTATCAGTCACTGGGTCCCTCCCACAACATGTGGGAATTATGAGAGTACAATTCAAGATGAGATTTAGGTGGGGACACAGAGCCAATTTTTAATCAAATTGCTAGTGGGGGGTCCCAAAAATATGTATTTGCCTAGGATCCTGCACACCCTGAGATCAAGCCCTTAATGTGATTTTTTGACCAATAAATGAAAAGGGTCTCCACCTTACCCCCAATAGTCACATAATAAAACATCATTCATCTTTAACCTCTTCCCCAGTACAACAGCAGAGTAGACACACAGAAAGAAAAGGAGAGTGCAGGATGGATGACAGATTGGACCCCATATATACCCTGTAAGCCTTGGTCTGCAGAAACATCTTGAAAGAAAGTGGCTGAGAAGTTGTGGAATCTGCTTAGGATGAGATTGTTACCTTAGCAGAGAAAAAGGCTCTTCAAAATGCTGGTAATTGCTGGAAAGTTAAATCACATAATTATACTTCAATTCTAGCATCTGCAGTCTCAGAGGAGTTTCCTTGAAATTGCAGATTCCTTTTCTATTCTACAAACTAAGTTCCTGATTTTATGAACAGCCAACATCATTTTTGATGATTGATCCAAATTAAATGTAAAATTTATTCTGAACCTGTTAAGATAATTCACTTTTAGTCCCCATAAGAAAATTAATAAAACAGATGTGTAGCTAGAGACACATGATAGCTAAATACACCTGTCTGACAGAATTAGGCTGTAAAGAACAACTAAAGGCAATTATGAAATATGCCATTAGTGTAATCCTTGCCCTAATTTATCTTTGTAGTTCTCACTTATACTTAGCATAGCTAAGGAAATGCTGAAGACTGTTGTGCTCAATGGCTTATAAACATGAATATTTAAAAAAGTTTGATACCAATATTCCTCATAACTTATTATATCACTCTTTTAATGTGTAGAGTGCTAATGACTCAATAAAATGTCAATTATAATAGGCTTATGTATTTCAGGTCTAGAAAATACTTTCACAAATATTTCTTCCATTGGGTCTACAAGAGCACTTACAAGAAATAATTCACAGAAGCCACTAAAGTATAAATAGTTTTCTTCTGTAGGAAAGTGTCAAAATTTTGATTGATTTATATGTAAAAACAACCCCATCCTAAAATACGATGATTTTATTCTTCAAATCTAGGACCAAGAAAAAATGAGTCTAAGTAAAAGCAAACTATGAATGCCAAATATCTATACTTAACTACCTGTCTACATGTCTCCATTAAACAGTCAGCTCCTCTTATTTACTATAATGTATTATATGCTCTATACATTGTCTAAGATATTTTTTAGCTCTTTGATACATAACGCACTTTTTAATTCTCTTTTTCTATCAATCAGTATGTGCTAAGGAAACTAGCTAATTAATTTCTTTCACTCAGCGCACACCAACATGAACAAAGGCAAAGCCCTGAGTTAGGTGTGGTGGATAAGACTGTATTGTAGAGCTTACATCCTGCAAAAGAAAACAGATGTCAAACAAGTATTTACAAATCCTGGAAGTTAGAATACACACTTAGAAATCCTACTGCCATGGTCAAATTCTAGCACTCTGTAAGCAATGAGCTCTGTCACAAAAAATATGTGTAATAATGGTGTACCCTAGAGTTGTTGCAGGGATTAAGTGGGTTGGTATGTGGTAAGATTCAGTATACATTCACTATTATATTAACAAACATGATAAATATCATGAGAGGAGAAATAAAGGACACAATGTAATTTGAATATCAATTCATATAAAAAATAGAAAATCAAATCCAATTTTTCGAAAACATTCTGTAGTCAAAATTAGATGTGTCTGTACTACTTTTGTTCACTGAAATCACTGCTCATATATCATTCATTCAGCAAGTATTGAGATTTTGCCATGTGACCAGCCTGTGCTGGGTAAGGGGATTGTGCAACATAAGAACAGCCCCTGCATTCATGGAGCTTATAGTCTATCTTAGGGATTAATCAAAAGTGAGTCACTGACTCATAGACCCCATCAGGCACTTGACTATAAGTGGTAAATCCAAGCAAAACTCAGAAATTTTGTGAGAATATAAACTTCTCTTTTTCAGGATTATATATCCTAAAATTGACATGCCGCTTAGCACTGGCCAGGTTGCTTACTTGCTTACCTTGAAATGTAACCTTTTACCTTACTTCTCCCACTTGCTTACTACTTATGAACTCACTATTAAATTTCTATAGATTTTAAATCTTGAAAGCTAGGCATTATAGAAGCACCATTAAAAATTCATAATGTGTCATAATTATGTGGCTTACTTACTATCTTACAGCGCTAACGTCATTTTAGGGTGGTCAAATGCAGATAATTCTCTATGGAGTGGGTACAAACTCAGTGGGGCAAAAATGTTCTCTATTTTTCATAAGCAAATGCAATTTCTATTCTTTCTTCTCACCTGGTGACAAAACAATCAATAAAAGACAATTTAGTGTATCAGTCAACTTAGGGCCTGTTTAGTGAAAAATGTTAGAATTTAAACTATGGAAAAAAGATACAGGCAATGTAACATGATTACAACAGTCCTGACTGGTCTTTGATACTGAAGACTGTTTTTTTCACTCAAGCTAATATTTATTAAATACCCACATGATGGATTTCTGTTATTTCAGCCTGCCTGGTATCTTTTTGCCTACTTAGGAACATCATCCTCATTTTCTCTTAGGAAATGGAGATTGGCTGACCCCACCCTGCAATTTCAATGTAGTCATGCAAGCCATGCTAGTCAAATAAGCCTAATCCATCTTTTTTTTTTTTTTTTTTTTTTTTTTTTTTTTTTTTTTTTTTTTTTTTGAGATGGAGTCTTGCTCTTGTCACCCAGGCTGGAGTACAGTGGCACAATCTTGGCTCATTGCAACCCCTGCCTCCTGGGTTCAAGCAATTCTCCTGCCTTAGCCTCCTGAGTAGCTGGGATTAAAAACGTCCACCACTAAGCCCGGCTAATTTGTGTCTTTTTAGTAGACACGGGGTTTTGCCTCGTTGGCCAGGCTGGTCTCAAACTCCTGACCTCATGATCCACCTGCCTTGGCCTCCAAAAGGGATGGGATTACAGGCATAAGTCACCATGCCCGGCCACCTATCACATCTTAATGGCAACAGTAATTGGTTCAGGGACATAAGGCAAAATAATTCCATGAGAGCCAGCCCTGGCACTTTTAGGGGAGCTATTGGCATACAAGTGCTTTCTTTTCCCTTGAGCTGCCAGTGGTCGCATGTGTGCCTGAGGCTTCCAGCAGCCACCGCTAACCTGGATCCTGCCTGATAGCAAAGCCAGAAGTGGAGCCTGGCTACAAAGAAAAGGAGAGGGGGAAAGAATGTCTGAGTGCTGATGATTTTATGGAGTGGGTACAAACTTGGTAGGGTAAAAATGCACTCTAGTTTACATAAGTAAATGCAATGTCTACATTACTATTGCTTTTCTTGGTGACAAAGCAATTCATAAAAGACAATTCAGTGTATTAGTCAACTCAAGGCCTGTTCTTAAACCCTTCTTTGGGGGGTCGATTCAAAGGGGACATTTGCTGTTTGACCTCCCTCTGCTTGTGCCTTCTGAAAAATCCACTTCTCCACGGGGTCCCTGTTCTCTGTCTACACAGGTCTCTCTCTGTTCTCTTCACCTCTGCCATGTAGTCCCTCCAGATTCTCCAGTTTTCTCTTGACAACCCCTAAATCCTCCAGAAACCTCTGTATTTCTTACCCAGCATGCCAAACCACCATTCCCACACTACTGTTTGCACACCATGGTGTCACAGAGTGCCTCTCAGGGTTTAGATGAACATAATGTCATGGGTATCCTTTCTGCTAAAGCCTCCACACCCATAAATATGAGTTTTCTAATATGCATTCACTGCAGGACTTGCCCAGGGCCAGGATGCAGCCACTATTTGGAGGATTTTACATGCATGTAGAGTCTCTTGTCCACTCTCTAACTGCCTCTTTCTTCTGAAGCCTGAGACAGGATAAGTTATTTTTATATTGTGATCTCCTCTTCCCAGATTTCTTTCTTAACAAATATTATCTTTTGAAACTAAAAAATCTTGTCTCCGTTGAGAGTTTTGAAAGCATAGTTTGCTGTTTGAGATCGAATAATGTCAATTAGTCCCCAAATGCTCCTAAGACAGTGAATCTGGGCTCCTTCAACTCATGTCTAAAATCAAGGACAAGAAGAAAATTGGTGGTAAAGAAACACAAAACCTGAGATTTGCCTTAAATTCATCCAGGAAAGGATGTTGGGAGCTACAAGTGGGGCATGGAGAAACAGATGAAAAGAGATTAGCTGTTTGCTGATAACTGTTGAATATCCGAGATAGCCCAGGAATTCATTACACGATTCACTCCACTATTTTACTGTTTTCTCTATCTTTTCATTGTTTGAACACATTCACATGGCAAAGTTTTTCTTAAAGGAAAAATCAGTTAATATCAAAACATTACCCAATTAGGCAATGATGTTCAGGAGTTAGGTAATAGAGAATTATTAAAGGAAATTAAGTTACAAAATAACTTGACCAGATGTGTAATTTTGAAAGAGTACTCTGGCTATTGTATGGTAGAGAGGACACCAGTGCATTGGCCCTGATAAATTAGGTCAAGAGGCAGTAGTGATAGAGGGAAGGGGGCCAGTGAAGACAATATCCCTTGAATAGGGAAATATATTCGGTGTTCCTTCCAGGTTTCTGATTGGGTGACTAGGAGAATTGGCAGGGCTGTTTATCAATAGGTAGAGGTCAGTAGTAGAATCAGAATTAGGGAGCGAGATATTTGGTTCAAGCCTTGACTTTGCTATGAAACTTTTGAGAGGCCTTTGGAGAGTCAGCTAATTCTGGGTCTAGTTTTTGTACATGTTGTGAGAATAATGTGAAATATCTTAAACTATAAAGCATTATTAAACATTATTGCTTTCAAAAAGTGTATAATATGTAATATGACCCCAGTAAATAACCCATAGTGAAACAAAGAACATTAAACAGTCTTGGCTTCTGACCCCTGTTATTTAAATTTTCTCAAATCAGTTTAGAAGGACAAATATTTAAGAGAAAAATATGGTAAGTACTGATTTTCCTTTACATCAGCAAATTCAAGAGAAATAAAATATGTACAGATAAAAATCATAATAATGCACTTGAAAATGAACATTTTCAGAGAAAATAATTCAAAATGTAATCACTAGAAACTCATTGACTTAGATTATCACAGAAAGTGTATAAATTCATTTTAGTAATGTGAGAAGTTCAAACAGCTAGGAAGAAACAAGATGAGTCTTGAAATGTGAATAGACACAGGGCCATTCATTTCAGTCTAATAACATAGACACTAAAAAGCCTTCACTCAATATATACAGTATTCAGGCAGATACCAGCAAATGGAATATAGTACTTGCCCATCTCCTTTAAAAGGAAAAGGTAGAAACCAAGAAAATAATTTTCAAGCTATGAAACATTTATTACATAGTATTGAAAAACAATTTTAACACCTACATTTTTTTAACTTCTACTTCAGGCTTAGACCTTAAAATCATTCCATCTCCTTTTGATAATCCTTTTAGGTATCAGACCTCAAAGCTTTTCTCAAGATAAGAGTCCTGTGGTCCAACTCGCACCAGTTTCTTACAAAATCCCCATTTATCTTTCCTTTAAGTAATGGCTGCTTTTCATAAAGAAACATTGATAATTTATTCCTAGAAGTAAAAGCATTTTCCAGCACTGCAAAGAAGAAAGACTCATTTTGTTACACTCCAATGTGCTTACATTGATTTAAATTCCCAGCATTCTATTCAAGTCTGACCTCTGTCCGAAGCAGCCTTTATTTTTCTCATGTAAGGGGTTTCTGCAGGGGTCTGGAATGCCACCACTGAGAGAGCATGTCAGCAGCTTTTCTAAGCAAAACACTGCCAGAAATACAGAAAATAAACATCTTTGAAAAATAGCTGAGTTGAAGTTCTTCCAGATTCAACTCCGAATAACTAAACTCTCCTAAAGCCTGTTAAATATTATAAAAATCAGGTCATTAACTGTACTTCAGCTTGCAGATTGCAACATGACTTACAACCACCGAGAACTCAAAGACAAGTTTTACAGCAGAGCTATTGGTCCTGAAAGAGGACAACCTCCTACTGCCTTTGAGAGTGAGAAACAGGGAAGAAGCTGAGAACTCAGCATGAAAGCGCTCTCAGGGGAACAGAATGTCGAATTTGGGTTGCCAGGAACTGATAAAGAGCTCAGCACCTAATTAAAGCCGCTTTGCAAACAGCTCCCAAAGCAGAATCAATGTCTCTATTTGGAATCCACGATGGGTCTCTGGGGAGTCATCCTAAGCCAAAGACTGAACAGAATGATAACTTGGCCTTTCGGAAAATCTTCACCCTAAAAGATGGTAACCCAAAGAGTGATGAAAATCACAAGTTCTATATTTGAGTCCCAGGACAAGGTCACATTTGTCTTATCTGAGCAAGTATATCTTGTTCAACTATCAGACTCGGGATAAATAAAGCATAAAAAAATGCTCAAGCTCTAGGGAGAACATAATCAGCTTTTTGAACGGTGAATAAGAGCAGTTCAGTAGTTCATACATGAAAACGTGCATCCTGGGCAATAATGATGCCCCGTCAATCAAGGCTTCTCTGAATGTTCTTCCAAGACTCTCAGTACCAACCAGAACAATATTCAATGTCTCTCTGCAAGGTGTGGATTTGCAGCCATTTATTAATATAAGGAATATCTTATTGTTTTACTATCTTTAAGTCATGTTCAGACTTCTAGCTCCAAGAATCCATGCAGCCCAAATGGCAGGGAGTTAATTCTCCATCCATATTTATTCTCTCGCAGTTTTACTTGCCTCTAAGTCAGTGGTTCCCTTTTGGCATCAGGGACCAGTTTCTTAGAATACAGTTTTTCCACAGATGTGGTGGGGTAGGGGTTTAGGATGAAACTGTTCCTCCTCATATCATCAGGCATTAGTTAGATTCTGATAAGGAGTGTGCAACCTAGATCCCTCGCATGTGCAGTTCACTATGGGGTTTGTGCTCCCATGAGAATCTAATGCCACTGCTGATCTGAGAGAAGGCTGAGCTCAGACATAATGCTCGCTCACCTGCCACTCACCTCCTGCTGTGTGACCCAGTTCCTAACAGGCCATGGACCAGTACTAGTCTGTGGCCTGGAGGTCGGGGACACCTGCTCTAAGTGGTACAAAAGTACTAAGTCTCCTCAGCACAGGATACAGGAGGGCCACACTGGTTACAGCTGAGATGCCCAGTGGTATCCTGAAAATCAGTTGATTCTGCTCATCTGGGCCACCCCAAATGAGCAGGCTACACAACTCCCTGCAGAACTGGGAGGCTTCTCTGCACAGGGTTCTCAGGTTCAGATGCTCTTCCAATGGCTTCTTCCAAGGTGTGCACACCAGCTCCCATACCGGTCCCTGTCTGGGGCTTCCTCTGCTCTCTGCTTTCCTCTCTCTCTCCAGAGACATTTAGTCATCTCTTTATAAGCTGAGGCTTCCAGAAAAGATTGAAAGAGATTGTGTTCCAGAAGTTCAGGGTTGGGCTCCCTAAGGGAATACAATGGCCCTCATTACCTTTCCCCAGAAGAGCTGAAGGGGAGGAAAGCAAATGCAGCAAGAACAAAACACAAATCTCTCTCTCTTTCTCTGTCTCTTTTTCTGTCTCTCCCTCTCTCTCTCATATACACACTTCAGTTTTTAAAATATGTTAACATTAGTATTATTATTCCATTTAACAAATGAAAAAGCTGAGGTTCAAAAATGACAATGGTGTCATGGTGACACCATTTCCCAGTGACAATGGTGTGTGGCAGGTGAAGGAGCCATGGAGCCCAGGTCAGTCTAAATCTAAAGTCCATGTTTCTAAAACTGCTTCTCTCAGAAGCTAAAAATGGTAATTATTCCAGAGGATGACTCGTAGGAAGGAAATCATTATTTAATAAAGAAGGAATTAGGTGCTTAGCAGGGTAACATATTAACAGGCAGATGCTGACGATGGCAGGAAGATAAACTGGCTACAGAGCTGTTGTTCTTTGTCATCCTTCTTTTTCCAAAGTAAGATACAGAGCACTTGAAGCCCAGGGACAAAGCTAGGAATCAGAATTTCCTCTTTCTCCAAAGCAATATAGGCCCAGGGAGAAACTTAGGGACCAGAATTTCCATTTATTATGTGTTTGATTAATTGTCTATTCCTGGGTAATAAATTACCCCAAAACTTAGTGGCTTAAAACAACAAATATGATGGTCCCAAAGTTTCTGTGGGTCAAGAATCTGAGTGTGATTTGGTGAGGTACCTCTTGCTTCAACATCTCTCATGAAGTTGTGGTCAGGCTATCAGCTGGGCTGCCATCATCTCAGGACTCAACTGAGACTACAGTTTCCTGGTTCACCCCCATGGTGGCTGCAGACTCACCTCCTCATGGGTGTTGGACTGAGAGCCTCTGTTGCCTTATAGGTATCTCTATTGTGCAGCTCACAATAAGGTATCTGTTTTTTGTTGTTTTTGTTTTTTCAAATGAGTAAAAGAGGAAGAGAAAGGGAAGGAGAAAACAAGATGGAAGCCACAGTCTTCTTATAACTTACTCTTGGAAATATCACATGATTTTTGCTGTGTGTTATTCTTTAGAAGCAATTTTCTAGACACAACCCATATGCAAGGAGAGGGCTTTACACAAGGTTTAGAATACCAGGAGGAAAGAATCAATGGTGGCATCTTAGAGGTGGCCTACTACATGCATTTATGTTGTTGAGATTGATTACTGGGATGAGTAGTCAGACTACTTGAGTTCACATCTTAGCTTTATTATTTGCTGGTTATGGGATCTTCAGCAAGTTACTGTACTTTGGTCCTTAGTTCCCTCATCTGTAAAATGAAACTACTGATATTAAATTACTTGTTCTCAAGGACTTAATGTGGATTAAATTACTAATAAATGATTTAAAAAACTAGAATAGTGCCGGGCATGTGGTAGGCATTCAATGAATATTAGCTAGCATTGTACTAATAATTCTATCAGATATGAAATATCTTGTCTACCTTATAGTGTATATTCAAAAGAGAAGGCTTTTATATTTAGCTTATGAAAATAATGTGGCATAAATGAAGTGGTCACAAAGGCAGCCAAAGCTACAATCATTCTTGGAAACACTGGAAAACTTTTCTTACGTTGGCACTGAGCATTTTTCTGGACATAGTAGCATTGTAGAAAACTAAGGTATAAGGAAGTGAAGTACTTCATTACATTATCACTTTCATATCTATTTCATTTCCCAATTTCATCAATATCCTCCTGCCCAAATGAGAATATTCGCTGCCCACTGAGGAATTAATTATTGGCTTATTTGGCTAATGTTGCTCTGCCAATTCACTCTCTGGTGTCAAGCTTTCCTCAGCCTTCCCTCATTGTAGATCCCACCAGCTCTATACACAGACCCACCCACAGACACACAGAGATTGAGACTCAGACACACTTCCTGGATATAAATCTTAATTACACTTGAAAACTAACTGGAATTTCATAGAAATGCTTACCAATAAACATGTTCAAATAATGAGATTTTTACCTGAAATTCCTCCTATAGTTCTCAACTTGGTAAATAGCATTTATCATTTCCATCTGCCCAGACACTCAAACCAAAACTGGAAAGCCACCTGGTCTTCCCTCCTCCTCACTTTTCCCATCTGGTTCCTCTCTTTTTTCTATGCAGTCCCTTGGGTACTTCATTCTACCCCAAGTGTAGCTGCCTTAATTTAAGCTCCCATCAATGTTCATCATTAGAGTGAGGCATTTAAACTAACTTTGGCCTTTAGGAATGAGCCTAGGTTTGAAATTAGGCTAAACAAAGGAACTGGGGCAATGTTTCCATCAGGAAGGAGACTACACACAGTGATTCCCCATAGCAAGAGGAGTGCAAAAGTGCACCTTGTCCCTTTACTCTCTCAACTCTCAACTGCTTATCAGAAACAAATATAAATAGCAAATCAACTCATGTATACCCTTGCTCCAAAACTGAACCTTTCATAAAAGCTGAAACAAGGCCCTTGCATGCTAGCAGTAAAAGAAAACACATCACAATTCTTACAATGCCCCAAGGCCAAAGTGAATCCCTTTCGGAACAGAGGAATGCTTCTCACTTCACTCCAGTGACTCAGCTCACTTTGTCACCTGGGCTCAGGAACACCATGGGTAAATATTCCCATCAATCACAAAGGTCTTCATGAAAATCACGTGCAACTTTCATCTCTACGAGGTCAGATGTAGTCCCTGGAGCCAAGCTGGGCCAGAGATCATGAAGCCCTTTCCATCTCTCTTCTCTCTCTCTCTCTCTCTCTCTCTCTGCTAGCCCAAAACTTCCTTCTTGAAGGGGACTTTCTCATTGCTTTGTGCGAAGAGGTTCCTGATGGTGGGATGAAGAAAGGGTCATCTATTTACAATTTTACCATTTGCAGCTAAACTATGAATTCCAGTTCCAGTTCAGCTGGAACATCTTCTGGCAAAGAGATATCTTGAAATATAAAAGTATTAACGTGAGAAGGGTAGTATATCAAAATGCTCTTGTCCATTTAACACTGAGAGTATCTGGGAAACAGCAAGGCCCTCACAGCCTGGGACTTGGATACATTTTACAGAAGTTTATAGAAGTAAACTCCTAATCAGGTAGCAGTGTTCAAAGAAATCATTGACAGATTTAGCTTCAGAGGAAGAAATTCTAAGTAGCCAAGAAGTAACATGAGAATGCTGGCTATTTGATTCCAACTATTTCTGGATGAAGAGGACAGTGTTTTCTCATTGGCTCACAGAAGGGAACCTCCAGATCAGTCTCTGCAGCTGGGCCAAGTTCCACAACTCATACCCATTCTGATCTCAGTCAGGTTCCAGTGACCTCCCTGCTTCCGAAATTCCTGTTCTGCATTTGCCATGAGCAGATGATTTTGACTTTATCTCAAGCTATCAGATAGGACAGGATCTTTCTAAGACATTGACCACAGCAGATAAAGACAAATAAATAAATAAATAAATAAATAAATAAATAAATAAATTTAAAAAATCGCAACTCTCTATCATAGAACGCTGAGAATCAAACATATTCTTAGAAGTCAGATAATCCAACCTTTTTGCAGTTATACAAATTTTGAACATCCTTAATAAAGCATCATTTATAACAGAGATCTCATGTTTTTGTCTTTCCAGCATCCATTTCTTTGGTATTTTGTTAGCTACTCCTTATTTTATTTTGAAGAACTATCCCTCCCACAATTTTATTTCATGTTGTTCTGGTGAAGCTGATTCTACTTCTGACTTTTGTGAGAGGTGTGTTTTTTCACCAGTCTCAGAAGTGGCGGTTGAAAGTATCTCATCTCCAGGCTGCAGTGATTGGCTCAGGGTGGACATGTGGCCCAAGCCAAACCAAATATAGCTAATCCTGGGACTATTGCTGGAATTTTTTAAGAAACAGCAACTCTCTTTTTTTCTGGGATTGCTAATCAGGCAGGATATAGTCCTGAAACTTCTGGAGGCCACAGTGCTTCCTCTTGGAGACAGCCTGCCTGAGAATGAGGCCAACAGAGAGAAGCAGAGGTTGTGGCTGGAACAAATAATGTTCCTGCAGACATTATTCGATTACCTGGATTTAGCCATGCTGGGATGTTTTAGTTAAATAAACCAGGATATTCCTCTTTGGGCCGAAGGCAACTTTTGATGAGTTTCTGTCCAATAAAGCGCAAAGCAACCAATTCACCTTCTACGACTTCCCTGGCAGGAAGTGATTAGCCCTCTCTTTAATCATTCCAGATGGACAGATCTCCATTTTCTACTAGGACTCTGGGTTTAGGGTTCTGAGGCTCAGTTCTACCTTGTATTGAGCAAAATCTGCTGTCTTTAACCTGTACCCACTACTAATGCTTTATTTATTTGTTAATGCAGTTCCTTGTTTAGTTAGGGAACAGCAAGTATAAGAGATTTGAGGTGGATTCAAATTTTTGTGTGTTGAAGAAACACAAAGCAAAAAGCCAAAAACTAATAGGTCTTGACCCTAGTGAGTAAGGGGCATAGAGACATAAGTGGGTGAAGGTCTGTAATAGAAAGATTGGAGTTCATTGTAAGAATAATGAAAAGTCATGGGAGTGTTGTTAACACACAAGAATAGTGTGATTTGAGCTACAGTGTTTCAAAGATCCCATATTATATCCATTGAAGCGCTAGAGGAAGCCAAATCTCTCTGCTACTGACAGTCCTTCAGAAAGTTGAGGTCTCTGGTATCCCCCATAATTTTCTTTTCTAGCTTAAATATCTTTGGCTTCTTCAACCATGTTTCATATAGGTTTTGTAGATTCTACAACAACACAGTGTCCTCCTCCGGACTCATTGTAATTTGTCAATGTGCCCTCTAAAATACAATGCTCAGACTGAACACAGTAACTCCAGATATTGCCCAAGCAATGAATAATGTGAAATCATTATTTTCTTTATTCTATCCCTCTACCCCTATTGGTACAGTCACATTTAAGGCAACCATGTCATCCTGTTAACTCTTAATCAAATCAATCAATGCTAGCTGAGGGCATATTACTTTCAGTTAAGTCAAGTTCTAATTAATTGTTATTTTGTGAGAGAAATATATAGAAACTTATTTTCTGAATGGATTAAAGACTCCTTGAAGGTCTTTATATTACAAGCAACTAGGCACATAAAGATTGATCTCATTCAACTTTTGTACATGCAAAATGAGATAAGAAAAACTGGAGTTTAACTTGAAAAAATGACCAGATTGATTCTGGAATTATAATCCCATTAGGGGATTAGTCAGTTTGTAGCCACCACAGAGAGAAGTCTTTAAGGAATACATATTTAAAGCCATTTACAACCAGCTGTATTATTAAAATCAATTTTAAAGTATCATAAAAGGCTTTTGCTCCAGAATTAGAAACAGTTTTGACAAAAGCATTGAATTTTCATGTTTGAAGAAACTTTGGAAATCACCTAATCCAAAGTTTTTATTTTATAGGTAAAAAAGCCAGTAGCCATAGAGGCAGAGAGATGTCCAAACTGACTTATCCAGGCAGTAATAGAACCAAAACCAGAACTTAGATCCCTTCTCTTCCATCCCAGCACTCTGCCTGCCATAACACAAGCCTCCTTTCTTCAGCTTTGACTGTACACTTGAATGTTTTCATTTCAGGGGTCTGTCATTCATGAATGAATTGTTGGAGAGCAAGAGTGAATGTGGGAAAAGCAATCTTAAAGATTGTTGTGGGGCCGGGCGTGGTGGATCAAGCCTGTAATCCCAGCACTTTGGGAGGCTGAGACGGGCGGATCACGAGGTCAGGAGATCGAGACCATCCTGGCTAACACGGTAAAACCCCGTCTCTACTAAAAAATACAAAAAACTAGCCGGGCGAGGTGACGGGCACCTATAGTCCCAGCTACTCGGGAGGCTGAGGCAGGAGAATGGAAGAAAAAAAAAAATTTTTTTTGTAGTGATTCAGAGAAGTCCAGAGTTCTGAAACAGGGGAAGGGTAGAAGAGGTAGATAAAGCTGCACATATTCCACATATGGCTAGGAGTTCAAGAAAAAGAGAAAAAACAAAAATGAACTTTGAGTTTCTGACATGAACAACAGGGTGGTTAGCAATGCCATTCACAGAAGAACTAGGTTAGAGTGGTGAAAAGCAAGAGATCAATTTTGTCCACTGATTTTGTGCAACATTCGACACATTCAGTTGGAAATGTCCTTTAGGCAGTTGTAGACACATGCCTTGGGTTCAGGAAGAGCCGAGATGGTGCCACCGCACTCCAGCCTGGGCAACAGAGCGAGACCCTGTCTCAAAAAATAAAAATAAAAAAGAAAAGAAAAGAAAGGAAGGAAACAGATTCCACAGTGTTCAGTGACTTACCACAAATTAAGTTAGCTGGGAAATGGTGGAACAAAAGTTCGAATCTGCCTTTCAGTTGCTCATTTAGTCTCAAACTCTCATCTCCTACCCCTGCCCTGCTCCCATCTCCTGCAAAGTCTGTAATGCAGCGTCTTTATTGTTATAAACCGGGTGGCTCTTGTTCCTGTTTGAGTTCTTGATCCAAATCAAAGATTCACTGGTACTGACAACACATTTTGAGGATTTAAACATGGATTTCCTCCCTCCCTCATACACTACGCTGCTATGGGGCAATTCCCATAGGAATAAACGGGGTGCATGATTGTGGACTCTACTCTTTCTTGAAACTTTTTCCTCTCCTGTTTGGAATGAAATGTCTTTGATCATCAAACACTAATCATTCTTCAGGCTACAGTGCTTATTGTAGAGGCTTCCCAAGGAGAATCTCATAGATACATGATAGTAAACCAAGAATTTACATTGCAAAGGTTAATTAGGCAAGATTAGAAATTAATGGCAAAACATAGATTGTTGGCCAAACATTATCAGCACTACCATCGTAACAACTTCTATTTATTGTTTACTGTGTGCAAGACACTGTGCTAAGATTAAGCTATGTGTAAATTTATTTAATCCTCCCAAGTTTTTATGAGGCAAGTACAATTTTTGTGTTATTTGACAGATAAAGGAAATGAAGCTTAAAGGGGTTAAATCACTTTAAAAAGGCAACACAACTAGTAAGTATCAGAACTAGAATATAGGCCAGGTGTGGTGGCTCATGCCTGTAATTCCACCACTTTGGGAGGCCAAGGTAGGAGGATCTCTCGAGCCCAGGAGCTTTGTTTGGTCTGGGCAACAAAGCAAGGCCTCATGTTTTTTAAAGTAAAACTTTAAAAAAATCTGTCTATTCCCTTCAAAGCATGCTCTTAACTACTAAACTAAATCCTGTGCATTCAACATTTTCTCCAAATGTAGTCTGGAAGTAGACAGTGTTTTTCTCAGATTATCGCTTAAACAGTTCAACACAAGGGTTTCCCCCTCATTTGTTTGACCATCAGCATATACTGACTGCTTAATGTGAATTATCATTCACGTGTTCCTGGCAGTACAAATGTTGCACTGAGCAGTCTTAAAGAGACTTGATGCTGAGTAGAACAAAGAATACAAGTTTCCTGAATATTTTGTTTAAATTGTAAGCTAATTCGGTAATGACCAGAGTCATGTCTCACATCAGGAAGTTGAACCATAGATTGTTTTTAATGATGCAAAAATGCCAAGTGCTATCTCCTTCACTGAGGAATACAAAAGAAGAAAGAAAAGCTAGATAAAGTGTGGGGAAAATGATGTACACCATTTGACATAATTAAATGAGAGTTAGGTTGGTTTTAGCATATAATAATAAAATAAACCTACCAGAATAACTAGATTGGAAAAACCTATTGGATTTCAGTTTGTATAAACTCTATATGGAAGAGAAATACCAAGGAAAGTGATGTTTTAATGTTGAGAAAAATAATGAGTGAAAATTTATTTATGATTTTTTTTGATTGTACTCTCTTAAACTTGCCTAGCTCTTTCAAAATCTGAAATTTCAACCCCAAAGCTAAGTCACCATGTATTCTCTTTGGAGCAAGACAGCATATAAAGAAAACAAATAGAATCTCTTACATTTTACAAAGTTAAATGTCTCAAGTTTTCAACAAAGCATATAGAAATCTGTTTGGGTTTGTTTTTGTCTTATACTATGACCAGCCACTAGATGGCGAAGTATGACATGAAATGGAGGCTGCAGACCAAGTTAAAAGTCTGACTTGGAGTGGAAGCAGAGGAAGCTTGAGTTAGTGAAAACCTTTAGTTGCACGACATGAATAAAGGGATGTAGTGTAGTATAGTCATTCTTAAGTTGCATGCATTACTTTTAAGAAACATTTACTGATTCATTCAAATTCATGTCTAGAAGTCCTAAGTCCTCAGTTGTCTACAAGGCTTTGTTTCCTAGCCCACTTCTTATTGCCTGTCACTTCCTATCACTGCCTGTCTTCCTTCCAAGAACCCAGTTCTAGACACTGCTTCACAATATTTCTCAATGTCAACCACCGGTGTTGTCACCTTCTCCATCATTCTTCGCTTCCTTTCAGGATCCTTCACTACTATATCCTTGTGTAGCCACTGATGCATATTTGCCTGAACTGAGCCTTGTTGTGGTTGTTGCTCTTTTGGAGCAGAGGAATTTGCTAGCTGATATGATAAGGCCTTGTGTCCCCACCCAAATCTCATCTTGAATTGTAATCCCCATGTGTAAGGGAGGGACCTGTAATCCCCCTGCGTAAGGGAGGGACCTGCAATCCCCACATGTAAGGGAGAGAGGTAACTGGATCATGCAGGTGGTTACCTCCATGCTCTTTTCATGATCATGAGTGAGTTCTCACAAGATCTGATGGTTTCAGAAATGTCTGGAATTTCCTCCTTTGCTCTTCTTTTTCCTGCTGCCTTGTGAAGAAGGTGCCTGCTTCCCTTCCGCTATGACTGTGATTTTCCTGAGGCCTCCCCTGGCATGCAGAACTGTGTGTTGATTAAAACTCTTTTCTTTATAAATTACCCAGTCTCAGGCAGTTCTTTATAGCAGTGTGAAAATGAACTAAATACACTGGCCTAATGAACTCATTTCTCAGCAGAGCACCTAGTAGGATGCTCTATCTAAGCTCTAGCTTGAGCCAAAATGAGGCCCAAGATATGAGAGGAATGTTTCTTTAAAAATGGTTGTGATGGTTAATTTTATGTGTCAGCTTGACTGTGTGAAGTGATACCCAGAAAGCTGGTATGCATTATTTCTGAGCATATCTATGAGAGTATTTCCAGAAGAGATCAGCATTTGAATTGGTAAAATGAGTGAAGAAGATCCACCCTCACCAACGTGGACAGACACCATCCAATCCATTGAGGGCCCAAATAGAACAAAAAGGCAGAGGAGGTGCGAATTTGCTCCCTCTTCTTGAACTTGGGCAGTCATCTTCTTCTGCCCTCATATATCAGACCTCCTGGTTCTTGGGCCTTCAGACTCCAGGGCTTATGCTAGCAGCCCCTGGTTCTCGGGTCTTCAGCTATGAACTGAAACCATGGGCTCATTTGGTTCTCAAGTCTCTGAATAATTATGCGACCAGGCTTTGCAGTTCTCCAACTTTACAGACAGCATATAATAGAATTTATTGGCCTCCACAATCCTGTAAGCCAATTTCCATAATGACTCTTCTTATATATCTGTATATATACTATTGTTCTATTTCTCTAGAGAACCCTGACTACTACAGCAGGCCACATATATGTTATAAGAAGGCCAATGAAGGAGAAGAAAGAGATGTAACTCAGACTAATTTCTCATCAATAACTGCTAAAAGTAGAACCAGACACTCCTAACACCTGATTTGGCACTCTACTTAGTCAATAATATCTTTCCTTGATCATTAAATGAAAGAACAGAGTAGCAGTTTACAGAGAAAACCCTGCCAAATGAACTTCATAATCTTTCCCAAGTGCTATCAGTGAAACCAGTAACAAAAAAAAAAAAAAAATCTGCTAGCCTCTCCACTGTTCTGGAATTGAAAATTTCTATAACATTTTGCACTCTGAAATTGAATTATGTTACTGGAATCTCTTGTTAGAGATTAGCAAAATGAAGATCAGACTGAAATTTCCCAAAGTAAGTGGTCTTTGTGAGATACTGCCCTACAATGTATACCATGAATCCTTTTCTATGAAGATTCTTATAAAATGTTGAAATAGTCAAGCAGTATTCTCCATGAACTCTTCCCTAACCAAGTATATTTAACTTAAACCAACTGCATTTCCTTTTTGCCTGGCACATAATAGATGCTCAATAGTTATGTAAGGGAGGAAGAAAGAAAGGAGGGAAGAAAGAAAAGGAAGAAGGAGAGAAATGAGAGAGGAAGTCTCTATTAAGAAGACAAAATAAGAAGACTTTTGTAAGATAAAAGTCTCTTGTAAAATCACCAAGAAGATACTGTATTCAGTTAAGATAAAGAATCGTCAGCTTTCTTCTCAGCATAACCTGCTTTAGTCTTATTATAAAAATTTTATTAAAATATTCCCTAACAATCCCTTCTCTAGACTAAACAATTCCAGTTCCTAGGACTTTCCCCCAAAACTTCCAAAATTATTTTTCATTCTTATATCAATTTTGATTTCTTTTTTAAAAGTCAAAATTATTTGAGATTATATTCAATTGTTTTTCATGATCCTTTTCAATGTTTTTTTTTTTTTTCTAACAAGGAGAGATTTACATGGTTTAAAGAAAACCAAATGATTTATTTTCATTTTTAAAGGTGAAAGCATATTTTTGAAGTCCATGGAAAAGGAATATGTTTAAGGATAGAATACCTAAACAACTACTCTTCTACATACAACTCAACTTTTACCAGAGATTTGCTTTTTTAAAAAGATTAACAAGTGTATCCAAACTTTTCTGCTTGCTGACACACACATATATACACACACATTTCCAACTGTATGACAAAATAGTCATGGTATATTAATACCTAATAAAATAACCTTTTAAAATATTTTACCCTGAAGTAACAAAATATGTTTTAAAATCTGTTATAATGTATACAATCTCAGAAGAAAACCTGTTGGCAAATATTGTTTGGAGCAGACAGGTAAACTTTCCAGGCTAAGCATTTTCCTATTTCTGTATTCAGCAGTACTTCTCAAAAGTGCTGATTCCTAGAATAGAATATCTGTGGGTGAGGTCCAGAAAACTGGCAGAGTTCCCAAATAATTCTTATGAATATTTCACTTTCAAGGGATACGCATATAAAATTTTGACCTTTTAACTTGGTGGAGCAGTTCTTTTTTTCCCCCTTAGCAAGTCCATAACTTTTTTTGTAAGTTGGTATTTAAATGGTGATAGTAAAAATGTGAGAGTTATAGTTCCTATCCAAATATCAAACATCCTGGATCTGTGTAGCAACCTAATTATTATGGAGAAATAATTATGTTGCTAGGAATCTGTAAGGTGCTTTGATCTTCAAGAGACTGTTTTTGCATGTTGATTTAAGATAATGTCTTAGTTTGTTTTGTGCTCCTATAACAGTATTCCTGGGACTGGATCATTTATAATGAACAGAATTTATTGGCTCAAAGCTGTATAGGCTGGAAGTCCAACATCAAGGTACTGGCATCTGAAGAGGGCCTTCTTGCTGTGTCATCATGTGGCACAAAGTTAGAAGTGGAGAGACAGAAAAAGAGAGGCAGAGGAAAAGGCCAAGAGAGAGGGAGGGAAAACAAGAGGGGGCCAAGCTCACCCTTTTATAATGTCACCAATCCCACCCATGAGGGTGGAGAACTCATGACCTAACCACTTCCTAAACGTCCCACCTCCTAATACAGTTACAACGGCAACTAAACTTCAACACGAGTTTGGGAGGGGACACGTATTAAAATCATAGCAGGTAAACCCACAATCTTTTTTATAATTCACTTACTTGGCCAAGTACCAAGTTTGCATCTCATGTTGCAGTAAGTGATTTCTTCTTTGTAATGAGCTCTAATGTAAGGCATTGTCTTTTGAATAAGGTAATGGAAATATTTATTTTCAGTTGGCCACCAGGTCAGCTGCCAGATACTTTAAAAGAAGGGAAAATAATGCTTAGCTCTAATTACTAAGAGATGATGGTTTGTGTCTAAGAAAGGGAATCCCAAGAAGTTGGACTATGATCCTGGTATCCTTACTCTTCCAGTTTTCACTACTTAGGTCACTTCAAACTTACTTTTCAAGGTGACTTATTGCAACTATGAGATAGCTTAAAATTTACATGACTGCAATCATGATAATTTAGAATCAGTCAATGTCTATGCTTGGATCTGTCAACAAAGGCATTCTCTAAAATAAATTTGCTTCACCACTTTATTTTTGCTTTACCATGTTTTAACGTATTTTCTCATGAAATGAATAATTTTGAAAGCTCTATGGTTGTGACTTACTAGATGTTCTTTTATGATATTTTCTTTGATTTTACTGATTTTATTTTATATCTTATAAGAAGTTATTGATATTTGGTTTTGGTATAGGTATATACTTTGTCAAGAATTTTCAGGTTCATTTGGTTCTCATAAGTATTCAAAATATGGAAGAGTATATTTTCTATATTTTAATTTAAACAAAACTTTATAAATGTTATAATTATCAACATGAATTTTATCATTAAATAGCAACAAAGACGTTTTGAAAATTAACTTTAGTATAAAACCAGATTTACATGGAAAATATGTTTTATGTAGTGTTAATGCAGGATTATAGAAAACTTATTAATGAAAATCTCTCTAAGTTGCATGAATCATATTTCTTTTTATTCAGTGTACTGTAAGGACAAACTCTTTCAGTATTCTCAGGTTTACAATATTACCTCTGTCATTAACTCACCACATTGAACAAATCTGATTATGAATGAGATATGTGTTTCAGTGCACCCAATGTTGTCCCATTTTATATCTGTAGCTCCAGCACTCTAAAAATATTCATATTGGACAATAAATTACATGATCATTCCAATTATGAGTTCCTGGGCCACAATTTGACCAAATATAACATGAAAGAATTTTACTATATGACTTTATTATAACTTCCAGCCCTAAGAGTCATTGAAAGATATCTTTATGCTACTTCATGTCATCTTGTTTAATATCCACATTCCTTCTCTCACTGGAGTGCTGTATTGTTGATGAAGAAGAGATAGGAAGCTAGGCTAAGTAGGTAGAAAGGTGGCTGATTCACACATAAGGTCTGGGTGGTAGAAATATAATTTCAAGTTGATGACTTAGAAACTAGAGCATGTATCTCCCTATAAACAATGTTATAAATTATTATTAAATTCCAAAGTTAACACAAAATATATGTAGAGAGGCTAGCCCTGCAAAATGAGAAGTGGATGTAGCCAACCAGCCTCTAGAACATGACTGTGTGGTGATAGCTGTACATTCAGGCAACTGTGAGCCAATCACAGGTGAGGGTCACAAAGAAATGGACAAACAAAGACAAACCACAGCCCCTGATGCGGGAAGAGGGCCTTTGATTTCTTGACAGGATAATGGCATGGCATGGGCTAATTTCCCTTGGGAATGATAACCAGATGCGTTTCAGAGTGTTGGACCCAAACTCTTTCTGAGATATGATTGATATGTTTACTGCAAACATCAAAGAAGATAATCAAGTGCGGTAACTTCCAGCCCTCCCCACGGCCCCTTGCCCACCTCCTGCCCAGTTTGCCCAATCACAGTTCTCTTCAATTTGAGTCATCCGTTTTTTTCCACAGAAAGGTCACAAAGATAAAGAAACACCTTCAAAAGTAGCCCCTTCTCTTCAAGTTCTAATTTTTAATCAAACTCTCTTCATATGGCCAAATGCACCTGGAAGGTGTGCTCATGCGTGACCCCTGTTTTTCCTTCTAGTAAGTAGAGCCTCTCCTCTTCCTGCCCCTTAGCCATTTCTTCCAATTGGAATAAAGCAGGGTGACACAGTGAAAGTTCCGTCCTCTCCAGAGGGCCACTCCCCCTTATTTGCATATGTGGAATATTTAACCTGACGCTTTTAATCAAGGGAAACTTAAATTATGCTAGCTCCAAAACATATCAAAAAATTGTTGTCATGTTGGTGGTAGCTGTATTGGTTTATGTATGTGTTCACTTGACAAATCTCTGCTGTGAATTTGTTTTCTTGTGACTTGCCTCACTTTGAGGGAAGTTAAAATTTAAATGCAGAGATTCTGCCTGTATGTTTCAGATTGCCAGACTCTTTTACTTAATCAAACTTATACTGAACCAATTAATTATACATTGAGAAATGTATTTCCTGGGACGGATGTATCTATCCTGTTGTGGATTGGTGTCCCTCTTCTCTCTAATCTGTCACTGTCACATCCTCCCCCAGGAAAACATTCCGTGAATATTGAATGAGGTGGACTGAGTATAGAACTGAGCAGACTCAAGATATGTATTTTTAAGCAATTCTAGTACCTAGAACAATCCCAGAAGAAAGTATAATTTCTTTTCTGAATAAATTCTGCTATGCATGTTTCTCTCTTCATAGGTGATTAAAACACTATACAATGTCTGCTGCTCAGATTGATAAGATTAATCAAAACAAGAAAAGAAACAAATGAATATTTTTTTCTTTATGCTCCCAGGAGATAGTACACCATGCCTGTTTCACTTGAGAGCAGTTAGCACATGTAAGAATGTAAATATATCTTTCTATGATAATATCCCTATTTAAAAAAACTATTTTATCTGGAAGCAAATTGTCTCTAGCTCTAATTTGTACCAGGAATTAACGTGAGATGATGTCACTAAACTGGTTTTATTAGATGGAGACTGGCCTTTTATTATAATGATTCTCCTTGCTAATATCATCACTTGAAAATGTTACTGGCACTTCCAAATTGAATCCATTCCATTCTTCCTGTGCCCTTCCTGCACCCCAAAACTTGTTCTTCCCACAGTGTTCATTAGTTTAATCAATGACAATTCCATCCACTCAGGTGCTCAATCAAGAAACTTCATAGTCACTGTCAGTCCCTCTATCTTAATTAGGAAAGCTTGACGAACAGAAGAACCATGTTTCTTATTTATCACCAGGAACATAACTCATTAATGACTACATGTTTGATTCTCTGATCACCCATCTGTATGTTGTTAGTCAAGACCCTTAATCTTTCAAAACTCTAGTTTCTTCATCAATAAATTCAGAAATATGGACTGTAGAAATAAATCTGAAGTTCTCTAATACAGTGCTGCAACTTCAGTCACATAATTGCTTTCTCAACAAATAGCTGATGATTAGTTACCAACACTTTATTTTTACGTGAGATTTTCCTATGGCTTGGTTTACTATCCTACATGCTTTCCCAAGTGTCCTGTGTTTGATTTTTTGTTAACATTTATCATTCTCTAGTACAAGTTTCTGTTTATCAATTTTTCTAATAGACACCAAGATTCCTGAAAATGAAAATTCACACATACAATGTCCTTTATCATTTTATCTTTCCATTCTAGTATAAACCTATCATATAGAAACTTTAAAATATAGTTGAATTCATTTTGACATCTCTGTTAACACTGGCCACCCTAGACTAAGCCCCCCTTATTCCTTCCCAGGATGACTAAAAAATCTTCTTTAGATGTTTTCCCTCAATCCCATTGCTTCCTTCTATTCCACAGAACAACCAGAGTGATCTGCTGAAAATCCTTCCATAGCACTTTCCATTGTACTTAAAACAGCCTCTAAAGTCTTTCTGTAGCTTTACACCCGACCGCTGCCAACCTTACCATCTCAGCTCCTGCACTCTCATCTGCACTCATCTGTTTCAAACTCAACAACCTCATTTCAGTTCCTCCTCCCTGGCTCAGGACCTTTGGTTATGCTCTCCTATCTGCCTTGAATCCGTGGGAACTAAGTCCCAGAAGATACAGGCAAACTTCATTTTATTTTGTTTTGCTTTATTGTGGTGGTCTGGAACCAGACCCACAGTATCTCCTGAGACCTTCTAGACCATTGCAATATAGTGAATATCACAATAATGTGAGTCACACAAATATTTTGGTTTCCCAGTGCATATAAAAGTTATGTTTACAAAATGCTGTAGTCTATTAAGTATGCAATAGTACTGTGTCTAAAAAATGTAGGTACCTTCATTTAAAAATATTTTATTGCTAAAAATGCTAATACTTATCTAAGCCTTCAGCTAGTTGTAATCTTTTCTACTGGTCTTACCTCAGTGTTGACAGCTACTAACTGATCAATGAAGTGGTTTCTGAAGATTGAGTGGCTGTGACAATTTCATAAAATAAGATACAATGAAGTTTGCCACATTGTCTCTTTCATGAAAGATTTCTTCATAACATGCAATGCTGTTTAATAGTGTTTTACCCACAGTGGAACTTCTTTCAAAATTAGAGTCAATCATTTCAAACCCTGCTGCTGCTTTATCAACTACATTTATACAATATTCTAAATCATTTGTTGTCATTTCAACAGTGTTCACAGCATCTTCACCAGGAGATGGTTTCATCTCAAGAAATGCTTTTTTGTTGTTGTTGTTGTTCATCCATAAGAAGCAACTTGTCATCCATCAAAGTTTTCTAATGAGATTGCAGCAATGCAGTCACATCTTTAGACTTCACTTCTAATTCTAGTTCTCTTACTGTTTCTACCACATGTGATGTCACTTCCTTTACTGAGTTAGAAACACCTCAAAGTTCTATGGCAGTTACAGCCTTATGAAATATATTTTTAAATATAAGACTTGAAATTTGAAATTACTCCTTGATCCATGGGCTGCAGAATGAGTGTTCTATTCTAAGTGTGAAAACAACTGACAATGGGCTGAAAATATTCAGTAAACCATGCTAAAAATAGATGTGCTATTACCCAGGCTTTTTTGTTCCGTTTATAGAGCACAGGTAGAGGAAAGGTAGCATAATTCCTAAGAACCCTAGGACTTTCAGAATAGTAAATGATCATTGGTTTTAACTTAAAGTCCTCAGCTGTATTAGCTCCTAACAACAGAGTGAGTCTGTCCTTTGAAGCTTTGAAGGCAGGCATTGACTTCTCTCTAACTATTAAAGTCCTAGATGGCATCTTTTTCCAACTGAAGGCTTTTCATCTATGCTGAAAACCTGTTGCTTAATATAGCCACCTTTATCAATTATCTTAGATAGATATTCTGGAAACTTGCTGCATCTTCTTCATCAGTACTTTCTGCTTTATCTTGCGCTTTTATGTTAAGAAAACTGTTTGTTTCCTTAAATCTCATGAACCAACCTCTGCTAGTTGCAAACATTCCTTCTAAAGCTTACTCACCTCTCTCAGCCTTCAAGAGAGTTAGGGTCTTACTCTGGATTAGACTTTGGCTTAAGAGAATGTTCTGACTGATTTGATCTTCTATCCAGACCTCTAAAACTTTCTCCATTATCAGCAACAGGGCTGTTTCACTTTCTTATCATTTGTCTGTTTACTGGAATAGCACTTACAAGAAATGTCCTTCAAGAAATTTTCCTTTGTATTCACAACTTGGCTAACTGTGAGTGTGGCACAAGAGACTTACCTTTTGATCTTTTTCAGCTTTCCTCTTGCCTTCCTCACTAAGCTTAATGATTGTCTGGTTTTTTATTTAAAGTGAGATAAGTGTGACTCTTCCTTTCACTCGAATACATTTAGAGGCCATTCATTGTAGGGTTACTAAATGGACTAAGTTTATTTTATATTTTTTATTTTATTTGTTTATTTTAATTTCAAAAGCAAAGCTTATTGAATATAAGCAAATAAGTAAAGTCTTTGAATTTACAAAGACAGAATAACATAACTATATCATTATATTATCCTTATATCATCATTATATCATTATTTAGAATATAAAATTGAATAGAGAGAGAAGAGTGTACATTGGTGTTTTGAATAGTAATATAAAATCTGGAAAAAGTGTTAATAAAAGCCAAAAGTATATTAAAAGAATAGGCGAGGTTCAGTGTTTCACGCCTGTAATCCCAGCACTTTAGAAGGCCAAGGCAGGCAGATCACGAGGTCAGGAGTTCAAGACCATCCTGGCCAATATGGTGAAACCCTGTCTCTACTAAAAATACAAAAATTAGCTGGGTGTGGTGGCGCATGCCTGTAGTCCCAGCCACTTGGGAGGGTGAGGCAGGAGAATCGCTTCAACCCGGGAGGTGGAGGTTGCAGTGAGCCAAGATAATGCCACTGCACTCCAGCCTGGTGACAAAGTGAGACTGTCTGAAAAATAATAATAATAATACACTTTATCCACATCATAAAAGTTGGCTTAACATCCAAATATCTAGTTGTTATAATTTTTTCTTTTTTTTAAAAAAATTTAAGTTCTGGGATACCTATGCAGAATGTGTAGGTTTGTTACATACATATACATGTGCCATGGTGGTTTGTTGCACCTATTAACCTGTCATCTAGGTTCCCTCCCCTCGCCCCCAAACAGGACCTGGTGTGTGTTGTTCCCCTTCCTGTGTCCATATGTTCTCATTGTTCAACTCCCACTTACGAATGAGAACATGAGGTATTTGGTTTGCTGTTCCTGAGTTACTTTGCTGAGGATGATGGCTTCCAGCTTCACCCATGTCCCTGCAAAGGATATGATCACATTCCTTTCTATGGCTGCATAGTATTCCACAGTGTATGTGTACCAAGTCTATCATTGATGGGTATATGGGTTGGTTCCATGTCTTTGCTGTTGTAAATAGTGCTGTAGTAAACATACGTGTGCATGTGTCTTTATAGTAGAATTATTTATATTCCTTTGGGTATATATCCGATAATGAGATTGCTGGGTCAAATGGTATTTCTGGTTCTAGATCCTTGAGGAATCATCACATTGTTTTCCACATGGTGGAACTAATTTACATTCCCACCAACAGTGTAAAAGCGTTCCTATTTCTCCACAGCCTCACCAGCATCTATTGTTTCTTGACTTTTTAATAATCACCATTCTGCCTGGAGTGAGATGGTATCTCATTATGGTTTTGATTTGCATTTCTCTAATTATAAGTGATGTTAAGCTTTTTTTTCATATGTTTGTTGGCCACATAAATGTCTTCTTTTGAGAAGTGTCTGTCCATATCCTTTGCCCACTTTTTGATGGGGTAGTTTTTTTTCTTGTAAATTTGTTTAAGCTCCTTGTAGATTCTGGATATTAGCCCTTTGTCAGATGGGTAGATTGCAAAAATTTTCTACAACTCTGTAGGTTGCCTGTTCACTCTGATGATAATTTCTTTTGCTGTGCAGAAGTTCTTTAGTTTAATTAGATCCCATTTGTCTATTTTGGCTTTCATTGCAATGGCTTTTGATGTTTTGTCAGGAAATTTTGCCCATGCCTATGTCCTGAATAGTACTGCCTAGGTTTTCTTCTAGGGTTTTTATGGTTTTGGGTTTTACATTTAAGTCTTTAATCCATCTTGAGTTAATTTTTGTATAAGAC
>NW_016808026.1:4639382-4646954 GCF_001698545.2 Rhinopithecus bieti
TAGGTTGCCTGTTCACTCTGATGATAATTTCTTTTGCTGTGCAGAAGTTCTTTAGTTTAATTAGATCCCATTTGTCTATTTTGGCTTTCATTGCAATGGCTTTTGATGTTTTGTCAGGAAATTTTGCCCGTGCCTATGTCCTGAATGGTACTGCCTAGGTTTTCTTCTAGGGTTGTTATGGTTTTGGGTTTTACATTTAAGTCTTTAATCCATCTTGAGTTAATTTTTGTATAAGGTATAAGGAAGGGGTCCAGTTTCAGTTTCCTGCATATGGCTAGCCAGTTTCCCCTCACCATTTATTAAATAGGGAATCCTTTCCCCATTTCTTGTTTTTGTCAGGTTTGTCAAAGATCAGATAGTTGTAGATGTATGGTATTATTTCTGAGGTCTCTATTCTGTTGTTCCATGGGTCTATATATCTGTTTTGGTACCAGTACTTTTTTTCTTTTTTCTTTTTTCTTTTTTTTTTTTTGGCATTTTGATTACTGTAACCTTGTGGTGTAGTTTGAGGTCAGGTAGCATGATGCCTCCAGTTTTGTTCTTTTTGCTTAGGATTGCCCTGGCTATGTGGGCTCTTTCTGGGGTCCATATGAAATTTAAAGTAGTTTTTTCCAATTCTGTCAAGAATGTCAATGGTAGTTTGTTGGGAATAGCATTGCATCTATGAATTACTTTGGGCAGTATGGACTAACTGGCCTAATTTTAATATTGTTGTGTCTCAAAGAATAGAGAGGCCTGAAGAGAGGCAGAAAGATGAGGGAACGGCTTTTCGGTAGAGCAGTCAGAACACACACATCATCTGAGTGCAGTGGCTCATGCCTGTAATTCCAGCACTTTGGGAGGCCGAGGCAGGCGGATCACCTGAGGTCAGGAGTTTGAGGCCAGCCTGGCCCACGTGGCAAAACCCCATCTCTACTAAAAATACAAAAATTAGCCAGACATGGTGGTGGGTTCCTACAATCCCAGCTACTTGGGAGGCTGAGGCACCAGAATTGCTTCAACCCCAGGAGGCAAAGGTTGCAGTGAACCAAGACTGCACCACTGTACTCCAGCCTAGGTGACAGAGTAAGACTCCATCTCAGAAAAGAACACACACAGCATGTATTGATTGAATTCATCATTTTATGTGGTCATGGTTCATAGTGTCTGAAAATAATTACAATAGTAATATCAAATATTATTAATCACAGATCACCATAACGGATATAATAATAATGAAAAATCTGAAATACTGCAAGAATTACCCAAAATGTGACACAAAGACGTGAAGTAAGCATATACTGTTGGAAAAATGGTGCTAATAGATGTGCTCAATGCAAACTTACCACAAACCTTGAATTTGTAAAAACACAACATCTGCAAAGTGCAATAAAGTGAAGCACAACAAAATGAGATATGCTTGTATTTTCAAAAAGACAGTATCTCAGGGAGAAGAGACAGTCACTATGACCTGGTGCTTCCTAGATTTGAAGATTTCAGGAACATATAAGAAGTCACATATCTTTAATAAGGGCCTTTCACAGTCAGTAAAATTCTATTTTTGGTTTTGCTCATTTGCTTAGGAAACCTAGAAACAGTGTATGCAATACCATCCGTTTATATGTACATAAAATCAAGTCTCCTTTCATGAGATTTAATCCCATCTTTTACCAAACATTCTTGAATTTGAGGGAAGTTTTATGAGTTAAAGTTTGTTGGAGACTTCTTTTCAGGTATTTGTCCCCCACGTACCTCCAGCAAGTGCTGACACCAGGGGAACCCTCGTGCAATCGGTAAATAATACAGACTCTTATGTTTACATAAACCCACCGCCCAAGCATCAGCCATCTGAAGCTTCTGAATCTCATCTGAATTGTTCTAAACTCATTACTTAGAAACTGAAATAACAATGACATTGATCCATGAAGTACCTGGGAAAGTGACATACTTCCCTCGGAGCTTCCCTATGCTCTACCCTACAAATGCAATCCTATTTACATAAGGATTAGTCCTCCTGACAACCCTCTGGGTTTTGATTTGGGGACTGACTAGGACTGTACCACAAAGAGCCACTGGATCACAGACAGTGTGTTCTTTTAATTTACTTCCATAAACAGGCAAAAATTGAAGTCAGCTGTCAGCAAAGACCAAATTAAAGAGCCGAGTGTCAGAGCCACAGTTGAATCAAGATCAGTTTTTGAGGTGGAGGTAGTGCGAGTTTGGATTTTTTTTTTTTTTTTTTTTTTTTTTTTTTTTTTTTTTTTTTTTTTTGAGACGGAGTCTCGCTCTGTCGCCCGGGCTGGAGTGCAGTGGCCGGATCTCAGCTCACTGTAAGCTCCGCCTCCCGGGTTTACGCCATTCTCCTGCCTCAGCCTCCCGAGTAGCTGGGACTACAGGCGCCTGCCACCTCGCCCGGCTAGTTTTTTTTTTGTATTTTTTAGTAGAGACGGGGTTTCACCGTGTTAGCCAGGATGGTCTCGATCTCCTGACCTCGTGATCCGCCCGTCTCGGCCTCCCAAAGTGCTGGGATTACAGGCTTGAGCCACTGCGCCCAGCCGGGAGTTTGGATTTTAAGTTTCTGAAAAGATATGTTGGTAGATACAAAGCAAAGACTTTCACTTTTAACTGTGGTTTAGATACATTGTGCATTGTTTACTTTTCAAAAATTAGATTTAGACTGAAACTAATATCATTTCTAAAAACCTTTCCTTACTTAAATGTTGTGCATGATCTCAAAGTATAATACAATAAATGTGCAAACCATAACCATCCCTGATATAATTATAGCAAGTATAGCTTAGCCTGCTAAGCTTGTGGCTGTGAACTTCCTTGCTATGGCTCATAATAAACTCCCAATGCTTCTTTTAATGATTTTAATGATCACTCTAATTCTGTCAGGGTATTTTTCATTTCTCTTTTTATCTCACAGCCACCTTGCTTCTACGCATGGCTGCTATGACAGAAAATTGCAGTTGTGATTCAGGGAGCAAAGTAAGCAAAGTCTCAAGCCTGAAATTCTGATAATTCAGTAAGTTGTATGTGCATTTAGTGCAGACATCTGTGGCTCCATGAAATGTCTTTAAAATTTGGTTAACAAAGGTATACAGGTAAGTAGAAGGCAATATGTCATAGGGGTTAAAGTACACTGGTTGTGGAATCAAATCTTGGTCTGAATGGCCATGTGGCCATTTAATAGTAAATTATTTAAATTTCTTTGAATTTTAATTTTCTCATTTGTAAAATAAGGATAATATTTCATAATGTTGTTTTCAAAATGAAATAGGATAATATATACTATGTGCTTAGTATAAAGCCAATCACATTGAGGTGCTCAATAAAATAATTATTCTCACTATTTTATTATCAGTTCAATTCAGTAAGTAGATTGTAAGGATCGGCTAAGCATCTGCTCTGTGGGATACATAAAAGAAGCATAAAATAGTGTCCCTGTCCTGGAAAAGATTATTATCTAGTTTTTACCTTGAATTATGGAAAGAAACAATAGTGCTTAGAAAGAGCCATGTGTGGCCAGGAGTGGCGGCTCACACCTGTAATCCTAGCACTTTGGGCAGCCGAGGCAGGCAGGTTGCCTAAGTGCAGGAGTTTGAGACTAGTCTGGGCAACATAGTGAAACCCTGTCTCTATTAAAATACAAAAAATTTATTTATTTAATAGAGACCCTGTCTTTATTAAAATACATAAATTAATCAGGTATGGTGACATGCACCTGTAGTCCCAGCTACTCGGGAGGCTGAGGCAGGAGAATTGCTTGAACCCGGGAGGCGGAGGTTGCAGTGAGCCAAGATGGCGCCACTGCACTCCAGCCTGGATGACAGAGCAAGACTCTGTTTCTTTTTTTTAAAAAAAAAAAAAAAGAAGAAGAAGAAGAAAGAAAGAGTCATGTATTACTCTGTGGGAAAATGTCTCACTGGCAGTTGTTGGGGGAGATACAAGAGGTCAGAGCAAGAGAAAGAAGAGGTCAGCATGGGCTGAAACATGGAGAAACACTAAATGGAATTCGTCGGAATTATGATGGATCTTGAAGAGATTCATTCCACACATGGAGTGATTGAAATGTGATAGAAATGAACATGGTCTGTTTGAGGAATTAGCAGCTTTGCCAGAGGTGGGCTTGTGCTGGTGAGGAAGGGAGGATCACACCATACTGGAATGGACAGCATTTTGCAAAATGCACTCTGAGAAAAGGTAGTTTAGCAGAATAATAAAGTGTTTCACACACACACATACTGGGGATAGGTGGAGATGGGTTTATTTCTTGGTCAAATGATTGTGAGATGTTGGCCCAATCAAAGTAAAACACATGTCCTTCTTGCAGGACTTCTCAAAGACTTTAAAATACTAATCCATTCAATAGAAATGTAACTAACTATAGTGTTAAACTATAAAACATCTAATTGTGCCCTAATTGTCATAATTTCCATCAGCAATAAACATATACATGGTTATATGCTTCTCCCTTTCTCTGAAAGGAGCTTGCAGTGAGGGAGGAAGGGTGAGACAGAATAGAGAGACAAAATGTAAGGGAGTGCTGAAGTGACTCTTTGCATATGCAGAGTGAAGTCCTTCATGAATTTGGTGACAAGGATTGGGAAGGGCTGGATTATGCTGCATTCAAAGATGCAAGGACTTTGGGAGAAAAAGGGGTTGCAGGTTGCAGGATTGCCTCCTGAGAATGAGGAGATGGTAGGGGTGTGGGGTGGTGAACAAGCAGCATAGTACAGTTTTAAGAACAGGAACATCTAACATTTGCTCTTAAGTTAAGACAACGTATAAAATTCGTCTCCCCCAAAACTTGAGGAAAATCTGTGATATAGCTGGGTGCTGTGGCTCACACCTGTAATCCCAGAACTTTGGGAGGCCAAGGTGGGCACGTCA
This sequence comes from Rhinopithecus bieti, assembly GCF_001698545.2. NCBI lineage: Eukaryota > Metazoa > Chordata > Mammalia > Primates > Cercopithecidae > Rhinopithecus > Rhinopithecus bieti. The sequence continues at coordinate 4,644,258 of NW_016808026.1, forward strand.
CAAGATCAAGAGATGGAGACCATCTTGACCAACATGGTAAAACCCCGTCTCTACTAAAAATACAAAAATTTGCCAGATGTGGTGGTGGATACCTGTAATCCCAGGTACTTGGGAGGCTGAGGCAGGAGAATCAATTGAACCTGGGAGGTGGAGGTTGCAGAGAGCCAAAATCACACCACTGTACTCCACCCTGGGGACAGAGCAAGACTCCATCTCAAAAAAAAAAAAAAAAAAAAAATATTCTGTGATACACAAAGCGCTTATGTACCAGTTAGCTCATGTATCAGTCACCTTCTAGGTCAGCTGGGGCCTGGCTGGTTTAAGATGACTTCAGTTGGGATGGCACATCTCTGTATTACATGGTCTCTCATTCTCTAGCTGACTAAACCAGACTTGTTCATTCACATGGTTTTGGCAAGACTCCAAAAGAGAGAGAAGCAGCACTGCAGGCCTCTGAATTCCTAAGCTTGAACTGTCACACTGTAACATTCCTGCCTTTTGTTGACCAAAGCAAGTCACAAGCGTAGCCCAGATTCAGAAAGTGAGGAAATTGTCTCCACATTTAATGCAAATAGCTGCAACATCGCTTTGCAAACAGGGGTAGATACAGGGAGAGGGGAAAATGGTTGTGGCCATTTGTGCAATGTACCATATGTACAAATAACATGGGTAATTTTCTCAAGGAATCCTAGCAAAAGACTTTGTTCAATGCTGTGCAGAATAAGACCAGGATGTTCAGAAAGCTGAACCAACTCAGGAGAATGAGAATCTCTGAGCCAAGAGTGACTATGAGAATGTAAATCCCCTGTGAGGTCACCAAAGAGTTGGAGCAGGCATTAAACTCTCCAGAAGTAATGGAAGAGGGTGCTGAGCCAATGTTATCTACTGCTGCAGGGACACTCCAACACCAACTTAGAGGCGGGTATTATGAATCTTCAAAAAGTTACCACAGGATATGTTGTGCCCCTAGTTTATTTGACCACGGAAATTTCTTCCTTCCCATTCCTTCCTTACCTTAACCTCCCCCCTTCTCTCATCTCCTTTTCTGTTCTCTCCTCTCCTCCTTTTCCCTCCCAATTCTGTTTCCCTTTCTACTCTTCTCATAAGACTAAGAAGTAGAAATAGGATAGGAAAGGGCTTATTAAATAAGGATAAATATTTGACCCAAGTTTTTAAGCAGTGGCCTGTATTTGAAAGATCTGGGCCATAAAGAATACAATTGAATTGGAAGAATTCATCATCTGACAGCATTACGTTGAATGCTTCAGAAGGAAGCCCCATTTTTGAGAATCAGAGCAGATACAAAACAAAGATATACCTGTTTTCTGGTACCCAAGCACCCAAGATATTCAACCAATGTTATTGAGTAACTGCTTTGGGAACATTCATGTGGATAAAAGTTTTTTAAAGTTTTATTTATGTATTTTTAATTGACATATAATAATTCTACATACATATGGGCTACATGGTGATGTTTTGATACATACAATTAGATTGGGGTAATTAGCATATCTATTATCTCAAACATTTGTTATTTATTTGTATTGGAAACATTCAGTATCCTCTCTGCTAGCTATTTGAAAATAGATAATATATTATTGTTAACCGTAGCCATCCTAGAGAGCCATAGAACATTATAATTTATTCTTCCTATCTAGCTGTAATTTTGTGTCTCTTTTTTTTTTTTTTTTTTTTTTTTTTTTTTTTTTTTTTGAGACAAAGTTTCGTTCTTTGTTGCCCAGGCTGGAGTGCAATGGTACGATCTCGGCTCACCACAATCTCCGCCTCCCAGGTTCAAGTGATTCTCCTATCTCAGCCTCCTGAGTACCTGGGATTACAGGTATTCACCACTACACCCAGCTAATTTTGCATTTTTAGTAGACACGGGATTTCTCCGTGTTAGTCATGCTGGTCTTCTACTCCCAACCTCAGGTGATCTGCCCAGCTTGGCCTCCCAAAGTGCTGGGATTACAGGTGTAAGCCACCACGTCTGGCCAATTTTGTATCTTTTAACAAATCTCTATTTGCCTCTTTGCCCTACCCTTCCCAGCTTCTATTAACCTCTGTTCTACTCTTTATTTCTCTAAGATTAACATTTTTAGCTTCTGAACATGAGTGAGAACAGGTAGGTGTATAATTTTCTGTTCCTGGCTTATCTAGGTTCATTCATGTTCTGCAGATTACAGGATTTCATTTTTTATGGCTGAATAGTATTCCATTATGTATATATACCACATTTTATTTATCCATTCATCTGTCATTGGACCTTGTGTTGATTCCATATCTTGGCTATTGTGAATAGCATTGCAATAACATGGGAGTGCAGGTATCCATTGCATATACTGATTTCCTTTCCTTTGGATAAATCCCAGTAGTGGGATCGCTGGATCATATGGTAGTTCTGTGTGTAGTTTTTTTAGAAACCTTCATACTGTTTTCCATAATGGCTGTACTAGTTTACATTCCCACCAAAATGTGTAAGAGTTCCTTGTCTCCACATTCTTGCCAGCGTTTGTTAGGATAATAGTTATCCTAACTGGGGTGGCAGGATACTTCACCATGGTTTTAATTTGTGTTTCTCTAGTGAATAATGGTGTTGAGCATTTTTTCATATATTTGTTGCTCATTTGTATTTCTTATTTTGAGAAATATCTCTCAGATGATTTGCTCAGTTTTTAGCTGGATTTTTTTTTTTTT
>NW_016808026.1:4647755-4679799 GCF_001698545.2 Rhinopithecus bieti
ATTTGTTTAAGTTCTTTGTAGATTCTAGATATTAGCCCTTTGTCAGATGGGTAGATTGCAAAAATTTTCTCATATTCTGTAGGTTGCCTGTTCACTCTGATGGTAGTTTCTTTTGCTGTGCAGAAGCTCTTTAGTTTAATTAGATCCCATTTGTCTATTTTAGCTTTTGTTGCCATTGCTTTTGGTGTTTTAGTCATGAAGTCCTTGCTTATGCCTATGTCCTGAATGGTATTGCCTAGGTTTTTTTCTAGGGTTTTTATGGTTTTAGGTCGAACATTTAAGTCTTTAATCCATCGTGAATTAATTTTTGTATAACGTGTAAGGAAGAGATCCAGTTTCAGCTTTCTATATATGGCTAACCAGTTTTCCCAGCACCATTTATTAAATAGGGAACCCTTTCCCCATTTCTTGTTTTTGTAAGGCTTGTCAAAGATCAGATGGTTGTAGATGTGTGGTGTTCTTTCTGAGGCCTCTGTTCTGTTCCATTGGTCTATATATCTGTTTTTGTACCAGTACCATGCTGTTTTGGTTACTGTAGCCTTTTAGTGTAGCTTGAAGTCAGGTAGCATCATGCCGCCATCTTTGTTCTTTTTGCTTAGGATTGTCTCAGCAATATGGCTCTTTTTTGGTTCCATATGAAGTTTAAAGTAGTTTTTTCCAATTCTGTGAAGAAAGTCGTTGGTAGCTTGACGGGGATGGCATTGAATCTATAAATTACCTTGGGCAGTATGGCCGTATTCACGACATTGATTCTTCCTATTAATGAGCATGGAATGTTCTTCCATTTGTTTGTGTCCTCTTTTATTTTGTGGAGCAGCTCCAGTTTGCAACTCCCAGTGTGATCGACACAGAAGATGGGTGATTTCTGCATTTCCAACTGAGGTACCTGGTTCATCTCATTGGGACTGGTCAGAAAATGGGTGCAGTCCATGGAGGACAAGCTGAAGCAGGGCGGGGCATTGCCCCTACGTCACCCTCTATCCCATCATTCTGTTTTGTGTTCTTCACATAAGCTAGCGTTATCTGAATTTGTCTTTTAGATTCATTGCTTTACATGTCAGTTCATTCCCACTCAAATGTTACCCCCAGTGAAGTCAGGATTTGTATCTGTCCTATTAGCTTACTGCTGTGAGCTTAAAGCTGTACATTTTTTTAACTGAATGGACAACTTAGCAATGTGGGTGCTAGTTTTCTCCCAAATCATGGAGGCATGCTTGTACTAAGTAATTTATACAAGGTTTGACCTTAGAAAAGTCACTTAACCCCAAAATGAACTCAGGATTGCCCAAGTCCAAATTCCATGCCTTAACACCTATACTACCTTTTACAAGGTTATAATAATACTTCTGTTATGTATAAAAAATCACTACCTCACTGTCCTTTTGGTAATTAGTTGTTTAGCTAAATGGGTATAAAAGGAAATTATTTCACTCCTATATTCTATCCTGGGTCTGAAGAGAATCTAAATATTATAGATTGTCACAGAACTTTTATTTTATAAAGGAGAATCTGCCAAGGAGAGAACATGCACTAATATTTCGTCCCCTGCCATGCGTGAGGCATGTTGTAAGTGTTATAATTATTAACACCTATTTGTTACGAACACCACTGCACAGAAGAAGAAATGGAGGTTTGGAGAGTTAAAAAATATGCTTGAATTTGCATGACTTGGTAATATAATATGAATACTGCTCTGTATGAATCCAAGGTCGATGAATTTTCCATGATACCGCTAGCTTATTGAGTGATAGCAGTTCTTAAGAGTATAACATGAAGATTTTTACTGTTAATACCACCTACATTTCTTCTTTTTCACTGACATTTGAATATTCCCAGAATATAATATGATTTTTTTTATTGGAAACCTGACTTCCCTCTTGTTCAGCAACAACAGAATGTTACGCCAAATTAAATAAAGCCACATTACCTAAGTCAGGCCTACCAGAAACAAGCCAAAAGGCTGGACAGTGCTCAGCCATGGATGCAATTTTGAATCTCCCAAGCAATTAAAGAATTTATTTTTCCCTGGGGTGATATAAAACATGAACTGTCTTCTCCTTTATAAAATAGATCAAGACAGATCTGTGTGGAAATTTTACTCAGCACTCAATAATTGGTCCCAAATCGGTCTATTTACTTTTAAGTAAAGCCCAGATTTGATGCTCCTCCTACTTTCATGGAATATAGAACAAGAAACTGCACACATGTGTCAAATGACAAGCCTAGGACCCTCAAAACCTGAAATCAACATGGAGGAAAATTCTACTAGAGGAAATGTCCATTTTACTGGTTCCTCCAATCCTCAATTAAGGTTTCTTTGAATCTGGAGATAATTGTGTGGAATTGACCTTAGCAACACTCCAGCTTCCCATGGAACCAGGTCTCAAAGACAGTGGCAAAGTGAAAATTATCCAGTGCCCTCCCTGGAAACATTATCATTAGAAACAGGGTCTCAGTAAAGGAATCTTTACTGCTTGCAGTTGACAGCATCTCTCCCTGTCAGCAACGTCGCATTTCCTGATGAAGCATTTATTTTCCCATCCTGAAGGGAACAAAGCTCTTATTTCATCGACAATGTCTGCGTTTTGGTGATCTTCTCGCCCTGGACTTCAACTCTTTGGAAATCGTTTTCCTTTTTCCTCAGATTTCCAAAAGAAGCTGCTTCCCTACAAGTGTTCTCCTGGCGGCCTTTTTCTCTTACTTTAGAAGACACATTTAGACACTCTGTTCCAGTGAGGAGTTCAACCAGGACAATCGGCAGCACACACAACTCAGATCTGAAGTCGTGGAGGGACACGACGTTGTTGTTGGCTGCTGCCCTGCCAGAGCCAGCTGTTCGTTCCATGCAATCTACATCTATGCTGATAGCCATCTATTCAGAGAGCTCTCCTGAGCCCTCTGCCTGCAGCTGAGCTTCCTGGGTCTGTGGCACATGCAGCACCCATAGCTTCTGTTAATGCAGGATTGCCGCAACAACAAAAAGTTACCATATGCTCTCTCCTTTCAGTACAAGACTCTTTTTTCTGAAATTTCTAAACAAACAAACAAAAATGCTGCAGCTAGGCTCTTAAAAAAAATCTTGCCTAGTAGAAAATCTCAGGGTTTTTGTATTTGGAGAATGGATACTGCTTTGCTGGTATATCTATAAAATCATTCTTGTCTTGGTTTTTCTCTTAAAACATGGCGTCATTTAAATCATGATTGAAAAGAAAATCCCATAGTACTTAGCCATGTTTCTTAATCATGTTTTCTGGTTAAAACTGAAATCTGTCCTCTACCTCTGGGAGGCTAAACTCTATCCCAACCTTCAAACTATTGGAAAAGAACCTGGATCCTTTCTTCATGAACAAACAACCCATTTGCATCCATCACACCCCTCCCTCTGGTCTTTAACTCAAATGTACCCTCTTTCTCTCCTTCCTTAGGTGTCAGCATTTTCTTGAGTCATTCTCTCAAACATTGGCTATACTGAGAGGCCAGCTAAAACGGCAGATTGACTCAGGCATTCTGGCCTTTGTCTCCAGGCAAATTACAGTTTATGTTTTCTTCTGTAGTTTTCTGAATTTAGAATGTAAAATATGTTAGAGGACTGGATTATCCAGATCTCAGAGTACTGGACAGTTGTTAAAAAAGAATGTGTTCGGTCAACAATAGGTATGCTCATATAGAATGATGCCTGACCTATATTAGTTAAAAAAGTAAAAAAAGTCATAGAGTAGTTCATATATTTTATCTGGTTTGTGTTTAAAATATACATTTTAAATTATAAAAATATTACATATTGGTCAGGTGTTGTGGCTCACATCTGTTATCTCAGCACTTTGGGAGGTGGAGGTGGGTGGATCACCTGAGGTCGTGAGTTGGAGACCAGCCTTGCCAACATGGCAAGACCTGTCTCTACTAAAAATACAAAAAATTACCTGGATGTAGTGGTGCACACTTATAGTCCCAGCTACTCAGGAAGCTGAGGCACGAGAATCGCTTGAACCTGGGAGGTGGAGGTTGCAGTGAGCTGAGATTGTGCCATTGCACTCCAGCCTGGGCAACAGAGTGAGATTCTATCCCCACCCCCCAAAACAGTACATATTTATGAAAAAAAATTTAGAAATCCACTTCTTGGAAGGCCATGAATAAGAGAAAAGAAAAACTACTTTCCACTTTATACTCTTTTGGTTTCTTTGAGTTTGTACCATGAGCATACACTATGTTTTTGTTTGTTTTATGTTACTTTATACAAGTGCAGAATGTGCAGGTTTGTTACATAGGTACACGTGTGCCATGGTGGTTTGCTGCACCTATCAACCAGTCATCTAGGTTTTAAGCCCTACATGCATTAGGTATTTATCCTAATGCTCTCCCTCCCCTTGTCCCCCACCCCCCGACAGGCCCCAATGTGTGTTGTTCCCTTCTGTGTGTCCATGTGTTTGCATTGTTCAGCTCTCACTTATGAGTGAGAACAGAGTATACACTATTTTTAAAGAATTAGCAAAAATAATAATAATAAAATGGTAGGAGGCAAATCAGATATTATAGTGAGGTTAGCTATAAAATCAAGAAATTTTAACTTTGTTTTTTCCTGAGTCAGTAATTGCTTCTGCTCTCCAATTAGCTCTTTGTTGAAAAATGCTGACCTATATGTCTCTTTGGTCTATCAACCACAAGTTTCTTTTCCTCTTCAGATTTGAGAGTGCAGCATTCATTCTGCACTGAAAGCACTGCCACATCCCTTTTTTTCCAGCAGGTTCATGCAACTTTTTCTCACTCCATGCCCTAAAGATGGACCTTGGAAGTCAATGTCTTACCAACACCCTGCTGCAGATCCATGAGCTATTTAGGGGTGAAAAAGCAGAGGTCTTTTCTGCTTCTTGCCTTTCCTAAAGTGTCAGGAAGAGTGTTCAGGGACTGATGAGCAAGACCGTCTGAAGCCATGCCCCAGAGGGTCTCAGCCATCAGGGAGAAGCTGAGCTTGAGGACTGATTCCAGGAGAGTAAAAGTGGGAACTCCAGAGAGATGTAAGCAAGCAAAGTAGGCTATCCAGAGGCACTGGGGGACCATGGACAACTTGGTCAGCAAGTGACCAAAATAGGGTGAGTGGTGCCAGAAAGTTGGGATCAATGGAGGATTTGCAGTAGACGCTATAATTCGGCTGTGGGATGCGGAGGCAAAAAGATAGGGGTCTAGGTCCAGAGGAGGTACCAGCTTAGCTGGTTATCCAGATAATTTGGGGGTGAGGGCTCAGTTATCAGAAGTAGGGCACAAGCTTAGGAACACACTAACAATAGGGCTGATTTGTGCCAAGCTGCCTCATGGACCACACTCAGGCGCCTTTTAATCCCTCCTAGCAAGGAAGGATGGGTCCCACTGCCTGAGGTCAGATGAAATTTGGAAGGCCAGTGAATTAACACATTATATCAGCCAGAGTGGGGTATGAGGACCATTTCAGGGTCATTTTCCACTAGCCACAAGTGGGGCCAAGGCCAGCCTGATTCTGACATCAATTACAAAGTTCAGAAAAAAATAAAATCTACCTTTTTTCCTTTCCTTCGGCACATTCATTGGACATCAGATACTGGAATCCAATGCATGTCTTGAAAGTCTCAAGCTGTGAAGCATAACAAACACACAAGATAGAAGTAACTGAAAAAACAAAAACCCTGGAACAATACTCTGCAATCTTTGATGGGAAAAGTGCTGACTTCTGTGGAGCCCTCAATGAGGCCCATCCACAGCCTTTTACCCTAGTTGCAATTTGCGCTTTATGTCCAGATTAGAAGAACACGCCCAATTTCTTTAAATCACATTTAATTTGTTTCTTGGAAATTCTAACATGTTCCAAGAGACCAACTTTCCTGTTGCCAAATCTCCTCTTGGCCTGATCTTTCTCACCTCAGGTTTTGAGGCATTGTCCATTTGAATCTCACACAACGTTACTCACTTCTTAGTCAGATGGCCTGGATAAGTTGCAATAGTTTCCTCTTACAAGACTGAACTGCTATGGCAGACTGATTGTTGGAAACGGTGAAAGAGTAGGATATGGGCAAGAGGTAGTTAGACAATTACATTTTTTCCTTTAACTGTTGAACTATGGACAATCCAACAGGGTCCTGTTAGAACAGTTACATTCTGGGAACTCACCAAATAGAGTTCAACTCTTGGTAATATTTATTTCGGTAATACAAATTGTAGGTGGAGAAACACAGAAAAACAACTTTGGGCAAATTTAACGAGCCACTGTATTTGTAAATTGAATACCCAGTGAATCAACATACCTCAAAATCTAGCCCATTTTGAAATTTAAAATTTTGAAATAAAGCTGCATTCTTTTAGCAAGCGTTCCAAGTCCTAAAAGGCAATCTGTGTTTCTGTTCAAAATCTGGCTAAATATATTTAGCTTTCTCATTCTTAAGGCATGGTTGGTTCAAATACTATTCTGATATTACCTCCCAGAAATTTCTCCTGATATGTTTTCAAGGCGATAGACCTTCAAGAAAAACGCCTGGGATGTTTGTCTTAATCCTATTCTTGTAAGTCATCACGGTTGATAAACAAATGATGGATCCCTGTTCTATTTCATCAGCTGCCGCTTTACTCCTTCTGTCTGTTATCTAGTGAGCCACCTTCTTGCAGCAATTCATTTAAAAATGTTTAACCTGCTTTGCATGCATATGCAAGCATGGTACTTGCTGCAGTGAAGACCAAGTAGTAAAAGACAAGAGTATTTTGTACAAGGTGACCACAACAAATATTTATTGAATCAAGAATTGTATTGAACAACTATTTCACTGATGGGACAAAATGAGAATAATCAGCTCTGTTTGGCTGAATAAAGGAAGTTTTTAAAGACAATAAGACGTTTGAAAATCTTAAAGGATGTGTATGTTTCACAGACCTACTGGAAAGGGGCTATGGACTGAATGTTTGTGTCCCACCAAATTCATACATTGAAGCCCTGACTCCCAATATAATGGCATTTGAAGGTGGGGACCTTTGGGAAGTGATCAGGTTTAGATGAGGTCATGAGGGTGAGGCTCCTATGATGGGATCAGTGTCATTATAAGAAGAGGAAGAAAAACAACAGTGCTCTCTCTCTGTCTCCCGTGACCTCCCCTCTCTTATCTCACTCATCTCCCTCTCTTCCTCTTTACTCTCTCTCCCTCTTTTCTCTCTCCCTCTCTTTCATCTCTCTCCTTCTCTTCTCTCTCTGCATATTTTTCTCTCTCCATCTTTTTTCTCTCTCCCTCTTTTCTCTCTCCATCTCCTATCTCTCTCCTATCTCTCCCCTCTCTCTCCCTCTCCCTGTTTTCTCTCCCTCTCCCTGTTTTCTCTCCCTCTCCCTCTTCTCTCTCTCTCCCTCTCATCTCTCTCCCTCTCTCTCTCCCTCTCATCTCTCTCCCTCTCTCTTGTCTTCTCTTGTCTCTCTCTCTCTCATCTCAATCTTTCCCTCTCTTTTTTCTCTCCTCTCTCTTTCCCTCTCTCCCTCCCTCTTTTCTCTCCCTCCCTCTTTTCTCTCCCTCTCTCTTTTCTCTCTCCCTCCCTCTTCTCTCTCTCTCTCTCTCCCTCTCCCCTCCTCCCCTCTCCCTCCCTCCCTCCCTCCCTCCATTATGTGAGCACACAGCAAGAACGCAGTCATATGCACACTAGGAAGAGAGCCCTCACCAGGAACCAAATCTGCAAGAACCTTGATCTTGGACTTCCCAGCCTCCAGAACTATGAGAAATTAATTTCTGTTGTTTAAGACAATCTAGTCTATGGTATTTTGTTTTGGCAGCCTGAGAAGACTAAGACAAAAGGTAAGAGGGATGAATGGCATTCCCAACAGATGGAACAGCTCAGCATCACAAGGTATGGAGATGTGCAATGCCATGGCCACACTGGGCAACTAAAGTCACTCATGCCACTGCATCATAGAGGGGGTGGCAATGGTAAGGGCTATACCTCAACATTTTACAGGCACCATTCCACAGAAAGCACAACCTTCTGCCTCTCCCAGCCACAGTGAATTGTGAACACTTATAGGTGTATTATTCCATCCTTCAGATATTTTAAAGCGATTAATAAAAATAACATTGCTGTACACTTTTAAAGCAGTTTCCTACCCATAGTCCATCTGATCTGTTGCTGTAACCGTGTGTGGTAAATGGAAGTATCCCTGTCTTTACAAAGGAGGGAACTGAAGATCTGAGCGGCTTGCAGGAGGAAACCTTAGTCGCTCCCTCCTTGCTCCTTTCAATGCCATTTGTGAGAAATTCTGCTACGTGCTCCCTACGTGCTTCAGAATTCTTCCTTCATAAAGAAAAGATTCTGCCTCACCTCTAGAAAAGAACCATTTCTTATGCTTCTTTTTATTTCCAGTACTGAATTCTGTCACAGGCACATAAGAAGATTCATAATAATTGAGAAGAGATAGCTGAGTCTCTTCATTCCAAATCCCATGTGTTTGCCCCCAGTTCCCCCAATGATAGGTAATATCATTCCCTAAATAAAGACACCTCACTTGACTGCTTCCTTGTTCTCTGCACATGCTTGTGCCTATGTACCTCATCTAAACACCATTTTCTATCACTGGTTCATTAATTTCCTAATGCTTAGCACAGCAAGGAACAAGTAAGTGCTTACTATAAAATTAAGTTTCCTTTTTATTATTTTATGATTAAGAGATAATAGCCCAAGCCTAAAACAGTTGTACTGCACAGATTTCAGATGTGTTGCCTGTGTGCTGTGTGTCAACACCACTTGCAGAAGGTCACTGGGATCCTAGATATCAAGACAGGTGATATTCACAACCTGCCATGCCCACACCTGGGAGAAGCAAGAGGGTTAAATTCTCCTGGTCCTGAAATTCTACATGCAATCCAGCTCTGTGTCAGTGCTTAAATGTCACTTGACACTTTCTGTCCTCTTTCAATGCTCTTGATATTACTAGCATCTCTCACTCTATAGGAACATTTCTGAAAATGTATATACAAACCAAGTCTGAAATATTTCATGCTATAGGAAAGAGTACTTGATTTTAAACAACAATCCAAAAGATGCAAGATAAAAATTGTTTAATTTTTTAATTTTTTATGAATTACCATATATGAAAGTAAACATGGTATTTAAATATTAAACATTAAATATTAAATTAATTAAAATAAATTGAATATTATATTAAGAATAGTAAAACAAAATCCAGCAGTTTTTTACCTTGTATCTTTTGGATAAAAAGTAGAGTTCTGGAGGAAAATATCCTAGGGTAAAAAGTCTATTTTCCTGGGTTAAGAGTCTAGAAACTTTTCCAGGAGGTTATTTCTTCCTACTCAGACTACAAAGAGAGGATTTAAAAAAAAAAACCCAACCACACATCTTTAGCAAGCTTAAAATTTAACATATAGATGACCAAGTGTGTAGAAAAATAAATTCTTTATTTTTTTAACTGATTTCATCTTCCCAGTGGCAGAAAAAAAATTCAAACTTGCCACTTAAAGACCACTGTCTTCATTTAAAACAGTCTCTTTTCATTTATCTCTGATTTAGTTCTATAAGTATATCTAGACAATTTGAATTTCAGATTTTTATAGCCACTTAATGTTCACAAGGTTGGCGTCAATTGTAATTATGCATAAAGGTTAAAAATAACACAGAGAACATTTTGGGTCACTCTGTGCAAAAGTGACTCTCCCTGGCACTAGGTCTCTCCCATGCTGGGATCAAGTCGATTGGAAGTAACTTCCAAGTCCTTCCACGGCTCTGGGCTCTGGATTGAGGGCTTTCTGAGTTCAAACCTTTCTGACGTATAAATCATACTAAGGGTGCAACCTTAAGCAAATCATTTTAATCCTCAGTCTCCTCACTTGTAAAATGGGCAACTGTATCATGGGAATTACCAGCGAGAATTGAATTAGATAACAGCCGCAAGGGCCTTTGATGTCACTGCCTCTCAAACTTATCTATGATGAAAGTCTAGTTTGGGAGATTTAAAAATTCCTGAATAGCTACATACAGATATTTTTGTAGAATATAGTAAAATAAATTATTAGAAAGTAAATAGCAAAATGGTAAATGAATACACAACAGAAGCCCAAATTACTACAAAAGTATCAAATCACTTTAATTTTTGTGAGTATCTCATTGTCACTGGCAACAGTTTGTGTGCTCTGGTCTGCAGGGCACTTTAGTAACACTAGTTTACACAAGGTCTAGCACAAACATACAGTCCATAAATGTTAGCTATCATTGTATTTACTGAATCTCAGTAGAAAGATGAGAGAGAGGGTCAGGTAGTATGCACATTAACTCAAGCCCAGTGCCATCAGTTTATAAATAGTAAGCATTCATTAAAGATAGAATAGACACAAAAATTTCCAAACTGTGACCACATGCATAATCATTATTCACTTAGTAAGATGCTTTAGGAATTATTTTATTTTATAAATGAAAAAACTGCAACCAAGAACTGTTAAAGGACTTGCCAAAATTCATAAAACTGGTTCACAAACCTGGCTGCACATTAAATCACCTGAGAGTGGTTTTAAAACGGCTGCCAAGGTGCCACGCTAAACTAATTGAATCACAGTCTCCAGTGCTGGGACCTGCACATGGAGTATTTTTAAAGCTGCCAGTGTGATTCTAAAGTGCAAGGCTCGGTTAGGATTTTCTGATAGAACCTCTTGCTGGATGAAGCCAGACGTTTGTCTCCTAACCTCCTATCCACAACATTACGTCACACCACAGTTACAGCAGAGGCCATGATATAGGGGCAACATTTGTCTTGGGAGAACATAGATGAATTAATTTTATGAAAATCAAAATTTAAGATAAAGATAGATCTAGATTAAGCAGAAGACTAATGAACTTAACCCATGATCTGTACAAAGGTACCTGACTCAGTTTCTCTAAATGTCCCCATGGGCGGGTGGTGAACCCCAGGAGGAACCCTCGAGAAGCCAGAGTGGAAGGGTGATAGCTGAAATGGAAGGGTGCACTCTGCATAACCTTTTAGATTGAGCTTGGAATTCAAGGCACAATATTTTTTAAATGAAATATCCTATTTCATCCCTATTTCCAGAATTGTAATCAGAACTTGGGCTTTTATGATGTATTATTTTTCTCATTTGGTTTCCCTTGGAAGAGAATGGAAACTCTGAGTCTTGGCCACTCTTCCGTCGCATTCTGATTTCCCATTTAGTGGGCCAGAGTGCTTCATGTACTTTCCTTAATATCAACGGGACTGAAGTGCATTCTGTGGAAAATGTACAATGCAGATTTATAGACCTCAAAACATCATAAAAGTAAGCGAAATGTTGAATTTTTCTTCAAGGTAGGTGTGGTACATTTGATGTGCTTGCCAATGTTTAGGGAGAAAGCACTTAAACTTTCCAAGGCTTCCTTGATTTTGTTTGTGTTCGAAATATCAGTTCCTAGACCTCCCCTGCGCAGAAGTCACTCTGAGCTGGTTGGGGAGGTCATAGACACACAATAAGGAGTGGGACAAATTTGATCACATCATAAGCAAAACTATGTAACCTACTAGAGTAGGAGGTTATGAGGAAGAAAATACTCTCTGAAAAATTCTGCTTATTTATCGTTTAGCCTGGCTACCTCACATTTCTCATTCAGTCTCACCTTAACTACCACTGTCTAGGCTAGTTTCGGTCTCTGTGTTATGTTAGATGTTTCTTTTTTTAAAAAAAAAAAACTATTGCTTATTATAACTTTATTTGCTTGATGTATCTATCCTTCTGGAGTGTAAGCTCCATGTCTACCTCGTTCTATTGCTAGCACCACAGTACCTAACACTGTGCCTGGTATATAGTACTGTTCAGTTTGTTGAATGAATGAATGAATATGCCTCTTACCAGCACAGCCACTCCCCAACACATTGTTATAGTGAATATGAATATGGGCCAGAAGAGTAGTGGGGAACACACTCATTTTAAATTTTTTGTGAAGTCTTTAAGTTCTGCTTTATAAAACCCCCAAAGGACTCAAACTTTCAGCCATCATTACAAAATCAAAAACCACTTTTTCAGATGATTATAGATGGGCTGAAACCTTAAATTTGGAATCACCTGGGCTCACATCTTGAGTCTGCCACTTGTTAGCAATTTATCTAATTGCACAAAGCCTCAGTGTTCACATACATAAAATGTTCCACAGTAATAACAATAATGAATAACATACCCACACAGCATGGTTGTAAGGATGGAATAAGATTATATATAATTTAAAAGCTAGTAGTTTCTTCTACAGGGTAGGTGCTCAGTCAATGCTTGTGGAATTTGAAAGAAAAAAAAAAAGCAATGACAGTTTTGCATAGAAGATTTCTGGGTCAAACGGTATTTCCAGGTGAAGAAGGCTCAGATAGTTGTTCATTGTGACTCTGCTTCCCGGGACCCCTGAGCCACAGCTCCTGCTGTAGTAACTTTTGTTCTACCTGTGGTTTCTGAAGTCACATCAGAGGTTTGGGATAATTTGATTAATATTCCCTCTATAATGTGAGATAATCTGAAACACTATTGCCCCTATTTTTGCCTTGATTACTTTAAAAAATCAGACTCAAAATTATTCTAGAAACTACAGTGTAAAATAATATATCGGTATACTATTTATAAAATTAATTGTAGAAAGTTTACCTAATATCAAACTCAGATACTCACAAACTTGGTTTCACTTTGATCTCCCTGATTTATTTTGAAGAGCACTTTGTACTTAATTTTTTATGTAAGTCTTGCCTTAATCCAAAATCAACTATTTTTTGAGCTGTTAACAACTTATAAAGTTTATGACTTTAAGGAAATTACTTAACTTCTTTATGCCTTAGTTTTCTTAACTGTTATGTGGGAATAATAATAGTACTTATTCGTACAGGGTTGTCTGGAGCACCAAATAAGTTAACTCATGTGAACCTCATTGAAAGTGTCTGGCAACTAATAAGAATTTAACAAATATTTGCTACTTTAATAGTACTGACTAGATGAGTCTCATGCACACACACAAGAAACCATCTAAAAACATGATCAGTAATTACTGCTTATGGTAACTTTCTGTGAAAATATTACTACTAGTTCATTATGCTCAGAGTGCATATTTAACAGGTATTTTAAAATTTCTATGTAATTGAGGACTGGTATAGACTGAGTCTTTTTAAAAATTTCATTAATGCACAGAGACACTCTCAAGTACATTGCAGACTAGAGTTTCTCCAATTGTAGTGTGCTAACCACCTATATTAAATACCTCTTGTGCTTTTAAAGATACGGGTGCCTGGGCCCCACTCACTACCATTGAATCTGAGAGTAAGAAGCCAGGGAATATGCATTTTAAACAAATTTTAAACAATCTTTAGACATGCTGAAATTTGTAAATAGCTTAAATAGATTGTATGTATTACTTTTGTATCATAATGACGAAAAAGACATGTTCACAAAAATGTCGTGATACCTTATATAGTAGTTAAAATAGAAAACACAAAATTAGCCTAGTTCACTGAAACTAAGACCAGTAAACAATTTTTTTTTTTTTTTGAGACGTAGTTTTGCTCTGTCACCCAGGCTGTAGTGCAGTGGCATGATCTCTGCTCACTGCAACCTCCACCTCCTGGGTTCAAGTGATTCTCCTGCCTCAGCCTCCCAAGTAGCTGGAATTATAGGCGCCCGCCACTGTACTCAGCTAATTTTTTGTATTTTTAGTAGAGACTAGTTTCACCATCTTGCCCAGGCTAGTCTTGAACTCCTGAGCTCAGATGATCCACCCACCTCGGCCTCTCAAAGTGCTGGGATCACAGGCATGAACCACCTCGCTGGAGCCCAATAAACAATTATTGAGTACTGCTATGTTAGGCACTAATTAATTAATATTTTAAGACATATAAGCCTTTTGCCCCAGGGACGCTTACACTCTAAAAAGTTGATTATAGTCTAGTCTCAGAAGACCTGAAATTTAGATAGTAATACTTTTTAAATAAAATCTAATGATTCCATTAGGTAGGAGTGAAATTTTATAATAAATACATAAGCAGCAAAGAAAATTCTATCAGTTAACCAATTAACATGTATAATATTAATATGTTTGGCAGAAAGATCACATAATAGTATGCTGATAAACTTTAAGGCAAGAAAAAAATTCTCTGATGTGGAACCAAGGTTAACAAATGCCATACGAGTCACTGGTGCAATATATTAGGGCTGTGACTTACAAAAGCTAAGCACACAGCTAGCAATTCTAGAGGAAGCTGTGCTCATCCCAGTGGGTACACTTTGTTTCCCCTGGGGATATGGGTGTTCCTGGGGATGGGGATTGTAAAGTCTGTGTGCCTAAACATTATTCAAAACTTCCTACCATCTCTTATATATTAATCTTATAGCTAGCATCCAACAGTGAGTTGGGAGAACTGAGCCCTGAAGGAAATACCTCTTTTACATATTCATGAAACAAGTTCCTCTGGAACCTGGCAGATGCTGCCGGAGGCCATGAGTACCCTCGTTCGCCACCAATCGATCTCTCCCAAAGTTCAACAAAGCCCTGAGTCAGTCTATCAGAGGCCAAGAATAGTGTGCAAGAGGAGAAACAAAAGAGATCTATAACAAAAATAATGAAGAAACAATTTTCCATGCTAAGTTGTCCCAGACAACCATAAAATGTAAACTGAGTGAAATACAAACACTTTTATAACACAGATACTGGGCAGTTTTACTCATAGGGAAAAATCTATGATATTTTACTCTTTCTACCCCTCATAAAAAGAGATTTCCTTCTTACATTAAAATGTATTTGTTCTTATCTGAATTGACTGGGTCAGTTCAGGTATTTAGAGGGACAAGAAAGTGCATGAAAAACGTAAGGCACACAGTGAGCTTTCTTTAACTACAGAAGTTTCTCTATATTTGAGTTTTTTTTAAAAAAAGGAGGCACATTTGCATTTGCATTTTTCACCCCTAATTGAAGAACCAGTTCCTAATGGAAGAACATGGAGTTGAAAAGGTGCCAATGAAATAGCTGGGTTTCAGAAGCCATGGACAGCTTTCTCAGTACAAACAGCATTTGTGGTTTCAAATAGGGAGTCTCTGTGGCTGGGTTAAGTGAACAGCAACTCAAACAAAACTCCATGTAGCTGGTCTGACAAGCAGAAAATGTGTAGACGACTTCAAAACCACCGAAGTCTGTCAAGTAAGGGGACCGCCATGCTTCTATTTTGCCAAAGTTCCCCCTCTTCATTCCTTGCTCACCTGGTCAGTTTCTTCCATTGAGAATGTAGCCATCATTCATCCCAGAACCAACCTTAATTTGGACATTTTAGGCAAAACATAATAAATCACACTCATACATGCACAAACTATTAGCTAGAATCATCTCTAATTTGAGATATTGTTTTTCCTTTGAGCTATGGGCTCACTGAAAAGTCCTTCTAAAGAGAAGAAAATTAAAGAAAACAAGGAAGAGAAACAGGCGGGAGGGAGGGAAGGAAGGAAGGAAAGAAAGAAGGGGAAGGGAGGGAGAGAAGGGGAGGGGGGAAGGGAACGGAACAGGAAAGGGAAGCGGGAAAGGGAAGGGGGAAGGAAGGAAGAAAAGGAAAGAAGGAAGAAAATGAGAAGGAGGGAAAAAGGGAAAACAGGAGAGAAAAAGTAAGAAAAAATTGTGATCATCAATGAGACAGTAAAGACAAATATTAGGTGTACCCTAAAGAATCCTCCTCTAAGTGCCTCTGGTGTACCCTTTGTATTAAAGGCAAACTAACCAAGTGCAGCAGATGACAGACAAAACCAAAACTCTGGTTCCCAAGTCTCAGCTTTGGGCTCTTCTTGCTCCCAGCCAACTCCTGCTAGGCCATATAGAAAAGGGAAAGTGTTTGTTTATTGCTCTATTATGGCCTAAACC
Source organism: Rhinopithecus bieti (assembly GCF_001698545.2). NCBI lineage: Eukaryota > Metazoa > Chordata > Mammalia > Primates > Cercopithecidae > Rhinopithecus > Rhinopithecus bieti. Next base: position 4,663,611 of record NW_016808026.1, read on the forward strand.
AGCATTATTTGGCAATCGCTCTCCAGAAAGTTTAATGTCAAAACTTCAATTTCATGAAACAACAGGTTTGGTCAAGGCCAAAATGCTTTGAGACTAACTTATTTTTTCCTCATGGTATTTCCATTGCTGGTGCTAGCCAAAACCCAAACTACATACCCAGATGAAAATAAACATAAATTCAAAACCTCAGAAACGGCCTGAGCTTAGTGTGAAGAGTGAATGAATGATGGCTTAGGTTTGCTTGCATTTTATCTGAACTAGATCCTTCATTTTTATATGAACAAAATTATTATTGTACTGGTAAAAAATTAAATATACTCTTCCACCTCCAACAAGAGATATCCAGAAATTCAGCCTACTCCATTAAATGTTGGGCAAATTCCAGTGATTGATGACATATTGCAGTTATTTCTTCTGTTATTTCTGTTAAGGGGTCCAGCAAGGAATGGAGGATTTTTTATAAAATAAAACAAAAGGAAACCTTGGGTCCCTAACTCTCAAAATCAGTCATCCTTGGAGAAAAAAAAAAAAAAATGATAGCACCTTTTGTGAGGGGTACCTTAATGTCAGAAACAACCAAGAGAGAAATTCTCTGGGTTATTATTTTATTTATTTTGTGTGTGTGGATTTAGTGACTTTTTTTGTAATTTGGACAGGATGAGGCACATAAAAGCATTCATTAAAGGACATAATTTTACCTAAAAACAAGCCCTGTTTCTGCCCCCACAGGATGTAAGTGCTCTCTGCAGATCTTGTGTTGATTACCCTCTGTGGGAAGTAGCGGTCAACTCTAATTAACTAATTTACTTTCAACAAGTGTTTAATTAGGGCCTTTGCCCATATGTCATGCTCTTTTGAAGATTCTGCACAATGTCAGGACTTTATTAAACTACATAGAATTAATCTGGTTCTCTGGCATAGGCCTATGACCATCTAGAAAATAATCTGAATCCATCGACAACTGCTAAATGTAATAAAAATATATTGAACAGATTAGAAAGGGCCAGCCACCTTGGAGATAAAATACAGTGCCTTCAGAGACTGGAACAGAAGACGAGCACATGAAAACTCAAGTGCAATCTTTAAAAGTGGCATAATTGTAATCACTTATGGTAAACAGAATAATAGTCAATATTTTTTGACTTTTAACTGCAGGCCAGATATTTTGTGCCCTACCTCATTTAATACTCATGAGAACTCTCAAATCTAAATCAGTCTCACTTTGCAGGTGAGGGAACTGAGAGAGAGGTTAAATAACCGGCCAAGGTTGTTGCAGCATGGAGATTCAAACCTGGAAAGTCTTAGGGAATCTCAGAGGTACCGTAAGAAGGTGCTTTCCAAACTGTAATGTCCATAGGAACCACTGGGGTTGGTGGGGTGGGAATCTGGTTAAACTGCAGATTCTGATTCTGTACTGCTAACAAGCTCCAGGTGATGCTCCTGCTGCCGCTCCCTCCAACCATACTTTGAGCAGCAAGGATTTAAGTGGACAGTGAGGATTTCAACAAATCAAAATATGGTGGAAAAGATGCTGGAGGCTATGGAGGATCAGAGAAGGTCAGCAAATGAATCCATGACATGGAGCTAATAAAATTACAGGGTCAGTTCTCAAATCCAGGGCCTCAGTTTTCCCACCTGTAAAAGAAAGTGTTCAGTGAACTGGACAATTTCAAGCATTCCTCCCAGATGTAATAGAGTAAGAATCTATGATTCTATTATGGGATGGGAAAAGAGGGAAGGACATGAGATCTGAATAGGAATTGCTTGCAGAACTCTTAACAATAGCAAAGACATGGAAATCAACCTAAATGTCTATCAATGACAGATTGAGTAAAGAAAATGTGGTAATACTCACTATGGAGTAATATGCAGCTATAAAAAATCATGTCTTTTGTGGGAACATGGATGGAGCTGGAGGCCATTATCCTGAACAAACTAATGCAGGAACAGAAAATCAAATGCCATAAGTTATCACTTAGCAGTGGGAGCCAAATGATGAGATCTCATGAGTACAAAGAGGGGAACAACAGACAGTGGGGCTTGAGAGTGAAAGGTGGGAAGAGGGAGAGAGTCAGAAAAAATAACTACTGGGTGCTAGGCTTAATACCTGGATGACAAAACAATCTGTACAACAAGCCCCCATGACATGAGTTTACCTACATTTCAAACCTTCGCATGTACCCCTGAAACTATAACAAAAGTTTTCTTAAAAATAAAAAATTTAAAAATTAAATTAACAATAAGAATTGTTTGCAGAGCTTATTAATAAGGATGTTGGACCCAACCATGCAGATTCCTAGCCGTCCCTACCAAGCGAGTAGGTTTAGGAAGAGACATAGAAATCCAGAAAAGCCAGTCTAGAATTTGGAAGTTTTTACAAATAAAATTGACATATGTGACCCAGATATGGATAAATTAAGTATCTAAGGATAATGGCAGCTCCTATTTACTTGGTGCATACTCTATGCTACATATGAAATAAATGTTGAATATTTTATATGAATGTGTATAAAATATTCAGTCTTCACAAAATCCCTGCAGATGTTTTTGAGTTGGATTTCAAACTATGTGAGCCTGTAAATTTTCTTTTTATTTAGGCCATACTGAGTTGGGGATTTTGTTCCTTTCAGCCAAAAATATCCTAATTCACATCTATGCCAGGCATTGTAGATTTAAAATGAGTTTCCCAAAAAGCTCAGTGACTCATGGTGGGGGAAAGGGTGTCAGACAAGTGAAGTTGTGATAAGTTTCAAAACAGAGATTTATTCAAGTTGCTATGGAAACACAGGGGTAGGATAGCAAAGTTTTAGGAACAGAGAGCCTGACCTAATTATTGAAGAATGAGCAAATGGAATGGGTGAGGAGGGCATCCTGGGCAAAGGGACTGGCCTGGGCAAAGGCACAGATATGTGAGCAAGCATCTCACGTTCTGCAAGAAGCTAGTCTTATTTGCCAGGCTGAGTCATGGAGATTAGCAGAAGTTCTGTTCAGGAAACAAAGAATGATTTTTGTCTCCTCTGGCCATCATGCGGAAAAAGTATATGGAGCGAGGCGTGGTGGTTCACGCCTGTAATCCCATCACTTTGGGAGGTTGAGGTGGGAGGATCACCTGAGGTCAGGAGTTCGAGACCAGCTTGGCCAACATGGCGAAACCACATCTCTACTAAAAATACAAAAATTAGCCAGGCGTGGTGGCAGGCAATTGTAATCCCAGCTACTTGAGGCTGAGGCAGGAATATCGCTTGAACCCGGGAGGTGGGGGTTGCAGTGAGCTGAGATCATGCCATTGCCCTACAGCCTAGGCAATGAGAGCAAAACTCCATCTCAAAAAAAAAAAAAAAAAAAAAAAAAAAAAAAAAAAAACATATGGGATGATACTACCTTGAGTCTGACAGACCTGGGCTTAAATCTCAACTTGTCACCTCATTAGCCTTGTAATCCTAAGTAAATTTCTTAACCCCTCAAAGTCTCCACTTCCTTGTCTGAAAAAAAAGGGGAGTTGATGATATCTAATTTGTAAGTAGTTTAACATTGAAAGAAGAGATAAAGTTCTTGGCATATTATTATAACTTTGATTATTATTCTGTCTGTATGCTAACAATATAAAGAGAAAGAGATGTTGTTTCTGCTTTGAGATACTTGTTAGCAAGAACAATATGCAAGCAAGTAGTTTGCTGAGAATGAGGGATGCACAGGACAGTATGAGAAGTAAGCTTTTAAACTTAATTTGGTAATATAAATAATTACTTTAAAGTTAATATAAATAGATGATCAAGTTTGTATTTAGGATAATGGCTTCCATAGCTGTGTGGAGAATTTATTGACAGTAGAGGCAGCAGAAGGTGATTAGAGAGTGAGCTAGGAAGTAGCAGTAAGATGAAGAAAACTAGATAGAGGCCGAGCACAGTGGCTCATGCCTGTAATTCCAGCAATTTGAGAGGTTGAGGCAGGCAGATCTTTTCAACCTGGAAGTTCAAGGCTGCAGTGAGCTATTATAGCTTCACTGTACTCTATCCCAAGACACAGAGCAGGGAGACCCTATCCGAAAAGAAAAGAGAAGAGTAGAGAGAAAAGAGAAAAGAAAGAGATGAAGGGAAGGGAGGAGGGAAAAGGAAAAAGAAGAGAAAGAGGAAGGAAAGGAAGGGAGGGAGGGAAAGGGAAAAGAAAAAAGAAAACTAGATAGAATGGAGAAATGTTTACAAGTAAAATTGCCTGGATTTCATGCCTAAGCTAATAGGATAACGATCATGTTTTTAGTTTAAGGATGTTTAATATTGGTGCCATTCTCCAGAAATTAGGAATACAGGAGGTAAAGCTAGAATCATCAGAATTTCCCACTTTCGTTTTCCTCACCTGATCTACCAAATGCTTGACCAAAAATTATCCTTGTCCTGTAATCTGTGTCATCAATATGCAACTTTCAGCATGCTGCATTATATTCTGCCACTCATGTCTACACTTTTCTCTATTTGGGAATTCTGTAAGTACAGTCCTTAAACTAGCAACGTCAGTACTATATGGAAACTTGCTAGAAATGCAAATTCTTGGAGTTCATTCCGGATTCTCTGAGGCTGAGCCCAGCAGCTTGTGCTTAAACAAGGCTGACAGGTGATTCTGATGCATGCTGGATTTTGTAGAATTACAAATCTCTAATTACATTCAAGAGTCTAGATGTTTTCTTAACCTCCTGGCTTTCACAGAGAGAAAGGGCTTCTGCAATATTCTGCTCCTTCCCATGCAGAGCAGTGGTGTCCTGAGGATAAAGTAGAACAATGGCCCTGACCACAAATACAGGTGAGATCCAACTGGGAGAGTTACAGTGAGTTTGGGCAGCTCTGTAGCTAATTTGGCACAAACTGGGTTTTCTTCTCAAAGCAAATCAGAACACCCAGAGTGACCATGAGATAATATGCAGAACAACCTCACAATTAGTCCTGATTCAAAGCCCCCAGCTCCCCTAGGAGAAAAATTGGGGACCAGTGGGATATGTGAGAGAATCAAATGAAAAAGTGTCCCCCAAACATGCTCCTGCGTACTGAGTCATTCCACTATTCTTACAGACAGAGCCACTCAAACTCCAAGAGACAAATATAATAGCCCATCACGCCAGGTCAATGGGTAGAATTTCAAGGGTCAACAAGTCATGGTCTTAAAGGCTCCAGTTACAAACTAGACCACCAGACAGATGCTCAATTGTCTCCTGGCCTCTGTGGCACAACCTCATGCATTTTGGGGAGCAGGGGAGGGGCCAGGAGGTGTGTTGCTTGGCTCTCAGAGAAAAAGTATTAGTCCTATCATGACCCTTAGGTTTCAGCTCCCAATTGCCCACTAAATGTCTAATAGAATGGCATCCCTGGGTGGGCTATAATTGCTATGGAACCCCTTTCTGTCAGTTTTCAGAACAAAATCCTGTGTATAGAAGTATTTTCTTTCTCATTAAATTTTTATTTCCTCATCCATTGAACTCTTTTTGTTGAAATACTGTTGAAAGTGTTTAACTGAAAGTGCTGCATCCCTGATAATACGAAAACTCTGATTCCAAAATCGCCTTTCTCTAAAGACAAGAAGCTGTGTGGGACGATCTGGCTAAATAACTGCAGCTGCTGGCCATCAAGACTGCTTAGGTTCTTACAGGTCATCTCCTCCCTGACCCTCCAAGCTAATTACACTCACAGCCTTGCTCACAGCTAGACATCCACAGGCAAGGTCTATACATGTAGGACTACCCAGAGGTCAAATGGAGGATCTTTCATCTGTTTGTTTTTCCTTACTCTTAATAGGAATTGTTTAATGCAGGTAGCCAGATGAAAAGGGACCCACAACCTCAGCTCAATATGACCCAGGCCTTTGGGACACCTACTGTAACTGCCTCTATTACACAGTCTCTCAGGGTGCATTTTTACCACTGGCATCCTTAGAATCTCAGAAAACACTGGACTCTGAGTCAGCTTGGAAAAGTTTCCTCATTTATGTAATCTTGACTTTCCTCATTTGCAAAATGGGAGTAGTTGTAAAAGTTAAATGACAGAATGCAGGTAAAGTCAGTGTTGTGTCTAGTACACGTCACTGAATAAATGTTACCACTGAGGTGATGATATGATTGTTGCAACATTGTGGGTGCTCCTCCCAGATCCCCCAAGATCTGTTTTTACCATTTGTGTGTGCTTTCCTCAAAAGGCAATCAACTAATGATTGTTAGGTGTAAAATATGAAAGCTCCTGAATCCATAAGGACCGTAAAGGTGCTCTAGAATCAAAGAAACAAAATGTGTTACAAAAATGAGGGAAAGGGATCCTCTTTGCTTTAACAAAATGGCTACGGCACAGCTTTTTGTTTATATTCCTAAATTTGTAGTCATTAGCAGTGCCAGTGCTCACACCAAAGCTAATGTCTGTGCTAGTACCAGCTTGATATAGTAGTGGAGGCCATTACCTCAAGGGTGTGCCAGCGGCCTCAAGGTCTCGGTGTGGGCAATAGCTGGAGCAGATCATTGGCAGGCACCAGTAGCAATGTGAACAGTTGAAAGAAGCTCAGAGGACTTTATTTGTGAATTCTCCAGATTCTCCTAAAATAACCAAGGACTCTTTGAAGTGAGCTAAAAGTCCATTAATAGTAAAAAAAAAAAAAAAAAAAAAAAAAAAAAAAAAAAACAGAACCAGAAAAATATAACGTAACACTAAATCAGTATGAACTTCCTCCATGATGTTCAAGGTAAAAGAATGGCAGCCATAGAACTCCTTACCTCCCCACAGCTCCCTCATCCCACAGAACCACAGATGAAGAAGCTGGAGGATGGGATGACCAGTGGAGAACAGCAGGTTCTTGGCTTGACCCAAATCTTTCCTGCCCAACTTAGCTTAGGTCAAGAACTGGTGACCAGCAGGCTATAGCGTGAAGGCTGACCCTCTGCATACTGTCTTTACATCCTCTTCTTTCAATTCTCTATATACCTCCTGGCTCCCCAGTCACAGAATATACCTATATGAATTGTCAACCCCACTAATATGTGATCTTTGCAATAATTTATTTATGCCGATGTTTTTATTTATCCAAATCTAGCTCAGCCCTGTACAACTCATAGGAAATCCAATTGCTGTCCATTTTTTGTGACTCCTTCTCTTCCTATGGCTGTCCAAGGGTCCTGGGTAGTTCTTGGTAAAAAGAAGTCTCTATATCTATGAATTTTATTCTACAATTTCTGATTGAACAAGTCTTTATGGTTCACTTGAAAACACTTTCTTACGGCAAACGTGGCCTCTGGAGATTTCAACTAGGCTCCCAAAGCCATGGCGCTTAATGCTGTTGTTAATACCAGTCCCTGAATATTAATATGAGTTCATATGAGTTCTGTCACCTGCAGGGTCCCATGTGCTACTCCTCTGTCCTTCAAGTGTCAAGCAGTTTCACTTACCACTCCAACAAAACTTCCTCTTCTGGTGAACCCTCAAGACTACCCCATCTACCATCTACAAAAATCTAGCTCTAGGTTTTATAATAATAATAGCAACAGTTTACATTTAGTGAATACCTATTATATTTTCAGTACTATGGTAAAAACTATAAAGCATTAAACAACTATCCCGTAAAAGAGTTGGATAAATATGTGAACTATAACTTATGGTGCTAAGTTCTGTGACAGTAAAAATAACACAGCAAAATAACAATAATGTCCATTTATTGATAATTTACTGTATCCCATGCATTGTGCCAAATATATATATCTGTTTCATCTGGGTACATCCAAAAGTGGGGAAGTCTTACTGAGTCTTCTCTCCAAATGAATGTGTGTCCTGTGTGTATTTTGCAGTGTGTATTTTGCATATATGCAGTACACAGTATACATCCTTTTTTATTTGTTGCTCTTAATAAACCATTTTAGGTACATTTTAAGGTATATGAGGCCCAGAGGTTTAATAACTTGCACAATGTCCCTAGATAATAAGCGACAAGGCTGAGATTTGAATCCAGACAAAAGCTGACAAAGCCTGCTTTATCTTATCTCTTTCCCCACCCACTATGGGTGCATAACGAGGAATATCTAATTGATATAGATCTTCCTAGTGGGAATGATGGAAAGTATATTTAAGAGAAGACCACAAGAATGTTTTGGAATTAGCCAGGCAAAATGACAGAGAGAGAGAGAGAGAATGAGAGTGTGTCTGTGTGTGTGTGTGTGTGTGTGTTGGCAATGCCTGGAGGAAAGAGAGAAGACATAAATAAGAAGAGAGACAAAGGGTTCCTGACAGAGAGGCTGGCAAGTTGCAAAAGCTTAGAAACAACAAAAGCACATTGCTAAATATTAGTTTTGTCTGCTGGTACTTTGAAGATGCAAAAGATGGGGAAGTTAAAAAGGTAAGAAGTTTAAACTTTGTTCTGAGGGTTATAGGGAGCCATGGATAGAGTTTTTAAAGAAGAGTTTTATGAAATAATATTTACATTTTAGAAGATTATGTTGTCAACACTATGGGAAATGGACTGTAGCAGGGCACATCCAAAAGTGGGGAAGTATTATTGAGTCTTCTCTCCAAATGACTGTGTGTCCTGCGTGTATTTTAGTTATAACTATGGTAGTATATCATATTTTTCTGCTCTATATTTTGTACTGAATTCATTGATTCAAAAAATATTTACAAAGTGCTGTTAGGCAAGGACACTACAAGAAATGAGAATTACACACTTAGATCCCTCAGAATCTAGAGGCAAAAATATTAGCAATGTATTAACATATCAAATTCAGCAAATTGTAAAAGAATAATACATCACAACCTCAGAAGATATATTCCAGATACACAAGGTTGAGTTTGCTTTAAAAAACAAATCAATAAGGGTAACTTACCACCTTATCAGGAATAAAAGGAGAATATCATATGATTACATCAACAGATGCAGAAAAAGAATTTGATAAAATTCTATTCCTACTTTAAAGAAAACTAGCAAACTGGAAATAGAAGAAAATTTTCTCAAACTTCTAAGTGCATGTATACAAATCCTGCAGACTAATATTGTACATAAGGAAAAAGACTCAATATTTTTTCTCTAAGATTAGGAACAAAGCAAGGATATTCAATCTCACCTCTGCTATTCAACATTGTAATGGACATCTCAGCCCAGTAGGGAAGATAAACAAACAAAAGAAATAAATATTAGAAATATATAATTAAAGTAGGCAAGTCCAATTGCAGCTGTTGTTCAGATGTTTCTGCTGGTATAAATCAACATCATCCCTGGTATCTGGTATGGAACATAGCAAAAGCTTTCTCCCTAGTTCAACAAATATACCAAAAGCAATTTGCTATCACTTAGCAGGGATTACACTAACTTTCCCAATTTTGCCTAGAATTATGTCAGCTCTCCAACTTTGATCCAGAATTGAATCTTCAGGAAATTTGACTGTCTTAGCATCTGTGATGGTTAACTTTATGTGTCAATTTAAATGGGCCATAAGATACCCAGATAGCTGGAAAAACATTATTCCTTGGTGTATTTGTGAGAATGTTTCTGAAAGAGGTGGCATTTAAATCAGTGGACTAAGTAGATGATCCTTCTCAGTATGGATGGGCATTATCTAATCTATTCAGGTTGAGGGGCCAAATAGAACAAAAAGGTAGAGAAATGCTTAATTAACTCTGCTGGAGTTGAGACACTGATCTTCTCTTGCCCTCAGCACTCCTTATTTTTAGGACCTCAGATTTAGACTGGAATCTATAGTGTCAGTTATGGATGAACTATACTTTTCTTGAATCTCCAGCTTGCAGATAGCAAGTCATTGAACTTCTCAGCCTCAATACTTTATAATAAATCTCTTCCTAGATAGATACGTGGTATCTATCTAGGTAAGATACCAGGTATCTTCCTGGAATCTTTCTAGGAAACTTTATGCCATCTTATATATCATCCTTATATATCTAGGAGCCAATACCTTATAATAAATGTCTTCCTAAATAGATACAGATAGATGGATGGATAGATGATTGATTAATTGATTATCTTTTATCAGTTCTATTTCACTGGAGAATCTTGACATACAGCATCCTACAGGACATCTAATTTATCCATTACATTTATGACACAATTTTTATAGGATCTAGAGAGCAGGAATTAGGAATTACTGATGTCTTGATAGGACATGAGGTATAAAGTAAATACCAAAAATATGTAAGGAGTTGCTACTTTGGTTTAGTTCTGGGGATCCAGTAGTCTGGAGTATACAGGGATCTTCTCCCCAAAGTGAAAGATAAGTTGTTGTACCTGGCACCCTATATATCAAAACTAAATGGCATCATTTGTTAGGCTCCTTTGGGTATTTAGGTAATGTATAATATATTTGAGTTTACTATTTTCAAAAATTTACTATTTTGAAAAATTTATCACATGACCCAAAAGGCCAGTTTTGAGTAGAAACTGAAGCCAGGGAGTCTCCCTCGCTTGTCCGTGATGATATAGACCAACAAAGCCCAGTAGAACCAATAGTGATTAAAGATTTATAGAAGAGCAGGAAGTTATTTGATGTGTTTGGGAAGTCCCAATAAGAGGTTCACAGTGGAGATTTTGAAGGAAAACAACTGTACTCTTCCATAACTACTTCCTTTTTTGGAAGTCCAACTCTTGGCTCCCAGCTGGGCCCCTGGTGGAGACCAACTGTGAAAAATAAGATGTCCAGGCAAACTGAGTTGTCTATAGAAAACAGGAGGTTATCTGTATTACCGACAGATAAAGTTGTCCATGACTACAACTCTTCATCTTTAAGTGAAAGCATAACTGGGCAGGGCTTTGAAAGTATGATTGTTTAAACAGGTAGCTTACATTTCCACTGGAACAACTCCTGCAACATTGCTATCTCTATATGGCCTCATGGGAAATCTTTAACGACAGATTATCAAGGAGGAAAAAAAACTCGAGGCTGTTTGAGAGATTGCTCTGCTTAATATGCTGGAATTAGCTTGAAATTAGCAGGAATGACCTTGGATGAGATTTGGAAAATGATGTCCTCCTAGTAAGCAGAATCTTCTTAATATGTCTCTCGTTTTTTGCACGGTCATTTGGGACTGTAAAAATTACCATGCGAGCTGTAATTCTGAAAAGTAGTCTTAATCGATGAAATATGTAATTGTTCTGTGACCTTTAAAAGTTGTTGTCAAACATTAAGACCTCTTTTACTATCAATTATAAGTGTATGGGCAAATAAAAAATAGTAATATTATTAAGTACACTACAATTTAAAACATTAGAAACATGGAGAATTAAATTTTATTTCTTTGTAAGAAAAAATATCAAGAATAGTTTAAACAGTGATGGTTTCTTTCTTGTTATGTAATTTTAAATGTAAATAGCATTCTTTTCTATGCCTTGAATTATCATACTCCTTTCTAAGTTTGAATCTGGTTCCGACATTTTATCCCTTACATTTTCGATATCATGAAATATCTTTGAGAATTCTTTTAATTTTTTTTGTCAATATCACTTTCTTTGGAATATCTTCATCCATTGTTACAACCACTTTCCTCATTTATGCAGATAAATTTGCCTTTATTAAATTTCTCTGGCTACATATCTAGAGTCAAAAGTGTCAACATTCCCAAAGTCAGCTGCTTTTTAAAAAAATTCTATTTACATTTTATTTGAATTTCACTTCCAGGATTGTTACTTTCTGTTTCTTTGCTGCAATTCTGTCCTAGTGAGCCAATTCTCTTTTACAATTATTCATTTTTGTAAAAGTCACATGGGTTTAACATTGGGAGACAACAAGACAAAAAAACGATACTTTTGCCTTCTGTGTGTGAATAAGAGATGAGTAATGATCAATCACTGATAAACTGCAAGAAGTGACATATATACTGGTCACTGATCATTATATATATATTTTAAATGTATTTTATTTCAATAGTTTCTGTGGAACAGATGATTTTTGGTTACATGGGTAAGTTATTTGGTAGTGATTTCTGGGATTTTGGTGCACCCATCACCTGAGTGGTGTAAGCTGTACCCAATGTGTAGTCTTTTATCCCCCACCCCTACCGCCCTTTCCCCCATGTCCCCAAAGTCCATTACATCATTTGTATGCTTTTGTGTCCTCATAGCTTAGCTCCCACTTATAAATGAGAACATAAAATATCTAGTTTCCATTCCTGAGTTACTTCACTTAGAATAATGGTCTCCAACTCCATCTAGGTTGCTGTGAATGCCATTATTTTGGTCATCTTTACAGCGGAGCAGTATTCCATGGTAAATATACATAACCACATTTTCCTTATCTACTCGTTGGTTGATGGGCATTTAGGCTGGTTCCATATTTTTGCAAAATTGAGAATTGTGCTGCTATAAACACACGTGTGCAAGTGTCTTTTTCATATAACAACTTCTTTTCCTCTGAGTAGAAATGGGATTCCTTAATTAAATGGTAGTTCTACTTTAAATTCTTAAGGAATCTCTATACTGTTTTCCATTGTGGTTGTAATAGTTTACATTCCCATCAGCAGCATGGAAGTGGTCCCTTTTCACCACATCTATGCTAAGATCTATTATTTTTTGATTTTTAAATTGTGGCCATTCTTGCTGGAGTGGCCTGCAAGAGGTGGCAACTCATTGTAATTTTAATTCGCATTTCCCTGATAATTAGTAATGTTGAGCATTTTATCATATGTTTGTTCGCCATTTGTATACCTTCTTTTGAGAATTGTCTGTTCATGTCTTTTGCCAACTTTTTGATGGAATTGTTTTTTCTTACTGATTTGAATTCCTTGTAGACTCTGGATATTAGTCTCTTGTTGGATGCATAGTTTACAAATATTTTATCTGTTTACTCTGCTGATTATTTCTTTTGTTGTGCAGAGGCTTTTTAGTTTAATTAGGTTCCATCATTTTTGTTTTTTGGCATTTGCTTTTGGGTTCTTGGTCATTAAGTCTTTGCCTAAGTCGATGTCTAGAAGAGATTTTCTGATGTTATCTTCTAGAGTTTTTAGGGTTTCAGGTCTCAGAGTTAAGTCTTTGATCCATCTTTAGTTGATTTTGTATAAGGTGAAAATGAGGATTCAGTTTCATTCTTCTACATGTGGCTTGCCAGTTATCCCAGAACCATTTGTTGAATAGGGCATCCTTTTCCCACTTTGTTTTTGTTTGCTTTGCCTGAGATCAGTTGGCTGTTAGTATTTAGTTTTATTTCTGGGTTCTCTATTGTGTTCCATTGGTCTACAGGCCCATGTTTATGTCACTACTATGCTGTTTTGGTAACTAGAGCCTTGTTGTATAGTTTAAGGTCAGGCAATGTGATGCATCCTGATTGGTTCTTTTTGTTTAGTTTTGCTTTGGCTATGTGGGCATTTTTAAAATTTTTGGTTCCATGTGAATTTTCGGATTGTTTTTACTAGTTCTGTGAAGAATAATGATGGTATTTTGATGAAAATTGCATTGAATTTGTATATTGCCTCTGACAGTATGGTCATTTTCACAATATTGACTCTACCCATCCATGAGCATGGGATGTGTCTCCATTTGTTTCTGTCATCTATGATTTCTTTCTGCAGTGTTTTATAGTTTTTCTTGTAGAAATATTCCACCATTTTGGCTGGGTACACTCCTAAGTACTTTTTTTTTCTTCAGCTGTTATGAAAGGTATTGAGTTCTTGACTTGATTCTCAACTTGGGTGTTGTTGATGTATAGCAGTGCTACTGATTTGTGCACATTGATTTTGTATCCTGAAACTTTACTGAATTCATTTATCAAATCTAGGAGCTTTTTGGATAAATCTTTAGGGTTTTCTAGGTATATGATCATATCATCAGTGAACAGTGATAGTTTGACTTACCCTTTACTGATTAGGATGCCATTTATTTCTTTCTCTTGTCTGATCACTCTGCCTAGGATTTTCAGTACTATGGTGAATAGAAGTGGTGAAAGTGATCATCCTTGTCTTGCTCCATTCTCAGGGGGAATGTTTTTAACTTATTCCCGTTTAGTATGTTGTCTGTGGGCTTGTCATAGATAGCTTTTATTACCTGAGGTATGTATGTCCTTTATATGCCAATTTTACTGAGGGGTTTTTAATCATAAAGGGTTGCTGGATTTTGTCAAATGCTTTTTTTTTTTGCATCTATTATGGTGGTTGTGAGGTTTTTGTTTTTAATTCTGTTTATGTGATGTATCTCATATATCGATTTGTATAGGTTAAACCATCCCTGCATCCTTGATGTGAATGAAACCCACTTGATCATGCTGTATTATCTTTTTGATACGCTGTTGAATTTGGTTAGCTAGTATTTTGTTGAAGATTTTTGCGTCTATGTTCATCAGGGATATTTGTCTGTAGTTTCCTTTTTTGTTATGTTCTTTCCTAGTTTTGGTATTAGGGTAATGCTGGCTTCATAGAATGATTTAGGGAGAATTCCCTCTTTCTCTATCTTTTGAAATAGTTTCAGCAGGATTGGTACCAGTTCTTCTTTGAATGTCTGATAGAATTCAGCTGTTAATCCATCTGGTCCTGAACTGTTTTTGTTGACAATTTGTCTTATTACCGTTTCAATCTTGCTACTTGTTATTGTTCAGAGTTTCTACTTCTTCTTGATTTAATCTAGGAGTGTTGTATATTTTCAGGAATTTATTGATGTCCTCTAGATTTCCTAGTTTGTGTGCACGAAGGTGTTAGTAATAGCCTTGTGTATTAGCCTGTTATTACATGCTAATAAAGACATATCCAGTACTGGGTAATTTACAAAGGAAAAAGGCTTAAGTTACTTACAGTTCAGCATGGTTGGGAAGGCCTCAGGAAACTTACAATCATCGTGGAAGGGGAAGCTACCACATCCTCCGTCACATGGCGGCAGCAAAAAGGAGTGCAGAGTGAAGGTGTGGGGAAGCCCCTTATAAAGCCACAAGATTTCATGGAAAACTCACTCACTGTCACAAGAACAGCATGGAGGTAACTTACCCCATGATCCAATTACCTCCCACCGGGTCCCTCCCACAACACCTGTCAATTCTGAAAAATACAATTCAACATGAGAGTTGGGTGGGGACACAGCCAAGTCATACCACCTTGAATGATCTTTTGTATTTCTGTGGTATCAGTTGTAATTGTAATATCTCCCATTTCATTTCTAACCAAGCTTATATGGATCTTCTCTTACTTTCTTGGTTAATCTCACTAATGGTCTATGCATTTTGTCATGATTTGTGAGTTGGTTGGCCTCCAAAACATAACCAGCATTTTGTTTCTTTTGTTGTTTGTAGTTTTTTGTTTGTCCCAAGTTTATTTAGTTCTGCTCCGATCCTTGTTATTTCTTTTATTCTGCTGGGTTTGGGTTTGGTTTGTTATGTGTTTTCTAGTTCCTTGGCATGTGATCTTAGATTGTCTATCTGTGTTCTTTCAGATGTTTTGATGTAGGCAGTTAATACTCTGAACTTTTCTCTTAGCACCACTTTTGCTGTATCCCAGAGGTTTCAATAAGTTGTGTCACTGTTATTCTGTTCAAGGGATTTTTAAATTTCCATCTTGATGTAATCATTGACCCAAAGATCATTCAAGAGTAGATTATTTAATTTCCATATATTTTGTATAGTTTTGAGTACTTCCTTTTGGAGTTAATTTCCAGTGTCATTCCACTATGGTCTGAGAGAATATTTGTTTATAGGTGCCTCCATGCTGGATTCCTGTGGAGGAGGCCCCAGCTGTGTCTGCCATGGAGTGCCAGAGGAGAATAAGGACCCCTTCCCCAAGGCCCTTCACAATCACAGGCTGCCCGCCTGTTGGAGTATTGGTGCAGACTTTCCCTACTGCTTCCAGTGCTACAATTGTGTCTCTGCTATGAGAAACTACCCACCAGTGGAAAGATATGGAACTCAGGGCCTGCTGTTCAGATTCTGTTGTCCCACAGGGTGATCCCTTGAGGTGGTGCTCTCATCCTTCCCCCCTATGGATAGGGCTTCCTGAGAGCCAGATTACAGTGATTGTTATTGCTTTTCTGGGTATAGCCATCCATTGGGGCTGCCAGGCTCCAGGTTGGTGTTGGGGATTGCCTGCAAAGAGTCCTGTGATGTGATCTGATTCATCTTCAGGTCTTTCAACCATAAATACCAGCACCTGCTCTGGTGGTGGTGGGAGGGGAGTGAAGTAGATTCTGTGAGAATCCTTGATTGTAGGTATGTTTATGGTGCTGGCTTTCTTTTTTTTTTTTTTATTATTTTTTTTTTTTTTTT
>NW_016808026.1:4683603-4694604 GCF_001698545.2 Rhinopithecus bieti
ACGAGTGTACCTGTCTGATTCTTACTTTGGAAGCTTCCTCTCAGGGGTGTACTCCACCCTGTGAGGTGTGGGGTGTCAGACTGCCCCTAGTGGGGGATGTCTCCCAGTTAGGCTACTCAGGGGTCAGTGACCCACGTGAGCAGGCAGTCTGTCCGTTCTCAGATCTCAACCTCCGTGTTGGGAGATCCACTGCTCTCTTCAATGCTGTCAGACAGTGTCGTTCGCATCTGCTCAGGCCTCTCCTGCTTCCCCTGTTGTTTTTTTAGCTGAGCCCTGCCCCCAGAGGTGGAGTCTATAGAGACAGGCACGTTTCCTTGAGCTGCTGTGAGGTCCACCCAGTTCGAGCTTCCCAGCGGCTTCGTTTACCTACTTAAGCCTCAGCAATGGCAGGCGCCCCTCCCCCAGCCTCCCTGCTGCGTCGCGGTTAGATAGCTGCAGACTGCTGTGTTAACAATGAGGGAGGCTCCGTGGGTGTGGGACCCTCCTGGCCAGGTGAGGGATATATTATTCTGGTGTGCCCGTTTGCTTAAAGCGTGGTATTGAGGGGTGGGAGCTACCCGATTTTCCAGGTGTTGTGTGTCTCAGTTCCCCTGGCTAGGAAAAGGGATTCCCTTCCCCCTTGCGCTTTCCAGGTGAGGCGATGCCTCGCCCTGCTTCAGCTCTCGCTGGTCAGGCTGCAGCAGCTGACCAGCACCGATTGTCCAGCACTCCCTAGTGAGATGACCCCAGTACCTCAGTTGAAAATGCAGAAATCACTGGTCTTCTGTGTCGCTCGCGCTGGGAGTTGGAGACTGGAGCTCTTCCTATTCGGCCATCTTGCTCCGCCCCCGGTGCTGGCTTTCTTAACTGCTGTTTGTGCTAGCAGTGAAGTTGTCACATGGACAGACCCAGGACCTCTGGTTAGCGAGGATATTGCAGGCAGTGGTATTAGTTGCTGTTTTCTCCTTCCTAGGGGCATGGCTATTCTGTCATGAGTTGCTGTAATGGCCTGGGTTGGTTGGCCTACAGCCAGAAGGTGGCACTTGCAAGAGAGCACCAGCTGTGCTATTAGCAGTGGGATATAAGCTTGCCCTAATTTGGCCAAGAAAGGTATTCTGGTTTCTCCGGTGATGGGCAGAGCCATAAAGCTCCCAAGAGTGTATGACTCTTGTGTTCAGCTACCAGGGTTGGTAGAGAAATACCATCAGGTTGGGGCAGGGTATGCAGGTCTGAGCTCAGACTCCCCTTGGGCCAAGCTTGCCATGGCCACTGTGGAGGATGAGGAGATAGTTTTCATGTCAATGGGATTATGTTCCAGAGAGGATTATATCTGCCTCTCCTGTGCCATATAGTTCACCAGAGAAGTTAGGGATAGCTGGTAGCAAGAGATCTCACCCAGCTCCCACTCAGTTGGTAAGGCCAGTCTCATTCCCACAGTGCCCCACTAACAGCACTGAGTTGAGATCCAGGTAGCCTGAACGGCTGGCGGGCAGATGGAGGCCTTGTCTCAGGTTATGGGCTTCCCTGCTGAGCAAGCAAACTCGGTTTTCAGGCCTTACCTCTCCTGCATCTGCCCACAGTGTTGGCTGTGGCTCCTGTCCCTACCTGAAGCAGTTCTTGTTTCCTCCGCCACTCCCCCCAACCCACTTGTGCCCAATCAACATTACTGTAAAATTTAGTTTGAAATATCTTATACCCTCTGACCTCTCCTTAATTCCACTGCCTGCCTTCCCCAAGGGCCCCTGTTTCATACATTCAGGAATGGCTTCCCTGGGCTCCAGCTGGAGAATGCGAGTGCCTATAAGTGCTGCTGCTTGTACTTCTATATTTCATCCATTTCAGCTCCAGGTAAGGTTAAAACCTTCTGCTGTGATCTGGATTTTCAGATTTCCCAGTGGGAATGTGTGTTTGGAGGCAGCTTCTCCCACCGCTCACACTTTAGGAGCTCTCCATTTTTCACTTGTCTCATGGAATTTGCAGTGGCATGCAGCTTCTTTAAAAGGATCTGTGAATTCTTCTGGTTTTCCCGGTATGTTCCTGTGCTGGTTCTTGAAGCAAAGGTTTGCATTGTGACTCTCTACACACTGGTCTGTCCATCCAAGTGGGAACTCGCTGCACATTAGCCCTGTCTCCTATCCACTGTCTGTTCCCAGGATCTGCATTTGTTGTTTACAAAGTGATATGTGGACTAAAAAATGGCAGTGAAGTTTGTGCTTCATTTAACCTTTCACAGTTAACATACTGTAGTTACTAAAATTTGAACTGTGTTGTTAAGGTAGTGGTATTATTTAATTAAACATGATCATTGAAATCCATGTATCTCAGCACTATGAAAAATGAGGACTGTGGCTACATTGGTTGTCCAGTTTGCCTTGGAGGACAGGTGATATAAGGTATAGATTGGTAGTGATCCTTAGGCACAGTTTGGAAGTACAGAGACTCAGAAGGAAGGATTTTTGCATATTAGTGAGAAAGAGATTTGGGGAAGGTTCATGTGGACAGCCCCTTCAGAATAGGCCCAGGGTAAAAGAATAATATGTGTGAATGTTCACTGAAGCTTCCCTCTGTAGAACAGTGTCTCAATAACAGGAACAGGATGATTCATCCCATGTATATTAAGTCATTCTTTTTTTTTTTTTTTTTTTGTGGTCTGTGAGATTTAGGATTTTATTATTTATTTAGAAAAAGAGAAATTTACCAAGATGCAAAGGTCTCACACAATACGATTTATCACTGATGGATGCTCTCTTGGACACTCAACAAGGGGACTGATGAATCAGCAATAAAAGAACATGGACAGTGTGAGTGTGGTGGAGAACCCCCGCCGTGGAAACGCAGAATACACCACAGTGGACTTGATGACAAATGATGCTAGGCCAGCCTGTTCCAAAAGCAAGCCAAGATGTGGCAGAAACCAACAAAGCCTTTCTGTGGGGGGGCACAAGCGCATGCCTTCTACCACGTGCGCACTCACCCCCCGACCCACCGGCAGTGCCCACTGCCTCATTCCACCACAGCAACAACAGAAAATGGCAAAATGGTCCTTTGGTGTTTTTTGCAGAGCTATTCAGGTTCCCACTTTCTTATTTCTGTTTGCCTCATGTTTCAGTTCCAAATTCTTAAAGTAGTGTAGGTGCTTAGCATCTTGAATTTTTCAGGATCCAGTTCTGCCCAATGATAACATACTGAATTCTGCCTCCTGAGCTACGGTTCCGGTTCAGAGGACACGTCACCCTCGGCCCCGCTGCTGGTACTGCGGTTTTCTTTTCGGGGAGTGTTTCTTTCCTTGCTTGATTCAGAAGGTCTCTTAGCTCTGGTCTTTTCTTTTCTCTGCTGCTGTTTTTCAGGCTTTGACAGCTGCTTTGGGTCAGAGGTAGCAGTGCCGGGAGCTGGCGATTCCAGCTCTGTGGTCACAGGCCCATCATTCTGAACGTACACCTGCATGTAGGCCCCAAACGTGCCATCTTTGATAAGCCCCGGCCTGTATGTTTTATGCAGCTGCTCCAGCAACCTGTTGTAAAAGCCCTCTGCCTGCTCCATGGGCATTGCTAGGTGGAAATCAGGCTTGTTTCCCTTCAGGACACACTGGAGGGTAAACTGGCTGACACACAGAATCTCGTACTGTTTGTCCATCACACTTTTAGACCAGTGCTTCCCGCTGTCATCGTCAAATACATGCAGGTTTAGAATCTTTCAGACCATGTGCTCCAGTTCCTTCTGCGTATCCTCCAGGGAAATACTCAGCAACACACATATGCCCCTTCCAGTGGCACTAATCTGCTCTCCTCCAACTGTGACGCTGGCCCGGGTGACGCACTGCAACACAGCCTTCATGACGGCGGCTGGGGCGAGTGGGGCAGCGCCGCACTGCCTCCGGCCTCGCAACTCTGAGGGCGGCTCCGCCAAGTCATTCTTTTTCCCAGTCTCCCTAATGCTTGATCAGTAGATTAATGAACAATGTGGTCACAAAAGCAGAAATGTGTTTTATGCAACATAGATTGCTCTCACCAAGGCTGGTCAGATTGTTCTTTCTTCTGGGTAGTCAATATTCTCTAGAAACCAGCACTGAATCCCTGGAGTGCCAGCCAGTTATCTGGTAGAATGCTGATTATATTGCAGTCCTACCTTCATGAAAGAAACCATGATTTGTCTTTATGAAATACATACTTAGGCATTTGGGTTTGCCTTACCTCACCACCCAAGACTTCTGCTGAAAATAACATGCCTAACTTCTCCTGTTAGAGTTTTCTGCATGATATACCTTGAGCAAGACACCCATCTTTTGCCAAAAGAAGTGGGCCAGTGGGCTGGTCCTCGTGGAGCTCACTATTCTAACCATGTAGGTCATTGCCCACATAAAACAAGATTTATCAAAGAATTAATTACGGTGCCAGCTGATGGTTAAGACCTTACAAGGTTGGGACGCAGCATAAACTCTGACAAGGGAATGATAGGAGATGCTACTTCTCCCACAGTTATAACACATGGGTCTGGAAACCAAGGGGTTGATATAGAAGTGACATCTTCCATTATTATACCTTATTACCTACTTGCAAAAATTCATTCCTGTTTCCAAAATTCTGCGTGTTGCTGGTTGGAGAATTTAGCACCCAAAGAATTGCTTTCACAATGGGACATAGCAACCGTTGCATTGAATTGGGAGCTGAGACCAATCCCTTGCCATTTGGGGCCTCTTATACTACTTGACAAATAGAAAGAAAAGGATATCCAACTGCTGCCTGGGTGATTGATCCAGATCAAGGATCTGCAATTGTTTTTTATAAAAGGACAGATAGTGGAGTGTTTTGTGGCTTTGTGGGGCATATGTTCTCTGTCACAATGGCTGCTGTTGCGATCTGAAAGCAACCACAGTTAATACTTAAATGAACAGGCACAGCCATGTCTTTTCCAGATAGGATCAAGGAACAGAATCAGAAAATGAAAGGGTCTCTTCCTCCTTCTGAGTCAGCCTCATTTGATCATATGAGTGTAGGAGAAGACATCCATTCAAATTATCTGCATTTCTGCATGGGCCAATAAAACAAGAATTCCTATCCCCTCAGATGAATTGGGAAGAAATGTTCTACCATTTCTTTATCCATTCTTCATTCGTACTTCTCCCCAAAGCTTGAGGAATGTCTCAGCACTGTGTGTGTGAATTTCAGCTCCATCTGGCCTCTTTCTCTCTTTCAGAGAGTTTCATACCTGTGCATTCCTCCAAACACACGCTTTTCTGCTCTGGTCTCTTGTCTGTAGAAATTTAGAGAGAGTCTCAGAACTTGGAAGGGCAGGTAGTTGTGAAGGTGAGGAAGTCTGCAATTTTGCAGCTGCTTTTGTCTGCAACTTTGGGTAAACTCAGTTTCTCATTAATGTCACTAGTTTGTGTATACCCATTTCTGTTTTATTCCCTGATTTCTCTCTCTTAAACCTCGGCCACATGCCAGGCTAGCCAAGAACAAACGTAAGACTCCTCAAATGATAGTTATCTACAATACCTAAAGTGTCTTGCTATTCTGAACAATAATTGTTTATATAATTTCTAAGTCTCAAGATCAGGAGCATCCCTTAGAGCAACAATGAGAGAAAATAAATCTCCCATGTAATAAGAAGGTCAGGTATTCTGGCAGGCCAGAAACCCAGTAACAATTGTTTTGGTTTTTATTCATTGTTCTAGCCAATGAGCCTGAGCACTTTAGATGCATTATTTCATTTAATTCTTTTAACAACCGGACAAATTAAATATTACATTCTCACTTTAGATGAAAATTGAGAAATCAGACATGTTAAGTAATTTAGTATTGTTCACAGAAACTAGCAAGCAGCAAAACCAGAATTTAAACACGGATGTCTTTGACTCCCAAAACCATGCTCTTAATCACTGTGCCATATTAGTATTAGCCAGAAGGGAAACTGTAAATGTCAGCCATGATTTTTTTGTCCGTCTCCTTTCCCAAGACAGCAAATACTTCAAAGTAGCAGAAACTATCCAAGAAGATAGTTTGTTTGTGGCCATTCCTACATGAGGATGGAAGATTCTGGTGATCAAGTATCTTCTGCTTTATAGAAACATAAACCCAGGAATATATAAATCATTCCTTACCAGGGATGCAGTTCCTGGCTTTACACAGTATAGTGATCCATTCATGGCTAGCATAACCTATTAATGAACTGACAGGATAAAAGAACAATAGAGGAGATTTTGGTATGAAGAAACCTAAGAAGGGAAAGCTTTCATGGTTCAACAGTTCAGTTTCACATCTTACATACTCTCTACAATGTCTGCTTAACTGGCCCCCTGAAAATCCATGATATGTACAGTTTAGCTGATATTCCACAATCTTTTTATACATCTTTTGCTGGCTTAAGTACCTTGCTCCATAGACACTATACCAAACCTTCACTTTCCTCAATAATTTCACACCGAACAAATAACTTCACCTACTCTTGCTGGGAAATGAGCCATGTGATGTATTTCTTTCTTTATCCTCTTCAAAATATCTCTGAATATCATATCATTGGAGAATTTGCTTTGTAAATCTAGAATATTTACCTTATAAAATAAAAAGACAAGGGGCGTACACATTAGATAATTACAATGATTTAAGTTACTTTTGTTTATACAGCTAAAAATTTATGTAACAGTTCAGCCATCTGGCTCACACATGGAAGAGAGTAGACTAACTGAATTGGCTGAGAACACAGGAAGAACCATCTGGTCATCTAACTAACATTGCCTGAGTGCCTACTCTGTGCCAGCAGCTGAAATCAAGGTCAAAGATAATAGTTTGTTCATATCAGGCTCAGTACAAGAAAGGCTTTTCCCAATTGTTTGAATTATCAGACAGTGAATTAGGCTACCTTAAAAACATACAAGTACTTCATTTGTTAACCAAATCCTTAACGACCACGGCAGATATAAAGTTTTACTTTTTTCCAATTGCAGAAGAGATTGAAATAATTTAGTTACCTTAAACTCAGTGCTTCTATGGAATGACAATCCTACGTCCTTTTCCCAGTGTTTATTTTCTACTCAGCATTTCTTCCACATATTTAAAAAAATGTATCTACTCATATAGATTCACCTTTTTGATGATGATGACTCATAAGCAAATGACTCCTAAGTATGACTGCAAGCCAGTCATACTTAGCATACCTATTGGTCATTTCCATTTGGATGTCCTGCTGCCTTCCCAAAATTATTTATTCAAACTTGTCCTTAAGTTAAAACTAAGTATTATTCCTGAAACCTGCAGTTCTATCAGTAGCACTATTTTATTCTCTCAGTAATTTTGGCACAAAATCTTGTAGCCTCCATTGATGCACAATGTCTCTCAAGCATTTAGAATTGGTCAATCATCAAATCGGTTGCCTTGATATTTCTAATGCTCTCTTATAGAGAGCCCAGAAATAAGGCCACACCCCTACAACCGTCTGACCTTTGACAAAACTGTCAAAAATAAGCAGTGGGGAAAGGAGTCCCTATTCAAAAATGGGATAACCGACTAACCATATGTAGAAGACTGAAACTGGACCTCTTCCTTACGCCATATACAAAAATCAACTCAAGGTAGATAAAAGACTTAAATGTAAAACCCCAAACTATAAAAACCCTGGAAAGCAATCTAGGCAATATCATTCTGAACATAGGGGCTGGCAAGGATTTCATACAAAGACTCCAAAAGCAATGGAAACAAAAGCAAAAATTGACAAATGGGATCTAATTAAACTTAAGAGCCTCTGCACAGCAAAAGAAACTATCAACAGTTAACAGAGAACTTACAGAATGGCAGAAAGTATTTGCAAACTATGCACCTGACAAAGGCCAAATATCCAGCCTCTATAAGGAACTTAAACAAATTTGTAAGAAAAAAACAACCCCATTAAAAAATGGGCAAAGAACATGAACAGATGCTTTTCAAGAAAAGACATACAATGCAGCCAACAAGCAAATGAATAAAAGCTCAATGTCATTAGAGAAATGCAAGTCAAAACCATAGTAAGATACCATCTCACACCAGTCAGAATGGCTATTAGTAAAAAGTCAGATAATAACAGATGCTGGCAAGGTTTCAGGGGAAAAGAAACGCTTGTACACTGTTGGTGGGAGTGTAAATAAATTCAACCATTGTGAAAAACAATGTGACAATTTCTCAAAGAACTGAGAACAGAAGTACCATTTGGCCCAGCAATCCCATTAGTGGGTATATACTCAGAGGAATATACATTGTTTTGTCATAAAGACACATGAACATATATGTTCATTGCAGTGCTATTCACAAGAGCAAAGACATGGAATCAACCTAAATGTTCATCAGTGGTAGACTGAATAAATAAAAAGTGGCACATATACCATGGAATACAATACAGCCATAAAAAGGAATGAGATCATCTCCCTTGTGGGAACATGGGTGGAGCTAGAGGCCATCATCCTTAGCAACTAACACAGAAACAGAAAACCAACCATATGATCTCACTTATAAGTGGGAGCTTAATGATAAAAACACATGGATACAGAAAGGTAAACAACAGACCCTGGAGTCTACTTGAGGGTGGAGGGTGGGAGGAGGCAGAGGATCAGAAAAATAACTGTTGGGTACTGGGGTTAGTATCTGGTTGATGAAATAATCTGTACAACAAGCCCCCATGACACAGAATGTTGCTTTTAGCAAATTTGTTCAATAAAGAAATCCTAATCTTTTGCTGTGAAGGCATTGCTAAAAGAATGAAAAGCCAAGCCACAGATGGGGAGAGTAGAGTGGCAAATGACATATCTTATTAAGCAATTGTGTCCAGATTACATAAAGAACTCTTACAACTAATAGAAAACAAACAATCCAGTTTTTTAAATAGGCAAAATATTTGAACAGATACTTCACCAAAGATGACATAATAGCAAATAAGAGATGAAAATATGCTAACAGCATACAAATTAAAACATGATCATATATCCTACATGTATATTAGAATGTCTACAATTAAAAGGACTGACTACATCACATGTTAGTGAGGATGTGAATAAACTGGAACTCATATATTGCTGGCATAGATGTAAAATGGTACCATCACTTTAGAAAATAGCTTGTCAGTTTGTAAAAATCCTTAACATACATCTACTATGCAACTTAATCCTTCTACTCCTAGGCATCTCCCCAAGAGAAAGGAAAGAATATGTCCTCTCAAAGACTTATACATACATGTTCATAGCAGCTTTTTTAAAAAGTCCAATACTGGAAATGACCCAAATGCCCCTAAACTGGTGAATAGATAAACAAATTGTGGTATATTCAAAAGTGGAATACTGTACAGCAATAAAAAGTAATGAACTAATTATACATATGACAACATAGATAAGTATTTTTTTAAAATTGGTTTTTTTTCTTTATTCTAAAAGTAAAACGGACACATGTGCAGAACATGCAGGTTTATTACATAGGTGTATGTGTGCCATGATGGTTTGCTGCATCTATTGACCTGTCCTCTAAGTTCCCTCCACTCACCACCACCCAATAGGCCCTGATGTATATTGTTCCCCCTAGTATCCATGTGTTCTCATTGTTCAGCTCCCACTTATGAATGAGAACATGTGGTGTTTGTTTTTCTGTTCCTGTGTTAGTTTGCTGAGGATGATGGCTTCCAGGTTCATCCGTGTCCCTGCAAAGGACATGATCTCATTCCTTTTTGTGGCTGCATAGTATTCCATAGTATTCCACATTTTATTTATCCAGTCTACCATTGATGGGCATTTGGGTTGGTTCCATGTCTTTGCTACTGTAAATAGTGCTGCAATAAACATACGTGTACATGTGTCTTTATAATACAATGATTTTTGTTACTTTGGGTATATACCCAGTAATGGGATTTCTGGGTCAAATGGTATTTTTGGTTCTAGATCCTTGAGGAATCGCCATACTGTCTTCCACAATGGTTAAACTAATTTACATTCCCACCAACAGTGTAAAAGCATTCGTATTACTCCACAGCCTCACCAGCATCTATTGTTTCCTGACTTTTTAATAATTGCCATTCTGACTGGTGTGAGATGTTATTGTGGTTTTGATTTGCATTTCTCTGGTATCAGTGATGTTGAGCTTCTTTTCACATGTTTATTGGCCATGTAAATGTTTTCTTTTGAGAAATATCTGTTCACATTCTTCGCCCACTTTTTGATGGGGTTGTCTTCTTTTGCAAATATGTTTAAGTTTCTTATAGATTCTGGATATTAGACCTTTGTCAGATGGGTAAATTGCAAAAAAATGTTTCCCATTCTGTAGGTTTCCTGTTCACTCTGATAGTTTCTTTTGCTGTGCAAAAGTTCTTTAGTTTAATTAGATCCCATTTGTCAATTTTGGCTTTTGTTGCAATTGCTTTTAGCGTTTTTGTCATGAAATATTTGCCCATCCCTGTGTCCTGAATGATGTTGCCTAGGTTTTCTTCTAGGGGTTTTATGGTTTTGGGTTTTACATTTAAGTCTTTAATCCATCTTGAGTTAATTTTTGTATACAGTGCCAGGAAGAGGTCCAGTTTCAGTTTCTGCATATGGCTAGCCAGTTTTCCCAGGACCATTTACTGAATAGGAGATCTTTCCCCCATTGTTTGTTTTTGTCAGATTTGTCAAAGATCAGATGGTTGTAGATGTGTGGTGTTATTTCTGAGGTCTCTGTTCTGCTCCATTGTTCTATATTTCTATCTTGGTACCAGTACCATGCTGTTTTGCTTACTGCAGCCTTGAAGTATAGTTTGAAGTCAGGTAGCATGATGCCTCCAGCTTTGTTCTTTTTGCTTAGGATTGTCTTGGCTATACAGGGTCTTCTTTGATTCCAGATGAAATTTAAAATTGATTTTCTAATTCTGTGAAGAATGTCAATGGTAGTTTGATGAGAATAGCATTGAATCTATAAATTACTTTGGGCAGTATGGCCATTTTCATCATATTAATTCTTCCTATCCCTGAGCAAGGAATGTTTTCCAATTATTTGTGTCCTCTCTTATTTCCCTGAGCAGTGGTTTGTAATTCTCCTTGAA
>NW_016808026.1:4694736-4748116 GCF_001698545.2 Rhinopithecus bieti
GCATGATGCCTCCAGCTTTGTTCTTTTTGCTTAGGATTGTCTTGGCTATACAGGGTCTTCTTTGATTCCATATGAAATTTAAAATTGATTTTTCTAATTCTGTGAAGAATGTCAATGGTAGTTTGATGAGAATAGCATTGAATCTATAAATTACTTTTGGCAGTATGGCCATTTTCATGATATTAATTCTTCCTATCTGTGAGGATGGAATGTTTTTCCATTTATTTGTTTCCTCTCTTATTTCCCTGAGCAGTGGTTTGTAATTCTCCTTGAAAGGGTTTCACATTCTTTGTTAGTTGTATTCCTAGGTATTTCATTCTCATTGTAGTGATTATGAATGGGAGTTCATTCATGATTTGGCTCTCTGCTTGTTTATTGTTGGTGTAAAGGAATGCTTATGATTTTTGCACATTGATTTTGTATCCTGAGACTTTGCTGAAGTTGGTTATCAGTTCAAGAAGTTTTGGGGCTGAGATGATGGGGATTTTTCAATATAAAATCATTTAGATTTTCTATTTGTCATCTGCAAACAGAGACAAATTGACTTCCTCTCTTCCTATTTGAATACCCTTTCTTTCTATTGCCTGATTGTCTAAGCCAGAACTTCCAATACTATGTTGAATAGGAGTGGTGGGAGGAGGGCTTCCTTGTCTTTTACTGGTTTTCAGAAGGAATGCTTCCAGCTTTGTCCATTCAATATGATGTTGACTATAGTTTTGTCATAAATAGCTCTTATTATTTTGAGACATGTTACACCAATACCTAGTTTATTGAGAGTTTTTAAGATAAAGGAGTGTTGAATTTTATCAAAGGCCTTTTCCACATCTATTGTAATCGTAAATCATGTGGTTTTTGTCACTGGTTCTGTTTATGTGATGGATTACGCTTATCGATTCACGTATGTTGAACCAGCCTTACATCCCAGGGATGAAGCCAACTTGATTGTGGTGGATAAGATTTTTCATCTGCTGCTGGATTTGGTTTCCTAGTATTCATTGTCTATTGATAAGTCTTAATTATGCTGAGTGAAAGAAGACAGATATAAAGAGTATATACCATATGTTTCCATTTATATAAAATTCTAGAAATGGAAACTAATCTATAGTGTCAGAAAGCAGATGAGTGTTTGCCTAAGGACGGATAGGGGTACTAGGAAAGTTTACAAGGGGCTACAAGGAAATTTTTGGAGGTGATGAATATGTTCAATATTTTGATTGTAGTGATGATTTTATGGGTATTTACATATGCTAAACTTTATCAAAATACATTTTAAATATATACAGTTCTTTGTATGTCAACTTCAACTATACCTCAATATAGCTGTAAAAAAAGTAAGCAAGAGAAAGGAAGGGGAAGAGAAGAAATCCCTCCTGTTCACTATATTTGAATACACTGATCATATGAATTAATACAGTCTTAGAGGAAGTCTTGCATATTTTAAATTAAAAATCTGGCTAAGGATTATTGCCATGAATGTAATATGGACTTAATTATTCATTCATTTATTCAACATATATTTATTTGGAAGTTATTATCATCTAGGCACTATTACAGTTCCTATGAATATATCTGTGAACAATGCAGGTGAAGTTCCCATCCCTTATAGAGATGAGGGAGTCAACAACTGTCCATAGATTAAATTTTATGAAGAGAGGGGAAGACGTGCTTACCACAGAGTTAAATTGATTCTATGTGATTGTCAGGAAGAGTAAAGCAGAAAAACGAGATAGACAGGAATATTGGGGGAAGGATTGTTATTTTAGATCAGATGGTCAGGGAAGACCTGGCAGGTGATATTTTAGCAGAAAACCCTTTTTATAATGTTAATGCTTTTATTTTATATGTTTTCATAATTTCATCTTTTTAAGATTTTGGATAACAAATAATTATCTGAATAGTAGCTGGTAATTCTTGGACTTTATGTGACTCACCTCCTCGATCTTAAGAAAGAATCTGAGGGGTTTGTTGGTGGTTGGGGTGAGCTATGAAGAGTTAAGCAAAATATACATAAATTAAAGGCCTGTGAGATTTCTGAAAGCCAAACACCAATTAGAAAACCAGTTTCAAATTAGAATCATCTCCCATAATTATCACTTTGAAGGGAATTACCTTAACTCCTGTAATTGAACATGTAGCTCCCTTTCATTTTGCAGCTGAGCCCAAGTATTCTATTTTTGATTTACCTTTTCTTGTCTATGCTGATTTTTACATGTTGAAATCAATACAGTCATAGCAATGAATAATCAGGTCCTCTCTATATTATCATATTGCCCCATCTATGTTGTTATCTGTTCATTCACTCACCCAGAGTGTATTAAGCACCCACTATGTGCTGAACACTGACCACAGCATGAGGCTAGGACAATGAATTAGACATCAACTTTGAATACCTGAATAGCTTATTGTCCACTGATCATGGACAACCATGAAAATGAATAAGAAAGGAAATTGCGAGAGGCGATAACTTACAATGTAAAGCAGAAGGAGGAAAGCTTGTCAGCACCTTTATTATGGGGTGTCCTCAATAATTGTTTCTGGAAACTGGAGCATTTTTTCCTCTCTTTGGAATCCTGGGTCTAGTTCTTCAGAGCCAATTAGACTTGGCCAAACCCCTCTTGTATCTTATACTTCAAAGTCTTAGAAAAAATCATGAAATATTTCAGAAACAAAAAAAGTGTAAATAATAAAACAATAAACCCAGCTTCAGAAATGAAGCATTATCAACAACAGTTGACATATGCTGTGTACCTGATGCTTTTATCTCCCACCTAGCCATATCGGTTTCCCAAAGAAGTAAATTCCATCTTGATTTTGGCTTCTATCAATCCCATGCATTTCTTTCTAATTTATGTATACACACACACACACACACAACATATGTATATAATGTTGCTTTTTGTTTTTAAACTTTATATAAATGATGTCATACTCTAGGTATTCTAGAAACCAGATTTTCCTACAAGTATATAAGATTCTTCCTTGTTGATAACTATAAAGCTAGTTTGGTCACTCCTCTGTTCATGTTCTTCCATCATGTGAGCATCCCATGACTTATTTCTGCTGTGGTTGTTAGACTTTTAACAATGATGCTCCAATAACACCACTAAACATTCCTATACAGAGTGCCACATGTACATGTGTGAGAGGCTCTCAGGAGTATACTTGGAAATGGAATTACTGCATCATCAAATATGCAAAATTTCCATTTTATAGATGTCACCAAATAGCTCCCCCAAAACTTTATAGCAATGTAAATTTCCACCAGCAGCATATAAATTCCTATCTTCCACATTCTCACTAATTCCTGGCATAATCATATATAAAAATGCTTTCAAATGAAAGAGTGTGAAATGGTACTTCAATATGGTTTGAATTTATGTTTTCCTTATTACCAGTGGAGTTGAGCATCTTTTCACATGTTTAGTGGTCACTTGGGTTTCCTCTTCTATGATTAATTTTTGCTCATTTCCTCAAAGCATTTTCACATCAGAGTAACTCGCTTTTTTATCTTCTCCAATTTTAAAGGTATTAAAGTTTTGATAGGATATACTTGAGCTTTTCTGAAATCTTAAATAAAATTTTTCTTACTGCCCTCGTTCCCAAACACCTTGTTTTCTTCTTTGTCATTAACTTTTCTTCAAATTTGAAAACTGAGAGCAATTCATGGAGTAGTTTTTCTTTAATTATGGCTGTGCATTGAGGAAGAGTATAATAGGAAGAGTAAAATTTAGAGTCCTGTGGAAGTTTTTGAAGAGAGAGATCAGAACCAATCAAGAGGCTTTTATTACCCTTGAGCAGACAAAAAAAGAGTTGATGCTGGGAGGTTGCAGAGAAAATTGAGAATGGATGGTTTCAGTCACAGAATGGGTCAGGCTAGGGCTGTTCTTCCATACAGTTGTCTCAGGAGCCACGGTCTTATGAGGTGAACCTGTCTGTCATCATATGGGGTCCTGAACATAAGCTTTACAGAGATGAGGGAGTCAGGACCTGCCCACTAAAAATGTCTTATGAAGCCTGATCAGTCACACATAATGCTGGACATTGCTTTAAGGTTCTCTGACATTATAATATACAATATACTGTATTGTAAAAGTATTTATTCCTTTATTTATATTTATTAAATGTTTGCTATGTAGAAATTACTTTACACATTAACTCATTGCATTTCTCAACACTCCCGACAGGTTATTAAACCATTTCACAGATGAGAAACCTGAGGTTCATCGTGGAAATAACTTACTTATAACCAGGGTCCCCTATGCCATCCTCCTCAGCCATTCTCCTCTAGATATTGGTAGGGAGAAAAAGTCGCTTTTAAATAGCAACCTTCTGTGTTTATCACAGAAACAGTAAAGCTCAAGATTTAGGTAATTTGTGAGCAAACACTTTTCATTTCCTCAAGAAACAAAGAAAAAAAGCTAGGTCTGGAATCCTAGCTTTTCATATGTTAGCCAAAAGAAGTGTCTCTAGTATTTTCTTCCAGAGCTTCCTAAAATATTCCCAGCTTTTCCAAGGTCTCCACTCTCAGAGGTCATGAGTAGTTTCATGTAACCTCAAATGGCCTAACTCCCAGTGCTTGAAGGTAAATCGCTCCTGCCCCTTGAAGAATTTTCTCAGATGAAAAACTAAATGTCTTTTATAAAGGAATTAAGCATTTGTTTTAAAAGGTGATGTGTTTCCCCTGAAACCCTTTGTACTTTCAGCAAAATTAGTCCAAGTCAGTTTTTTTTTAATTCCAGTCAAGGGTTTTATTCAACCTTAAAACTCCTATGGCCACTAATCCACAGAAGCTGTTTATTCCTTTGAAGTTTCCTTTTGCTCAGACTTAACACAATTTTCGCCAAAGTTAGTCTTCAGGAGACCTTTGGAGATTATTCTCTCACCAGGTTATGTCCTATTTGTGTGGTGGTTCAGCCTGTGGCTTAAATTTCATAGGGAGCACTGAGTTGCTCAAGTCCAAGGAAGAGTGGATACTTCCAGCTGGAAGTACTACTTCCAGCACAGGGAAAGGTTAGTGAGAGGGTTGCATATGTGTGTGTGTGCGTGTGTGTGTGTGTGTTTGTGTGTGTGTTTGTGTGTTTGATTTGCTTTGGTTTTGCTGAAATGAGCCCATGAGATGCATATTGAAAAAGTTAAATTGTATTTAGTGTGTTCTAAACATTTGTATTTATCAGATCTAGAAACAACTGCATTTCAAAATAGTCACAACTATACAATGGTTATTCTCTCTATATCATTATTTTCCAGTGTAATTATTAACTAATTTGAGATAATGATGAAATGATCTTAGTAAATGGTCTAATAAAAAAATCATGTCTGCCAAATTGACTGTGAGCGGCAATGAAAAAGTAGCACATGAAAGTGGTTAAGTGTATTACCCAAAGTTCCCATTACTGTATTCAGCCATCTCGCCTTACGATGCACTAATATTTCTCTTAAATAGGGTCATGGACCATTAATTTCCTGGCCTTGAAATCTCTTATTATTAAAAGTGTTACTTAGCAACTTTTAGACATTGAAGTAAATCCAAATAAGAAAAGCCAAAAGGTCTGTTGGTCTGTTCACTCTTATTGTAAAAAACGACTGATGTCCTGTGCTGGAATATTTTTCATCTGCTTTCTTAAAATTATATTGTCTTGTGTGGGTTAGGGGAAAAGAAGTACAATGTGAGTTTCCTTGGCTCCCATAGATTAGGGAACAAAATTACAAACATTTGGTGTTCATCCCCTATGTCCGCCTCACTATTCTTCATATATGAAAATGACTCTCTTCTCTCCTCCAAATGTTGGATTCAGTCTCTGAAACAATACTTGCTACCTATTACCTGGCTAGAGGGTGCAGCAGGCCCAAATAAGTCTATTTCATTTTTTCTTTTTTTTGCAATTAAGTATTTTTTAAAGTCATTGTCTGCGTTTTTTTGCTAAAAGGAGTCAGATTTATCTTGATCATGCAAATTGGCAAAGCTGCTAGAACTGTCAAGATGGAAGTACCACTTCCATTGTGTTCCTATTATAATTTAATACACACTTCCATTGAGGCATTTACCATCTTGTACTGACTTACATTAGGCTTACGTTCAGCACTGGCTTCCTGGGTTGGCAACCTTTGCATTTGCACAGGGCCTATGCTTCACAGGGCTCCAGTCTTGGTTTTATTGCATGCTGTGGCTGTCTTGAATTTCCTAATTTTTGAAGAAGGGGCTCGCTATGCATTTTTACTTTGTATTGAGCTCCAAAAATTATATAGTTGGTCCCGTTTACATGTTTATCTTCTCTACTGGAGATGAGTTATTTGAAGGAAGGAATTATATTCCAGGTCCAGTTTGGTGCATGGATTGATTAAGCTACATGGACACTTAACAGAAAAACATTGGAATCAGTTTAAGTACGTAAGAAATGAATGAATTATTTTAAGATACTATCCTTTATTTTAAAATACTATCTACATGTTAATAATATTGGTAAATGTCTGATACAATATGTTTTCTAAATAATTATAAACTGTATCTAAATCAGTATGATCTCTATTTTAATGCATTAAAAGTAAAATAAACACATGAAAATGTTACAAGTAATGGCCTTTTGGAAGAAGAGAGTATAGACACATTTTTTAGCATTTCTGTATTTTAAAATCATAAAATGTCAAAATATTAGTTTTTGATAATTTTAAGAACACTTTCACCTTTATTAAAGATATTAACCTCAAATTGCATGCATGTATATCAAAGATTGCATTTAATCTGTAAAACCTCTTGAGTTGTATTTGAAATTTCCAAGAAGAGAAGTAATGATACATGAATCTTCAAAAGCAATGATGTTGAACATGTTATGTGCTTCCTATACTACAGCAGTCTTTCAAAAAATATAGCTTGGGAATCCATATTGTGGGCAAACAATATCGATACAGCTCTGCAAACCACATTGCACCACCTTGGGGTGCAGTAAAACAACAAATCTTCCCTAGAAGGAGGGCGTGAGAGTGGCAAATCCTGCAAAAGTACATTTGTAAGACTGTGACTACTGAATTGATAAAAACTGACAATAGAAATGGTAGCAGAATATTTTGTTCATAGCTCTATTTTAGCATTTTGTGTTCCAAGTGCCCAAGTATGCCTTTGCAGCTCTGTTTCAGTTACTCTGATGCTGCTTGAGGGCATGGACTATGTATTTTTTTTTTGGAGTCTCTCCTCCAAATGCATGGTAAGACCTGGCATACAGTAAGACACCGTAAGTGTTTTGAAAATGAATAAGGAATGTACAAAGTCGTGTCTTATTTATCTTAATTAGGGTCATATTGCTTGACATTCAAAGTAGAATATGTTTTATAAATGTTTTTGATGAAATTATTTAAATTAAGCAGAACCACATTTTGGTGTCAAAACATTGAATGAGATGATAGAAACATGCCTTCCATTTAGTTATGGTACTAATTTAGTCCCAGAGGAAACACATTGTGAGGCCTTTTCACAGACCATTTGGCCACCCATTTCAGGTTCAGTTATTGTTGAGCAAACACTAATTTATATATAGCCTTGTATAAAGAAAACTGTAGAACTAGGATAAACTCACTCACTCAACCTCAATTGCCTGTTGTGTAAAATGTAATAGCACTGCTTGCTTGTTATACCTCACAATTTGTATAGAGGCCAAGTTACCAAAAAACATCCATTAGACACTGTAAATCACTATAGAAATAGTACTTATTGTATGCAAAATACTATATTAAGTGATCTGGGAAAACTGATTTAAACCAAAGAGCCTGTCTTCAGAGAATTTATCATATAATCTGTGTATGAATTCTTCAGTCTAGTAAAAGGAGCAACCAACAGTTTTCTGAACCACAGAGCAGAAGTACCACCATCATGAATTTACAAATGCTCCCATCCTGTTGTAGACTTTATGCAACTGCACCTTTAGCTGCTGGGACTTTCAAACACTTTAAAACTTTAATTTTGCTTATTTCACACATTTACCACAGTGACAAGGGGCAAGGATTTTTATTGTTCTTTTTAGTTTGTTCTGCTGTGAATAACATCATTTCCAATAAAAATCATGGAGCCTTACTTTCCCTAAATTGTATTTCTCAAGTTGAAACCGCCTATGTGTAAGCAAAAAGTGAAAGAAAAGGAGAGAAGCAGGGTCTAGAGCATTTGGAGGGAAAGAGAATAGTGCCAGGACCCTAAGAAAAGGCCCCTTTAGCAACTCACTTTCCCCTTTTTCCCTAGGTTACAACAGTATTCACCACTCAGTTTATTTCCTGGATGAGGACATTTGTTAAAGATTTCAGTATCCTTGTACAAAAGGGGAATAAAAGTTATAATAATAATCTCTCCCCAAATCATCATCATCATCAGCAGCAGCAGCAGCAGCATCAATACCAACCAAAAAGAAATGGTGAGATTATATTTAAAAGGTCCACACAGTAGTATAGAATGGACACAGCTAAGAAATCCTGCCACTCTGGGTAAACTCAAACATATCCAAGATGTAAATTAAGTCTGCCTTGATCTTGGACAATTTGAGTTTTACCTGGAAGGACACAGAAGAAATTGCTCAGGTAATAACAGCCTGGGGATTTATGCAGGGCAGATGTGGGATGTGAGGTAGAGAGTGAATCACCTTCTTTTATCTGAGCCCCAGTGCCTGTAGCTCCATTGTCTGGGGAGTCCAGACCAAATTGTGGACTTGCTATAAACTTTACCCAATGTTCAGCTATACTCATTTTTATGTAGTTTCATATTAAATCATCTAAGGCCCTCACAGAATCATAGGGTGAGTTTGTGGTAGCTTTTCCCCCAAATTATTCTGGGATGTGTTTAGATTGGCATTTGAGTACCAGTTTTATTTGTTACTGAGTATAAATCAAAGAAATAATTTCTGGATAGATTCAGACCCAAATATCTCCAGTACTTCACAAGTATATATATATAGCCAGTAGAATGTTATATATTTTAGTTCAGTTTGATAAAATATTGTTTGTTCTAACATCAAGAACATGTTTTAAAACAAACCATTTCAACACTAAACACAATCAGTATTGTGGAGTCAAAAAAATCATATAATCAGAGAAAATATATTTAATAATTGGTGCCAATTTTTAGATGGTGGTCTTTTGAATTTTCTAAATTTCCTAATTAGGGTGTAGCAATTTTAATGACAAAGAACTACACACAAGCACCTAATTACAGTGGAACACCACTGATATTGAGGAGGTAAAGAAAGGGTAACTAACATACCATCCATTTTGTCTGTTGTTATCCCACAAAACACATCAGAGTTCAAAACTATAAGATGAAACACATTCAGCCAGCCTATTTTCAAAAGCTCAGCTGTCTGTTTTTGAAATGCACTAATTTAAATTTAAAGACACATATTTAATGTTTTCCCTTTGTAGGTTTTCAGCAGCATACACACATGGAGTCACCATCTGTTTTCAGCCTGGTTCATTACCAATTCATCCTCCTGCTCTGTATTATCAGATCAAGAGGGTGGACATAAATTTGGCCACCTGGGCACTGGTGTCATTAACGTGTACCCCAGCCACACACTCATAAAGTGGTTTTGCTTGGAGCTGTAACTTGGTGGTGCTTCATTTTTCCATTTGATCAGTGTTGAGATTTGTTCAGTAAGCTCTTAATAACATAATTTCAGAACAAACTGGAGGACACTAAGAACTTTCAGGAGTATTTTGCCTAGAAATCCAGGAGAAAACAGCTTCTGTTTTCAGGAACAGACACTGGATGGCAGGACCAAAGGGGCAGGGATAGAATCAGAGAAGAGAGAAGAGAAAGGCAGAAGGAGATACATGAAGACATAAACACAGAATTAAAGGAATACACATAGGATAATTTACTTATTTTAATGAATGCATGTATGAGAGAGCTCAGAGTGGCTCAGTATCATTTTGAGTATAGCTCATCATTAAATGTGGGTGAGCCCACTTTTTTTCCTCCTTGTGAGGGAAAACCTATATCGATTCATCCCAAGTCCTTTAGTTAATCGCAAAATTGAAGTGTTTTTAAAATTAAAACAGAAGTTTTACTTCCCTAATTAAAACATTAACTGACCATGTGTCGCCTTACAAACTACACTGGATTGAGAACTCATCCGATAAATATGAAGTAAATTTAAACAAATTGCCCTGGTTCGTTTTTACTATCCCTTTTAAACATTGAGCAAAATCAGATAAGTGCATTTAGGTTATAAAAATAATAGGAAACAATTTATTGTGTAGTAAACATATATTTTAGAAAATTTAATATTATAACTGAAAAATCATATAAAAATATAAAAATTATCTGCTGACTCAAAAAAACTTTCTTCTTGGGATTCTGGGCTGATTCAGATTTTAGAATGAAAATAAGAAAGGTCTTATTATGGTATTAAAGCCATACTACCCTGAACGTGCCTGATCTCACCTGCTCTCAGAAGCTAAGCAAGGTTGGGCCTATTAGTACTTGCATGGTAGACTGCCTGGAAATAGCAGGTGCTATAGGTTTAACCCAGGAGGCAGAGCCGAGATCATGCCACTGCACTCCAGCCTGAGCGACAGAGGGAGACTCTGTCTCAAAAAAAAAAAAAAAAAAAAAAAGGAAAAAAAATCAGGCCAGGCACAGTAGCTCATGACTGTAATTCCAGCCCTTTGGGAGGCCAAGGCAGGTGGATTACCTGAGGTCAAGAGTTCGAGAACAGCCTGGCCAACATGGTGAAACCCCATCTCTACTAATAATACAAAAATTAGTAGAGCTGAGTGTGGTGGAACACACCTGTAATCCCAGCTATTTGGGAAGCTGAGGCAGGAGAATCGCTTGAACCCGGGAGGCAGAGGTTGCAGTGAGCTGAGATCGTGCCACTACACTCCAGCCTTGACGAAAAGAGCGAAACTCGGTCTCCAAAAATAAATAAATAAATAAATAAATAAATAAATAAATAAACAAACAAACAAATAAACAAATAAATACATTGTTTAAAAATCCGGAAGCAAATATTGAACGATTAACATCCTTTCAATTAACCAATAACCAAACCTTTACTGAATTGCTACAATATTTGCAATTCTGAAGAAGAAAAAGATGGAACATAAAGCATACAGCTTTCACTTTAAAGGGTTTACAGCTCAGGTTGGTGAGATAAGTTTATTGAATATAAAAGCTGAAGCATTTTATTTAAAAGTTTTACTAGGTATCAAATTATATTCACTGCAGAAATTCAGAGGACGATATCAATGATGATAAGTCAGAGCAGTAAGACCAGAAGAAGGAGGTGATGGTTCTGGGGAACTTTGTGAAGGATGGTGCATTAGTTTGCCAAGGCTTCCATAACAGAAAACCACAGATTGGGTGGCATAAACAACAGAAATTTATTTCTCATAATTCTGAATGCTGCAAGATCAAGCTGTCAGCGGGTTAATTTCTCTGGAGGCCTCTCTCTCTGATTGCGGATGACCATCTACTCACTGTGTTCTCATAAGGCCTTTTCTCCACGCACCCGTGCTCATGGTGTGTCTCTTCTTCTTCTCAAAAGAACAAGTCTTATTGGAAGAGGACCCCATCCTTACGACCTACTTTAGCCTTAATCATTTCCTTAAAGGTCCTATCTCCAAACACAATTGCACTGGGAGTTAGGGCTTCAACAATGGGTTTTGGAGGGTGAAGAAGACAAATCGGTCCATGATGGATGGAATCTGGATGAGGCTATATTTTGTAGGGAGGGTGGGCAGTGATATGATATGAGAGAATACAAAGATAAGCCTCATTAACAGACTGATTATCAGCCATCACTAATACAATTTTGTGGGTTGCCTACATCTGTTGCATAGAATAGGCACATGGAAAAAACAGAAATCATGTGTTCCCTTGGTCATCTAATGATATATGAAACTTTAAAGAAGTTTGACAACAGATTATTATATCACCGTTATTGGAATATTTGTCTATGTCTTATATCAAAATTAGATACTTCATTAAAAATAAATGTCCTTGTTCAAATTCTTTTATGCACATTGTTTATTCTGGTGAAATATCCTTTGACTCTTCTTTTCTAGATCTACTGATCAGATTTTAACTATAAGTCATATAGTTTCTTGATCCCAAGAAAAGCAAACTGAAAACTGTAATACAGAGAATGCCAAGAACTGTACTGGGTTATTAGTTACAAAAGTAACTAATTACTCCAGAATTTTGGTGATTTGAAATGATAAGCATTTATTTTTTTGCTCAGAGTTCTATTTGACTTGGGCAGCCATTCAAGACAACATTTTTCCCTGTAGTAACTTAGAGATCCAAGCTGCTTTCACCCTGTGGTTCTGTCTTTGTGGTCACAGCCAAAGGAGAAAAGAAATCATGTAGAACATGTCCCTGCTCTTAAGTGTCCCAGCCCTGAAGTGACACACGTGGTTTCCCGTCAAATCCCATTGGTTAAAATCGGTCACAAAGACCCATCTAATTGCAAAGGAATTGAGAAATGGGATGTTGCTGTGTGGTCAGAGAGGAGAGAAGAGACTGTAAACAAGTACAAGAAGTCTCTACCATATTTAGTTTTCCCAGATAGTATACATAGGAGAGAGGAAACTCAGGTGAAGCATATGTGATGGGGAAAAAGATTAGCAGCATGTTTAGTTAAAAACAAAATGGAAGTACTTAAAGCTTTAGTTTTCCTATTTTAAACAAACACTGAGAAAGATATTTTACCATGATCTTGCTTTCCAGTTAAATACCATGATTGCATGTGTATACAATATCTAACTGTTCAGACCTGTATGCCCTCACATCAGAGAGCTGCTACCTAAGTACCCCAGTAATTACAAGTTTTAAAAAAGTCCTTGTGTTGAAAATTACAAACCCAAGGACTTATAATTTGCAGAATGTTGTATTGTTGTTCACTTGATATATTTTATTAAATTTGAAAGAAAAAAATTTGTAGGGTCATTACATAATTATTTCATCATAAATGTAAATGACATTGGTAGGTGATATGGTAACCTTAAATTAAGTATCATTAGCACATTTATACAAAGAGCCATTTCTAAAGTTTTTGAACATTGACTTATTTTATGTTCTTTCTACCTCAAAACCATTTTCAAGGAGATTATAAACTATTGTTAAGTTTCACTCCTGCAGTGTACAATGAGGAAATGAATTTGAGAAGACCAAAACCTGAAGTCGTTATAATTTTTTTCTCATTGTCTTTCACATCTTCTGATATTTTTATTGTAAAATAAAGGGGAAGGCAACTATGTAAGCCTTGAGTTCCAGCTCTTAGTCACTCTTAGTGTCTCCTGGCTCCTGGTTTTTCCTCTCTAGACACTTTTTCAACTTCTTTACTAGTGCCTCATTTGCGGGCTGATGTCTAAGCTTTGAGTGTCCCTAAGTCTCTCTCTTGAATATTCTCTCTCTGAGTCATCCCATAAACTTCCATGGTTCTAAGTGCTATCTACACACTGCTTTATCCCAAAGTTGTATCTGTAGCCCTGATCTTTTCCCTAAACTCCGGATTTATATCCAGCTGCCTTCTTGATATCTCCACATAGATATCCAACAGGCGCCTCGAACTTAGCATGTGAAAAATGGATGTATTATTATCCTGTCATCCCTGTGTCCCCTATATACCCTGTTGCTCAGGACAAGAAGCATAGAAAACTTCTTTGGTCCCTTGTCTTTCTTTACACCACATCTAGCTCATCAGCAAGTCTCATGGGCTCTTCTGCCAAACTATGTCCTGAATCCAACCACTTCTTTCCTTCTTTACCACCATCTACCAGCTCATGTCACACTAATTCTCATCTGATTATTGCAATAACCTGCCAACTTGTGTTTCTGCCTTCACTCTGAAAATCCACCTTCCACACAGCAGCAAAAGTAAACACAGCACAGGAATCAGCACATTGCTCCCCTGCTTAAAATCCTCCCATACTTCTCCAAGCCCGTAGATCAAATCCAAGTTTTCACGACAGCTTTCATGGCCCTTCATGACCTTGGTTTTGTTTACTTCTGACCTCATGTTGGTCCCATTCTCCTCCTAACTATGCTCTAGTAACTCTTCCTTTTTGCCTGTACTTTGGTCTTGCTGACCCTGTTTGCACTTCGGGACCTCCACACAGGTTGTTTCCAGTGTCTGGACTGTTCTTAGACTTTCATACATTCATTATTCAGTCTTCATGCAAAATCACACTTCCCCAGAGATGCCTTCCTTTATGCCTCCTCCATTATCATGTCACTTATTCTACTGTCTCTGTAGTAGAATGACTCAAGGTGACACAAAACATCGGCCTAAAAATTACTTAGCAGATGAAATGAGCAAGCTAGAGAATGGGGGTACTGCTACCATTATTTACAAGGTTTTACTCTTAAAAGGTATTCAGTGCATACTCAATTTTCATAGGTTAGGCATAAAATGGGAGCCAGACTCTAATAAAGAAAAGATAATGGGAAAAAAACAGGTAAGGAATTACAGATTCCAGAGCAAGTAAGGAAGCCAGAAAGGGCATTCAAATGGTTATTTTTTAAAAGAGTTTTCTTGGCTGTGTATGAGTCCATAACCTTAATTCATGTAAATTGGGCTACAAGAGCAAGGAAAGACTGCATCATTGACACATATTACAGAAAGGATGGAGTAGTCTTAATGAAAAAGAGATAGAAGCTATTCTCTTATTGGAATGCAGGGGTAGGATACACTAAAAGGCAGTGGTACTACTTAAATCAATGAAGAAGTTAGGAGAGAACTTATCCAGAAAAAGAATTCACTTTTCAAATTTTTAACATTTCACTTAAGATTTGGGCCCAAAACAAATATAATATCCTATGGCCAAGAAGAATCAAAATAAGAACTAGAGACTTCAAGAATGGCATTATAAAGTTGGGATTTATTTGCATACATAGGGTAGTTAAAATGGCATCTGCATTCAACACAGTTATTGGGCTCCTACCAGAAGCAGAGTGTATGTAGCTGAGACAGAGTTAGAAATAGATAGGCTTTCATAGTTTGCAAAGACATTTCATGAGCCACTGAGTTATCTTGTATACCAGGGGTCAAGAAATCCAGTCTGTGGGCCAAATCCAGCCTGGCCACCTATTTTTGCATGGCTGATGAGCTAACAATTTTACACTTTTTAAGTGGTTGCCAAGAGTCAAAAGAGTATATTATGACATGTGATAACTATGAAATTCACATTTAAGTTTATATAAAGCTGTATTGCAACATTGTCATACCCATTCATTTACGTACTGAATATGGCTGCTTTTCTGCTATAACAGCTGAGTAGCTGCCTCTGAGATAGTGTGGTCCACAAAGCCTAAAATGTTTACTCTCTTGCCCTTTACAGAAAAAGATTGCTACTTCTTTTCTCAAAAACAGACATAGGGAAGGCAGCTTATGGCTGAATCATAACTAAAGTAGAAAGGAGGAGAAAGGAAGCCAGTAGAAAAAGAATCAAATTATAGTTGAATGTGCACCTGAGGTCATAAAACCCAAGGAGGAGTTAGTTGGTAAAGCCATTTGTGAACACTACCAAAGAACTACTGTTCAGCTTCTTAAATGAAGATATGTGTTTTTCTAAGGACAAGGAACTACTTGCCAAGGAGTATGCAAAACGCAGGACTGAATAAACATGGAACATCTTCCTGAAATGTGATTTTGCTCCAAGGTTTTTGGAGGGAATGTCCAAGGATACGGGAATAATTTTGTATTAAAAATAGCCCTTTTATTGAGTAGAATGCAAAATTTGCATGAATTATTTTAAAATCAGGATTAAAATGAGGCTGCTTCAGGTTATAATTCCAGAGTTATTAATTTGCTCTTCTCTGCCTGTAAGGGTATTAGCAGAAAGGTTTGAAAAATACGTCATGGAGTGCTCCAAAGAATGTGTCTGGGTGAAGTCACTTTCTAGGACCTTAAGTTGAACCTGGAAAGCAAAAAGTTGTAACTCCCCTGTCAATCCCAATCTATTGGTAATGTTTTCTTGGAACACCTTTGTTGGGAAGGATTCTGAATCTATGTCCTGCTCAGAGGTAGACAGTGAGTGAGTAACAACGTCTGCTAGAGCAGGAGAAAATGGCACATGGCAGTTTGCTGTAATGATTCATCGGAGATGAATATGGAAATCCATCAAAATCTTTATTCATCACATATTTTTCAGCTTCTTCAACCTCTCAGTCAAGGGTATGCTAGAAGGTAGTGGTGCTACCCACATAAATGAGAAACTGTATGTAGAAAAAATATTTGCTTCTTGAATATTTAATATTTCACTTTAGGTTTGGACCCAAAATAAAGATCTATTTTGTTTTAATAAGAAGTAAAACAAGAATTGGAGATTTCAAGATTTAATGTTTATCACCTAATTTTTTTTTTTTATCAGAAACCAACGTGTGCTAATATCATCTACTTTTAAAGCCATGTCTGTCCTTGCATTTCTGTCTTTGTGATTCAAGGGGTATCAACTAATACAGT
The DNA here is from genome assembly GCF_001698545.2 of Rhinopithecus bieti. Lineage (NCBI taxonomy): Eukaryota > Metazoa > Chordata > Mammalia > Primates > Cercopithecidae > Rhinopithecus > Rhinopithecus bieti. The sequence goes on from NW_016808026.1 coordinate 4,711,179, forward strand.
GAGTATGTCCAAGTTTACCATCAAGGAACCCTTGAAGATTTTACAACACTCATCCACGCCATCCAGTCTTTTGTTGATCTCTGTAAGATACATGGGTGAAGACAACATTAAAAGGGCACTGAAGAATTGTAAAATTTTATTCTATTGGGAATGGGAAAGTATTTTTTTGAAAAGGAAGAAAAAAGTGTTAATAGAAAAACAAGTGGTAGAAATACAAAGGAATAATTGGAGTGAGTGAAGCTGGGGGCAAGAATGATGTCTAGGAAGAGTGGAACAGTCCAGAAAAAGAGACAAAGAGGACCAGGCCTTGGGCAAAGAAAGTAAAGGGGTAGGGAGAAAATCAAGAGATATTTCCAAAGTAAACTCATTAGATATTAGTAACTGACTAGATGTGGGGAACAAAGGAAGTAAATGATGAATACAAGAGCCTTTAATCAACTAGCTAAAGAATTAACTGTCCAATAGGGAAAGCATGAAAGGGAACAGTTGAAGGCAGGTATCAGTGATTATGCGGATCATTTGTTTGTTTGCTCTTAGATCTACCCGCTGCCCTTCCCTCAGGCTCTTCTGCACCACAGAAAACTGTGTTACCCAGACTCCCTTGCCTACTGGCTTCTGGGAAGCTTTGGGCAATAGCGGGCACTGGTGGAAGACTGGAGGTTGTGAGATAGGGAAAAGCCAGGGTATTTCCTCCTCTATGAATTTGCCTCGAGCAACATTTCTCACAGCGACCAGATCATCTCCAAATTTCGGCTCCTACCAAACCAGCTTTCTGTCCTCAGTTCCAGCTCCTTCTGTGGTTATAGCTCTAGCCTTAGCTATGGTTCTAAGTCTAGCTGGGCACCTGTGGCTTCTAGATTCCGGAAACTCCCCCTCTTCATGTAATCCCTCTTGCATTAGGGGTAAAATAGTGTCTCTGGCTGTTGCTAATCTCTGGGTCATCTTGGCAACATATTTTGGCTCCATGTCTCCTTTATCACCTGTATAACCAATTCCTGGTGTTAAATTCCCCGTTTGAAATACCCTAACTAGTTTATTTCCTTGGTTGTACCCTTATTGACACAGGAATGAATTCCGTTTTGTGTGTATCTGTGTGTGTATGCTGCTTATATCAGGGAGACTCAAGCAGATGTAAACATTTTAGCAAATAATGCCCAGGCATCAAGCAATAGATCAATACTTTTCATAAATGTTCTAGTTTGTTAATAAGGAGAAATCAAAAGAATCTATCCAATGAAAAATGTAATAGATGACCAACTTGTATAGTACTTAGTATATAGAATGCTGTGCTGACCATACTTTACACATTTTACCTAATCATATCCTTAAAGTACAACCTTGTATATATTTTCATTTGGTCCTTAAAACACAACCCCTGGAGGCAGATGATAAAGTGATCCCCATTTCACAGATAAGGAAACAGAGTGGAGGGATTCAGTAATTTTCACAGGCCACTCTCAGTCTGGATTATAACTCGGGCACTTGGACTCTAATTTATAGTTATCTAGTTTATAGATAAACTAGCAACACTAGTTTTGCTAGTTTACACTAACTAGAAAACTAGTTAGTGTTCTAGATGTAGTTACCAATATAGGTTTTTAAAGATTTGTCTTTTTTAAAGGACTGTTATATTTTGGGGGTAGAACAAAGTACTAAGTTATTTCTGAATGTATCTCTAAAGTAAAAAAAAAACTCCACAAAATATAATTTTGAAGTTTTTAATGCACAAAAAAGAACATCCCAGGAACAACAGGTATTGACTTATTAACGATGAAGCACTATATAAGGAGACCCCTCCCCACTTAGTAAATGGGAAAATAGTGTAAATAGACATGAAAGGAGGTTAACACTTCAGGATTAAATGCAAACCCTAAAGTTGTCTACAACATTCATATATGGCTTATTATCTCATAGCAATATTTTCATAATGATGTATATGATATTTATCCTTATTGGTAAGACGCTTTTGAATCAAAAGTTAAACAAAAACACTGAAGAGGTAGTTTTGCCAATGCAAGGTGAAAAAAAAAAATGGCTTTACCTTGCTTTGTTTAGAAATCCACAACCATTATTTTCTGTTCTAATTTTCTCCTGGATCAACCAAGAAGATAATAATGTTTTGAGAAAAGCCAATTCACAACCTTCTAAAACTGGTTCCCCAAGTGAACAATGATATGTTCAAAACAACTGCTCTGAAAGTCACCTGGGAAGTTTCCATAGTGTTCCTCTCCATCTTGGATCTGAAACAGATTCTGGCTCAATAGAGACCTGTTAAGATCTGACCAGCAGTCACAGAAATTCATCCATTTATCTCCTCAAATTCTATGCACAGGCTCATGTTAGTAACTTCTTCAGTGACCCAAGAACATTGGCAAGTGCCCTGTCATTGAAAGTCAGGGATTGCTTTAAACTTGGGGGCGGGGAAAAAGGCAGTCAGAAATAATGTTTGTTTGGACAATTCTGTAGCTGGCCTGTGAAATTGGCTACAAGTGACTGGATATAGTCCCTCATGTTTTCAGTTGTGTTTCTTCAAAGTCATCACATCTTAGACTCAAAGGCAGTTTGGGCTTCCGATTGCCAGATGCCACCTGCTGCTTTTTCTATGTGTGGGACATGTGGAGTGGGGAAGGTCTATACAATATGCAAACTCTTTGACACTGGTCATTTGACTCTATATACAAAAACTAGTTTATCCTACCCTTACAATGAGAAATAAGCCCACAATGAGGGGAAAAAAAGTTTCAAGAGACAACAAAACATGTGTCAATTCTCCAAACTAGAAAAGTCATTTACCAGACAATGGGTTAGGAACCACTAGAAACAAAGTGACATATTAATCAGGTATGACTTGTTACGCACAAGAAAGCATAAATATACAGTAAATAAGAGCTTTATATGTAGCCCCTGCAGAATATGTACACATTAGGGCTGCTGTGAAACTGAGCAGGAATTTCCAGAGCGTATCCTCAGCTAAAAGCAGTTTCATCGCACAACAGTGTGAAGGTGACAGATGCTGAGAATACCATGTGGTAACCACTAAGCAGATATCCACATAAACATATCCTTGAAAATGCACAACGTGAGAAATAAATGTCACGAGTGAATAGCGCATTGCCTGCCAAGCATCTTCTTTCACATAAATAGGCAGAAGTCCGTCCTCCAGCGGTGGTCTGCAGCCTCACACCGCTAGCATGTCCGTGGTGCCGGGGACGGATTCTCTCAGCACACACTGAGCCAAGTCATGGGCTGTGCACTTACTTACTCCTGCCTTTAGTCTCCAGATTCAAACCAAAGCATAAATAACACAGGGGCCACGCTGGTGGTGCTTCCTTTCACCATGTTACTGGGAACAGATACTGGGCAGAGCAGCACAAAGGCTGCACACCAGAGTGCAGGAGTGGAGAGTAGCTTTGTGCACGTTTGCAAAACAAAACCCCTAAAATCTACCAGATATGTCTCTTGTTTTATTGGTTAGCTCTGTCTGTAGCTAGGAAGACGCTGTGTTGCTCCTGGGCTCTTTCTATCAGCTTCCTTTTCTTTTTCTTGTTCCTCTTCTCCTTCGCCTTTGGTGTTCTCTTCCCTACAGTGAAGGAAAAGAAATGAAGAGATGTCAGAAATGGCTCTTTCTCTAGGAAAGAAAACACAAAAAACATTGGGAGTTTTGCACAAAGCCCATCTGGAAAACATCACCTATGGAAAAGGCCTCAAAGAGAAAATTGTTCACATTAATTTTGACAGAATAATAATAATTTACTAAATTGGATATGCTGTCTAAAATAGAGACTGATCTTCCTGTTACAGGGAACTGGCATATTGAAAAACCTCCCAGTGGCCTGATCCGTCTTTCAAATATCATCCTGCCACAAAAATTCCATTTATTCCCTCCTACTTTTAACAATGCTACCCTTTACTACACATCTTTACATCTTATTACTGCTCCACATGTTAGTGGGTCAAAAGAAAATAAGCATCTATCTATAGCAAACATACCAGAAGTTTCATACTCCTCTCTCCCTTCCCCATGGGGGAAAACGTCTTGCTTTTAACATTATTTCCTCCATATTCCAAATACTAATGTATAAAATGACATATGTGCAATCCTTTATTTTCTATAAAAATTCATGAGGACATCATTCATTACATACCTTATGCTTCTTATCCAAATCCCCTGGACAAGTTGTTGTTATTAATGGAGAGCAAGAAGAATGCTTATTTGTTCTGATGAACTGGTGGTATGTGTCTGACTACCAGATGATCATACCAAGTTATCCTATTTCTCTTCTTTGCCTTAGCCACTAGGAAGCCCAGGCTACAAGCTAACTAGTTGAGGTTTTCCTCCATCAGGAATTTTTTAAATGCCGTTTTTCCCTTTGCCTCTGCTATATTTTACTTCCTCCATCTGTGGTTATAGTTTTATAGGCTTACTTTATAAGGTCTCAATGTTTCTAAGTATGTATACGTAAGATTTTGAGAAAAAAGAATAAAGAACATGAGACATCTGTCTTAGGTCCATCACCCTCTTTGAGTTCTAAACACACAGAAATCAGAGGATTTTTAGAACAGAAAAGGGCTTTAAAGGCCTCCTGCATTTTACAGAAAGTAAGTAAGTCACCCCTAGACACCTTCAGTACAGGAAGACTTTTGTCTCAATGAACGAGAAAGAATCCTTTCTTCCTCTCTTACTTTCCCTACTTCAAATTTTATCTTGTAGTTCTACAAAACCTAACTTTTCTCTTCCGTGTAAGGTGTAGCTATTTGACAGCACAGTGATCAGTACTATGAATAGGGAACAGAACATTTGAGTTTTGTGCTCTTCATCCTTCCCATACCTGTAAAATTACATAACCCAGACCCTTTCATTCCAGGCATATAGCTGGCCAATTTTTCAATCTAGCCTATGGAAAAGTAGGCTGATGTCAAAAATGAAAAGGAAACAGACCAGAGTCTGGGGAGATACATGTATTCGGAAACCAGAGTCACACAAGGTTAAGGCAGGTCACGAGATTTCTAAATAAGGTAGATGTTTCTTATTTCCGTTCCTTCTGATCAGAAAGGATCTGTTTTAAGGATGGAAAACAGGCTTACTCTTCAAGACCCTAGCACAGTGACTGGCACTTAGTCGATAGTCAATAAACATTTGCTGAGCAAATATTTTACATCTTTTATCACAAGAAAAAAGATTTAAAAGAATAACTTATGTTTAATAGGACATTGCATTAAAACAATGAGAACATGATCATGCCCCCATATTAAATTATAAAGGTCCTTAAAGCTAACTTCTGCTTCTCATTAAATTCTGGCATTAATGTTATAATGGCATTTTGCCATCTTGAAATGTAGTTAATCTTACGCAATGAAACCTTAGTTCAAGCCATCATTAATCAAAGCAGTTGTAAAGTTACAACTATTTAGTAACATTATCTCTAATGATGAGACACACCAAAGGAGGGCAGAAAAATGAAATACTTAATACAAAATAGCATATTTTAAAAGCTTCAGTTATAAAGCGTTATGAAGAAGTTTTGTTCTGCATTTTCTCTAAATAAACAACAAAATCCTTAGTTTAAAAAATCATTACTGACTACATTTTAAATTCATTTGGTTTATGCTTAATTGATATAAAGCCTGGAGTTTCTTTTAAAAGCAAATTGAAATTAAGTGAATGGAAAATAAAGCTTATCTTACTAGATTTTAAAATGTGTTCTGCCAGAATAAAATATACTGAATATATGTTAAAGAAAGCTTTTCACATTCACAAGAAAGCTTCGTGTAAATTATGTAGTTGCGAGTTAAATATGTACTACTTTCACTAACAGCAACTCCATGCAAAATGACGGGAAAGGCTTATTTTAAGATGGTCAATTTCGTGTCATTTACCCAATATATTATTCTGAAGCAATTGTCAATATTAAATGGTTTTGGGTTTGCTCGCTGATATGATATTGTGTAATAGCGAAGTTACTCAATACTTGCATAAAACAGTTGGTATCCCAGCCAAAAAATCAGCAATGCTTCTGAAAGCTCATTTATGTAAAATAATTTTTTAACTTGTACAATTACTCTGTTGGCAATAAGCTATATGGTACCAATTCCAACAAGTAATGTTTTGGGGGCCCTAATTACAACCCTAAAGATTCTCCTCAGAGGTCTCTCTTGAGTGACACACCTCTTTGCTATTGTTTGGTTGGTTGGTTTTGCTTTTGGCCCGTCCCATTTCTCACATAAGATATATTGCAAATACCGAGGAATTAAGATGGTTAGCCAAGATTTGACCACAGACAGGCCTAAATTAACTGAAAATATTTTGTGGTCCATACTACATTGTTCTGACTTCAAGCCCAGCTCAAAGTAGTAAAAGAATACTAAAATACAACATAACATACAGAAAGGGTCTTTCATAAATATTCTTTTTTCACGTTCTAAGATTTTCAAACATGAGAAAAGAAATCGGTAAGATTAAAGCTAACAAAAAATCCTTGTTTTTATCTATATATTTGAAAATAAGTTATATTAGACATACAAATGTGCTAATTTCCGTTTCCATTTAATTTCTTTACCTCTGTGGATATGGGATTAGACTTGGAGAATGATTTCTAGATTTCAATTGCTGCACATTCCCAAGTACATATATGCTATACGGGAAGTATTTAAAGGCAAATATGATGCCAGTCACCCAACGCACAATTCAAGTCATGAATTTAACTTTACTTTTTAGCTCACGAGAGAAGACCTGGAATAGACACTGCCCAGGATTTAAACAAACAAACAAAAAAAAATGGTTTGAGTTTTACGAGGGGATTGTCTACATCCAACATATCCAGTTCTAATGACAAATTTTGCATATCTTTATCCCTAGCGTCTTGAGAATGCAGTGGCCTTAACACATCATAACTAAGGGAATCCCTTCAAAATCAGGTAGAATCAGGTCTACAGGGCAGATCTTTTTAGCACTGTTATGCAGATGCAAGGAGATGACTGGTCCCAATTATTACCATTTTTAAGGGAGGCAATGCAGTATGGTTTAGAGAAAGGCTACTTCTGGGAAGAAGAAAACCTGGTAGCTAGGCACAGTCTTGTAACTGAGATGTCTGATAAGGCATATGCCTGACTCTTAGTCTCTCTGTTTATAGAATGAAAATACTACAGTCATCATTCACTAGAAAGTTTTGAGACACTGTGAAAAAGTTGTGTCCCTAGGATGAAAGGAAGATGTGTAGAATATCACTGGCAAGACAAGATTATCCTCAAAATGAACAAAATTAGAAAGATACTATCAAAGCCACATTCTAACATAATTACATTGACTTGCTCACATGTGGAAATGGTCCAAGAGCATAACCTATCAACTCTTCTGCAGAGAAATATGAACAATTCCTTAGGGAAATACTGCTACCATCCAGCTGTGAATTGCTGCTATTAGAATTAGAAATAGGGTAGATTATTTTGAACCAAGATATAGGCAGACTCACAAATTACATGAAGCTGTGCAAATGCCAAGTCCACTGCCAGTCAGACAGTGATTTCTTTCTTTCATAAACTCTCAAAGTCAAGGAAGGTCTTCAAATGTTTTCTCCTCTCACTGGGTATAGGTAAGAATCTTTCCATCACCAGAAAAATGTTTCTTGTACATCCCTCAGAGTAAGGCACAGAGGCTGTCTAGAGTTTCCATAATGCAAGGTGTTTTAAGAAAGGCTTTGAGGGTAAATATAATGGAAGAAAACTAAAGAAAAATTTCAGTAGCTTTGACTATAAAAGAGATAAAAGCTTCTCTCTTTCTACGCATATATGTATAAGTAATACATGCACATACCTACATACATAAACACACAATCTGCAGAAAGTAAGCCATAATTATGACAAATGTAATTAACTGTAATTACTGTTGTAGCCACAACTGGGACAAAACTAGGACTGAGTTTTACTTATTTTTAAGTTTGTAATGCTCTAACTTGAAACCTGGGCTTCAGTGCATTATAAAATTCATCATGGAGATTTTGAAATCACCTCAGAGAGATTCAGTCATTCTTCAAAGCCGCTAAAACTTAGGGACAAGAAGCCTGTGTAACCACCAACCTGGCAGATATTGTCATATTTCACAGAACACTCTGGAAGCAGAACATGAAATGTTCCTTTCACATATAAAGTTAGAAGGACTGAGTTGTAACTGATGAATAGTACTGGACCATTTATTTTTTTCCATATGGGCAACTTGATTTTGCCCAAGAATGAATAGCAAGAGAGATTTATGTAGGATTAGTGATTGTCTAGAAAACACCAACTGGTTTCTAAAATATTTTAAAAGTTCATTTAAAATAGACGAGACCTAAACAATTCATAAAGGAAATAAAAATAGCTAATAAATATATTGAAATAATCAAATCTCACAATTAAAACTTCCAAACAAGATGAGATGCCACTACAAAGATCCTTAAAAGTAAAAATACCTAACACTTGTAAGAATGTCATGAGACAGGCAACAGGATGCATTGACAATATAAAATTGATACAGCCTTTCTGAAAAGCCATCTGCCAATATGCACAGAAGTATTAAAAATATTCTTAACTTTTGACTCAGATCTAGGACTCTATCCTCAGACCATAATCTAAACTTGGACAAAGATTTGTGCACAGAGATCTTAAGCACGTTACAATTTTTTCAGTATTAAAATGTCCTGACTACACTTTTCATGACCTCTTCTTTTTGTGATTACTGAGGGAATAAAGTATATTTTCAACTACGAATGCAAGTATTTTATATTTTAAGTAATAGCAATTAACTTTATATCCAGGAATACTACTGTTGGATATCACTAAAACTTATCATAAATGGATCTAAGAAAAAGCCTGTAATACAAAAGCATTCCTCCTGTGATGGAAATGACAGTAAGCAGATCCTTTTGTGGAGTGATCACTCATAATTAGACCTGAGATATAAAAACTTAAAAACTATTGACCTAAACCCTTCAGACATTAAGAATGGAGATTTGTTAGTTCTTGAAGCATTTTTCCCTCTAGAAAGCAGTCCAGGTGGGCAAATATGATGAGCAGGACTGGGATCTACCATACTATGTCCTATGTAGCCTAAGATAATCTTTCTACTGTCCATATAGTTCAGAATAACACTTTTAGTTGATAAATAAAATTTATATAGTGTATAACATGATATTGTGATGTACGTATATAACGTGAAATGGTTAAGCTAATAATCAAGCTAATTAATACGCCCATCACCTAATATGCTTTTTTCTTGTGTGAGAACATTTTAAATCTACTCTTTGCAATTTTCAAGTGTAAGAGTTATATAAGTGTCAGGTGTGGTGACTTACGCCTGTTATCCTAGCACTTTGGGAGGCCAAGGCGGGTAGATCACGAGGTCAGGGGATCTACACCATCCTGGCTAACACGATGAAACCCTGTCTCTACCAAAAATACAAAAAATCATCCGGGCGTGGTGGCGGGTGCCTGTAGTCCCAACTACTCGGAAGGCTGAGGCAGGAGAATGACATGAACCCAGGAGGCGAAGCGTGCAGTGAACCGAGATTTTGCCACTGCACTCCAGCCTGGGCGACAGAGCGAGACTCTGCCTCAAAAAAAAAAAAAGTTATATAAGTAAAATGTACAACAAATACATATTATAAATAAGTAAAATGTATATGTATTAAATATATGTATTAAAATGAAGTTATTTAAACTTTTATTAAATTTATTTAAAATAAATTTACATTTTACTTGCTTACGTAATGTAAACTGACATATTTTAATTATTTTATTTTACTTATTTATTAACATAAAATGTAAAATAAGAGTTACTTATTTACATCAGCTGAGGAGTTAGAAGTGCGAGTAAGGTGGAAAGAGTAAAGGAAATGAATCAACTGTGGCTCTTTACTGACAGCACAAAGTTCCTTAAAAGGCATTTTTAGTAACAATCATTTGGTTATCTAGAAATGCACCTCTTCTTTTCACTAAAAAGATTCCACAGATAGCTGTGTTTTGAAAGGACTGGCAACATTTAATCCTTCAATAATGGTTTGCTATCATTTTCTTCAAGAAAAAATAATCTAAAGACAAAGCAATAAACATTAAAGTGTTGAAAATAATAACAAGTCACTTACTAAGGAGAGCTTACTTGAATGTCAAGTAGTAACTTAGAAGATTTTTCAAAGGGCCACTTAATCATTTTATCTTCATAAAAGAGCATGTGCTTTTAAAATCTACACACAATCTAGAGGTAACTTATAAGAGTTGTTCTTCTTGCAAGACTTATTGATAAAGAGTGACAACTGTCCAAAGTAAATAATGGACAAAATTAAATGTGACAATCATTCAGAATATCAGGATTCAGAATACTTACTACCTGCACAGGTTTACACTAATTTGTAAAAGCTATTTCAATCAACCAATCTAAATGGGAAGCCTCTATTACTATTCTTTCATCTGTAAAATGTACCATATTTTGATCTAAAATAGTATGAAATGGCTTCAAGACTTCAATTTTCTTATAGAAGACATTTTATTAGGAGTCAGATCTGTCACCCATTTTTGTTGACAGGAAGTCCTATTTGGTTTTAAATTTTTATTTCATGTTCAAAACGATGGAAATGAAAGAAAAGCTAACCCTGAAGAAGATCACCTGAACCTTTATAAATGAACTGTATTACCACTATGGTTTCCTGCACATGGTATTTCAAAAATTCTCAGAAGTTCCTCATTTTACAGGTCTGAAGAAAATCTGTTCTTCGAGTCTATGACATAGCTTTTAAAGGGGCAGTAAGAATATTCCACAACCTCATTCAGCTTTCTTCTTTTTTTTTTTTTTTGAGGCGGAGTCTCGCTCTGTCGCCCGGACTGGAGTGCAGTGAGTGCAGTGGCCAGATCTCAGCTCACTGCAAGCTCCGCCTCCCGGGTTTACGCCATTCTCCTGCCTCAGCCTCCCGAGTAGCTGGGACTACAGGCGCCCGCCACCTTGCCCGGCTAGTTTTGTATTTTAGTAGAGACGGGGTTTCACCGTGTTAGCCAGGATGGTCTCGATCTCCTGACCTCGTGATCCGCCCGTCTCGGCCTCCCAAAGTGCTGGGATTACAGGCTTGAGCCACCGCGCAGCTTTCTTGAAGAAATAAGGACTATAACAAGGTAATCTGAATGAGATTTGGGCTTGTGTCTTAAATCCCTAGTCCGTCAAAGAGAAACACAAAACAGCTTGAAGACAGGATTCTGTGGTATTTCACATAGGTAAGCACAAACAAGAAGAGATAGTTTTAAAACTATCTAAAATTGTTTTCATAAATACTTTAGGTTAATTGTAAAGGACAAAGTTTTCAGATTAGTAGAAACTGTAAAATACGATTCTACTATTTGCGTGAAGAAAGTAAATGAACAATTCTACCACAAGGGGCAATAATTCATTTTACAGTAAGTACTGGTTAAGAGATGGTTTTTTAAAACAATGTACAGGGCAACTTGGGGCTATAATTTCTTAAATACTTTTGTTGAACCCCACTGGAGGCTTTTCTTTCTTTCTAACCATAGGTAATCTCTTTAGTGGACTAAAGATTAACAAGACCCAAGTACTGCACAAGGTAAAAATATAATTGTACTGCTGTTAAAAAGATATTTGGGCTAATCAGAGAAAAAAAGAAACTTAAGAAGGAAAATCTGCTATTCAAATACTGATTTAGGAAAAGGCATTATTCACAAATTCTGGTTGCCACTTTCTTATGGGAAAGTTAAACTACCTGAAAAGAACAGGTTCTTATCTTGGATTCCTTATTTGTAAGAACAGAGATGTAAAACTGCAAATGATCTTCAGAATCTTCTGGTGCAGAAAGTCACATAGATTTGACATCAAGGGTGAAAGCTGTTTGGTAGTGATTTCTGACAATTTGGCCTTCCAGCAGCACGATGAGTTGGCTGCACTGGTGAGGGTGGAAAGACAGCAAATATACTAGGCATTTGCTAGGCCCTGCTGTAGTCCACTTCTGCAAGGTGGTTTAGATAATGAAGCAACTGAAGCACAGAAGATCTACAGTGACCCCTACCCATGCTCCTACAGCTAATTAGAAGGGGAAAACTGTGCTCTGAGCCTAGTTCTGCTACTCTCTCATATACTTTCCCAGCTTTTTTTTTTTATTTTTTTTTTTTCTTTTGAGACCGGAGTACTCGCTCTCGATCGCACCGACTCAGTGAATGAGCACGATCTTGGTTCAATGCAACCTCCAACTTCTGGCTATCAAGCGATTCTCACACTGCCATCATACTCCTGAGTAGCTGAGAGAAATTTTATAGGACAATGGGCCAGCCATGCTGGCTCTTTTTTGTATTTTTAGTAGAAGAACGCGGATTTTCACGATGTTGTCCAGGCTGCTCTCAAACTCCTGACCAAAATAGTCATGAATCCTCACTGCTTCGGCCTCATACCGATGTGACTGGGATTACAAAGGCATCATGAACCAACCAGCCAAACTGGCCACTCTTCCTGCTTTAAAGGTCAATGGATAAGGGTAGAGAGTCATTTTTCAAGTTATTGAGTCATTTTGCAAGGAAGGCAAAGAAGCACCGAAGACAATATTACCCTGAGTTCCACAAAAAAAAAAAAAAAAAAAAAGGTCATTGACGTCATCCTAACTATGAAATACTGTATGAACTGGTAAATTCTGCATAAATAACAACTTCTCTGTAACGTAGATTTTCTGTAAATTTATACTGCATTGATTCATTGCTTATTCTTTCTCTTACATTTTAGCAAGATGCAGGCTATAAAGTTTCCTAAGTGTAAGGTGAGATGGTGAACATTCCTACTTTGCACCAGGCCCTGTAAGTGCTTTACATGCATTTTCATTTAATTGAATGTTTTTGGGGAAAAGGTAAGTACTCACACTGTGCTGCCAGGATGCAGTACAGGTGCCTGCCCTAAATTTACTCAAAATAAATGCAGATAAATACCAAGCTCATTTGGCACTCGTAAATTAAGTCAGAAAAACCATCAGGTTTGCAGAGAAAATGATTCAGCTGTTTTCATTTGATTAGGAGCTATGGGATAACCAGAAAAGCATTAAGTTCCTCCATAGCTGACTTCATATTATAAGGGAAGGTACACTTAAGATAATTCCATTAGAACAAGAAGATGCAATACCTTCCTCTTGGTCTTAAATCAATAACCATTAACTAAATGAAAAACAAAAAGCAGTAGCCCAAGAAATGACATTTAAGACCGTCATCATATGGCAAGCATTTATTTAATCTGGATTCAACACAATTTCGATGGAACTTGACACACAAGTGAAAAGAAAGTAATGGTTTATACATAGCATCTATATAAGATAATGAGACTGGGCATGATGCACACCTGTAGTCCCAGCTACTCAGAAACCTAAGGCAGGAGGATTGCTTGAGCCCAGGATTTTCAGGTCTGCAGTGAGTTATGATGCCACTGTACTCCAGCCTGGGTGACAAAGCAATATCCTATATCTTAAAGAAAGAGAAGGGTATAGGTTATTGGTCCAAGCCAACAGCTCAGGTAAGTGGCAGGTCTTACATGAACACAGTTAACACAAGATAACATGAGGGGATGTATGCTCCACAAAGGATCATAAATACATTTCCCACTCTGTGCCCTGTAGCACTTTGAACCTCCCTCATTGTAATATTTACCACCTTCTATTGCAATTTTGTTTGGCTGTATATCATGGCTACTAGTTTGTAGATAATTAAAAATAGGTTGGGCGTGGTGGCTCATGCCTGTAATCCCAGCACTTTGGGAGGCTGAGGTGAGAGCATCGCTTGAGGCCAGGAGTTCAAGACCAGCCTGGACAATATAGGGAGATCCCATCTCTATTTTAAAACTTTTTAAAAATATAATTAAAAATAGCTACAATTTAATGTGCCATAGCATCCTGGTTAGAGCCTTTCCAACAGTCAAGTTACAGATATTCACTTATACTCATGTCAACTGAGAGTTGGAGCAAAGATATAAGGGCTACATCTAAACACTTACAGTGGTCAGGAACCAAAGCCATACTTTGTCATCTACTGTAAAATGAACTCTCCTGTTCTTCCCAGGATCCCCCATGGCTTCTGGTCTCAACTTCAGCTTTGTACATGGTCTATGTAGGCTATACTGTATCCCTGATAAACTCTGACTTTTTGGCTTACCTCCCTCTTATAATAGCCTCAGTCCTCTTTTGTCTGAATTGCATATTCTCTAGAGAGGAATTCAATATGTCTTAGTCACTACAGAGCCATGGATGCCTGAACAGCTCTTGGGTGGATCACTCCCAGGTCTAACCTGGAGAAGTAGCAGGGTACAACATGATACTAGCCTTGGCAGGCATCTAGAATACAAGGTTAAGAACATGAATTTGGGGAGTCGGACGGCCCTACATTCAAAGCAGAGTTATGCTGCTTAGAAACTAGAGATCTTGAACTAGACACTTTTTCTAAACCTTAGTTTTCTCAATTCTAAACTGGTAGTAGCAATGATGTCTGCTCCAGCATCTGTATAAGGAGTGAAAGAGAATATGTATAAAATTTCACATACACCTGGCACACAAACGCTAAATAAACTATAGTGCTATATAAGGTGCCTTACTTGTATTATTTCTAATCCTTACAGCAACTCGCAAAGCAAGCATTATATCCATTTTGCCGATGAGGAAATAGGTTTCGAGAAGTTAAGTAAATAGCACAAAATCACATAGCTCAGCAGTGATTCAAACCAACATCTGGCAGATTCTAAAACCTATACTCTTTCCACTATAGTCTTTGGATCCCTTGTGTCCAGCAAAATGCCTTGATCTCATAATCATTTAAATGGCTGCTAAACAAACAAACTAATAAGTAAATACTAGGCTGGAGAAGGGCATCAGCTTCCCTGCTCAGTCCCACACAGTATCAGGGTTCCCTGAGGTCCCATTAGATCCCTGATGGGCCTGGCCTACAACCCATCTTTCTCAAATCAGTTATTCCCTGGGGTTAAGACATTCAAAGCCTCAATTTCCCAGGGTCAAGCAACACATTTAGCAGCTCCAACTCAGTATCAACAGTGTGCCTATGGCAAAACTCAAGGAAAAATTAAAAAAAAAAAAACACAGGATGCTTATTTTTCAGCTGAGTCGGAAAAAGTTTAAACCTGTGGTTCCTAAAACCAGTTCACAGGCCAGAAGTAAAAGATTCCTCCAGGGTTTCCAGCTGCATCCATGTCCCTACAAAGGATGCAAACTCATCCTTTTTTATGGCTGCATAGTATTCCATGGTGTGTATGTGCCACATTTTCTTAATCCAGTCTGTCACAGATGGACATTTGGGTTGATTCCGAGTCTTTGCTATTGTGAATAGTGCCGCAATAAACATACGTGTGCATGTGTCTTTATAGCAGCATGATTTATAATCCTTTGGGTATATACCCAGTAACAAACCTGCACATTATGCACATGTATCCTAGAACTTAAAGTATAATAAAAAAAAAAAAAAAAAGATTCCTCCAGGGAACTTAAAAAAGATTCCCTAGTCATGCACCAACTCCTGAAAGCCCAGAATATTTTTTAAGCTTCACAGATGACTTAGTGCGAAGTTAACTGCGTGCAATTCTAGAGCACAAAGTACTGCTGAAAGAGTGTGCAAACCTCTTTCTGCCTGGACTCCCTTCCCTGGGATCTATATGTAGGCAATCCCCCAAGAAGCAAGCAAGCAGAAATTAAGCTTCCAGTGTGGGGAGGCACACCCAGGGGGTAGGGCCCTTATCTTTATGTTCTGGCCAAGGTGGGGCAGGTCACTTGTGCTATAGCAGATTTGTCTCTCCTGTGGACATATTCCAGAAACTGGAGTTACTCTACTGTATTCATGAACAGTTTCTTTTTGAAAGGCTTAGTTCATTTGCAAAAATTCTAAAGAGACCAAGAAAATTGCAGTTGAAAAAAAATCAAATTTATAATCAAGTTTGGGGCTTCTGCCTAACTAGGGGATGCAGAGTTGGCACTTCAAAAACTAAAAAGATGAGAAAATTACCTCTCAGTCTAGGTGACACAAATACCGGTGGTATCAAGATATTTGTGGGATTACAGAAAAAAGGTTAGAAAGTTTTTCTTTTCTTTTAGAAAGATGGTGAGTTTCTTCCAAAATATTAAAATCAAATAAGTGTAAGTAGTGTGCCAAGTACCAAGTGCCGAGCATAACAACTCATTTCACATTAAAAATATCCCTTTTTCATTTTGTAATGTTTTCTTATTGATACATAAGAGCTGCACATATTTTCATGGTACACGTGATAATTTAAGATTCATATAATCAAAGAAAGGAAATTGGGATAAATACTTAAGGTGAAGGATATCCCAACTTTTCAGAAGAACCTGAGGATCAGAGAGGTCAAGTAAACCTAAGATGCCACAGGCAGTAAGTGATAGAGTTGGGATTTGAACTCACGTAGTCTGGTACCAAAGCTTACCCTCTTGTCCATTATAAGACTTCCATAAGTATAAGCCTGAGTGGGAGGAGAGGAAGGAAATGGTCAATGTTACTTTCTTCCCTTCTGTTATAAACTTCTGCAAACCCCATGAACTGGTCATTCCTTTAAGTGGCTGAATCTTTAAATTCCAAAAATGAAGCCTGGGGCCATTATTGGTTTGATACAAGACGAGGATAACCAGTGGTATATTTTGTTATTCTTACAGGACAAAGAAAGTAACAAACATTTGCCAAAATAGTCTCTATCCACAAGACCAGACAAATATTTTGGTCACTTTAGAATCTTGGTCAACTACTCAACTAGAGGCAATGGATTTCAATTAGGGGAAAAATATTTTGAGAAGGAACTCTAACATGTTTGGCATACTTCATGATTATTAGAGACATCTACAACCTTGATAGATTATCTTGATACTAAATAACTTTGTCTATAACTACCAAATATTAAAACAGGAGAACATAGTTAATTATCTTTTATAAACAGCCTAATGTTTAATGAAATGAGTTCATGTCTCCTCAACTGAAAATGACATTCTACTCTCCAGAAAAAGTATAGAGACTATTAAACACACAATATAAACTAAAATCAAAAGAAGCTACTACACATATACACACACATATAAATGCAACAAATATCTGTAATAAGTTTTCTAAGTATTGCTTATTGTCATGCTTCTATCAGTATGTTCTTGTCAGTTTTACTTAACTCAGGTGTTAAAGCATGAGAAACCAAAAGTTTAGCATTTAGAAATTTTAAATGTAATGAAAATTATTTAAAATGAATCACCAGTGAATCAGAGGTATCCAAGAAGTGATTCACATTCCAAACTACCATAATTTTAGTAAAAGACATTACCTGGAGATTGACATATAAACAGTATCAGTGACTTATGATGAATACAAAACAAACCTTCCATGATCTTAGCAGGACAGGCTCAAGGACCTGTACTGAAACTTGAGCTAAATTGGTCAGTGCCTTTCAGTTAAAGTCTATGCCAGTAACAGTGAACAAGAACAGTAAACATAAGATGGCCACTGAATATTTACTGTGCTCAAATACTGCATTCTATTTGGCTTTTGATGATTTAAGGCAGCAGATCCAAATAAGAGTTCCAAAAAATCAAAATAATCATAGGTACTTTGAGAAGACTACAGAGAATGCATTGTCAAGAAATTTAAAAAGATGTCAATGTTCACAGAATAGGTAAAAATAATTACCTTTTAACATTACTATTATAAAAATATAAGTGTTTTCTACTGTTTACTTTGTCACTAATCAAAAGCAGAATTGCAACTACAAAGCTATAACACAGTAATAATGCCTTTATGTATTAGGAAAGCTAGAGACTGAGTTACTGAGAACAGATGTGAAAAAAGCTTCCTCCTTTAGAATTTTCAAAAATTAGGTATCTATTTTCATTACAGTAGCTTAGAAATCAGAAGGAATGAATAAATTAAGAAACTTCTGGAAATTGCTTCCAATCAGATTGATTCTAATATAAAACAGACAAAATTTGTGGATAATAAATTGTAAAGAAGATCAATGTATAAATTTTAGTGCCTTTATGTGTTTTCCTAATCTTCCTGTAGAAAAAAAAAATTAATTCCAGTAATACAATGCCCAGGGCTCATCATCTAAATGTTTTATTAATAGCCAAATTGGTTCTAACATATATCTTTCTTTGAAAGACAGTTATATCTGTTTTAATGACCTTTCATTGAATCTTAAATTCTGGGTCACTGACAATTTCAATGCAATGAAGTAGGCCACCTGAAAAATTATGGAGACTATGCACAATTTCCCTGAGATGTGTATGTTTTTGTGTATTCATATGTGCATGTGTATCTAAAATATACTTTTCCATAGAACACATCTAGGCATATTGGTGAGAAGACAGTTTACTTCTACATAAATGTGTGTTTATCTTATAGTACAGAATTATATTTTTAGGATTATTACTAACAAATTGAAAATATCCTTAAATACAAAGCCAAAAAATCTGGAGATTTAAAAATTACGGGAGACATCCTATAACTGTAGCCCTATTAAAGGGAGTCTGTCTGTAGCTCCATTTTGGGGGGTGTGGGTTGGTGAGTATTCTAGGCTCTGCCAACACCTTCTTCCTTCTCCCAACTGGTTCTGTAGCACCGTGGTGGGGTGTTTGTGCTGGTTTGGCTCCTGGGAGGTATCAGTTGGCTCTCCCTAACTAGTAGAAAGAGTTTTGGTTTGGGAGACTTCTCAAACAGGAAGACTTCAGGGAGACTTCTCAGATGGGGAATAGGAGGATAATTTGGAAGGTATACTCTTGGAGTTCTTGGTTAGGGATCTGATTAGGAAGGCCTTCTGTCCTTCTCGTCTTTGTGTGTGTATGTGGAGTGGATCTCAGAAGGAATTGCTCACAGTCCAGCAGGTCTAACTCAGAGAACCCCTCCTTATTTGTCTGGTCACATTCGGTGAGCCCTGAAGAGAATTCAACAGGCCTGTCTCAGGATGACTATCCACTCTTCACTGGTGACTAGTGTCTGTTTTGTTATGTGTATTTCGCTGTGATGAAAAATGTTAATTTGGTTCCCCATGTGGCCCATTGGGCAACACCTTGCAAAATTGAGAATCTTTTGCCCATGGTTCCATAAACCAGAAAAGGGTGGGTTTATCTTTAGGGATCTGTCTTTGCCCTACAGCTGTGTCCACTTATTAGGCCCTAGAAACTGCATGTTTTCCTGGCCCTATTCTCCAAGAGCTTCACCCTGAAGCCAGAAATCCAACTAAGAAACCGGCAAATGAAAAATTGTACAACTACTATATCTTCTGTCTATTTATATGTGTTGTATATGTGATGTTTATATATAAAAGAGCTCTGATTAATTGGCTTAGAAAAGTAAGTTCTTAAATCAAGTATTTTGTCAGAAAAACAGAAACTTTAATGACTTTTTCTTCATGTGACTTCAAAATGTAGACATTTGATCTAAATTAAGGTCAGATATCAGATTTGCTAAATGCTTTAAGGTCATAAACTGCCTGACTTTAAAAAAATTGTTGAATTTACCTACTTTGGAGCACTAGATTCTAGATGAGACTTGGGGACATGTGCAGTTAGCTGTGCCCCACCTAGTTACTATGCTGGGAAGACTCAGACTTTATCTGCCTGAGAGCCTAGACTCCACACCTAGTACATAATTAAAATCACTTACTTATCAGGTTTTCACTGAAAATAAAGGTTGCTAACAGTTAACATTGTAACATGTAATTGAGACTACTGAAGAAACAGTTTTACATACAAAGTGCATAAGAAAAGTAGAATATGTTTTTGGTAAAAGATTGTAAGAAGGCATGGGAATATGGCTTTTGTTAAAGGAAATGTAACTTTGTCTAGTTCAGACAAACAGAGTAATAGAGTAACAGAGTAATGGGACAAAACTGAAGACTTAAGCAAGAGAAAAGAGTTGGTCTTGTAAAGAAAGTTCTATGGGTATGAGCAAGTTGGCTACGATTTGAAGGAAATTATTTGTTTTTTCATAGGTTAAACATTGAAATAAAAACACACTAATGAGGGGCCAGAATCTCAGTCCATATGCCCAAATAACATGGTTTTCTTAGAAAATTAATCTGTTAACAGAAAATTGCAAAGCATCCTAAAAGTTTATGAAAATGTTACCTTATGGTCAAACTAATTAAAAGTGGATAGATTTGTAAAATTTTATTTAAAACTAGCTTTAGCATTAAAGATGCACTAATGCAAAACACAATTTTGTTTTCTCTTTTGAAAGGTTTTATGGAATATTAAAAGATAATAAAAGGTTTTGTTTGTTTGTCCTTTTGGGTAAATAACAAGGGGAAAGAAGGAGACAGAAGGGACAGATTCCACTGGCCTCATGCTATCTTCATTGGGTCTTGTGTGGAAAGCCAAGTTTCTTCTATCAGAGTAAAGGTTTATGCCTTTAAACAGTTTTTGAGGCAAGGCAGGTGGTTCATGCCTGTAATCCCAGCACTTTGGGAGGCCAAGGCAGGCAGATCAGCTGAGGTCAGGAGTTCGAGACCAGCCTGGCCAACATGGTGAATCCCCATCTCTACTAAAAATACAAAAATTAGATGGGCATGGTGGTGGCTGCCTGTAATCCCAGCTACTTGGGAGGCTGAGGCAGGAGAATCACTTGAACCCAGAAGGTGGAGGTTGCAGTAAGCCAAGATCACACCATTTCACTCCAGCCAAAAATAAATAAATAAATAATAAATTGAGTTACCATTTCAGATAAATGAATAATCTGTGATACTATTTTGTGATAGCCAGTGTTTTAAACCTTTGATATTTGACAAACTTTCCAGTATCAAATTATTAAGTATGTCATTTTCTGGCCTACCTAATCCTTTAGACATTAGGTCCCCTGAAGTCTAAAATCATGTGTTTGGCTTGATATAAAAGTCATACAGGAAGCATTGTCAAATATGAAATGGTGCTTGGCTTTCTTTGGACTATATTTGTATAAATGTGTTACTGGTATATGTTCCAAAATTATGTGGAACTCCCATAGTTCATAATATTATGTTATTAATAGTTATAATTGTTATGTAAAATTGTTGTATGCCACAGAAGTAACCAAAATTCCTAGTCAATTGTGACTTTAATAATGGCTATTCTAAGACTTTTTGTCCTCCACAGACAGTTGTTATCTTGTTGTGTTCCTCTTCAAAACGTGGTTTAGAATCAGCTGTAGGACTTTTTACAGGTGCTATTGAATGCAAGTTTCTAATAACTTTAGAGAATGTGACATTAGAATAGAGAAAAAGACTTTTGGGACTCTCATGGAGAGCTGAAATCTTCATAAATATCAAGCATAACAGGAGTTAATTGAATGGACTGAACTAATAGACAAGTAATCTTGTTTTAAAACTTTTTTACTTAAAACGCTGTTGATCCTTTTTGTTTTCCAGGGCCAAGAAAATGTCTTTTATGTACAGCTTTTTAAACAATTGAGTAAAATATACTCCTATGAACAAAATTTTGAGCATATTTATTTTTCTCTGATTCTTGCAGAATTTGGA
Organism: Rhinopithecus bieti; assembly: GCF_001698545.2. Taxonomy (NCBI): domain Eukaryota; kingdom Metazoa; phylum Chordata; class Mammalia; order Primates; family Cercopithecidae; genus Rhinopithecus; species Rhinopithecus bieti. The sequence continues at coordinate 4,732,678 of NW_016808026.1, forward strand.
AACTATTTGTGAGTATTCTCAATTTATGGCAGTGTAGTTGTTTGCATAAGTGCAATAAGAACCTGTTTTCTTTGTCATGGGACACAATTGGAGAAACTGGTTATTTTACCAAGGCTTTGACTGGAATGTATGCCTTCTTTAAAGAATCAAAGTTGACTCAGAGTCAGTAAGAGCCTCTTGAGAAATCAGGCCTCATATCTTGTCTGTATAGTCCCTGTCCAAGGTTCCTGACCTGTGGTAGCTAAAGGATATCACTTTCTAACAGACCCAGGAGCCCCAAGTTATCTTAGGACCTCCAGAGGAGAGGAATTTACCTAATTCAGAAGTATCTGAGGGTACAAACCCATGGCTGGCCTCAGCTTTTAAAAAGTTTTATCTGAGATTCCTTATGGAACAGAGTCCCATCAAAGCCAATTTGAAAAGCCTATGTGAAAAAATAATTATTCTTGCTGTACTTCATGCACATAATCAGGCCAAGTACAATAAGACTACAGTTTATTTTTTAAACAAATCAGTTCTATCGTGATTTGTTTTTAATAGAAAATGGGGACTGGAGAGAGAAAAAAATATGCTTCAAAAGAAAAACTATAGTATATCTGTTGTTAGCTGTTCTTGAATTTTTTCTGCAGTTTGGAGTAAATCCTAAATACTTTGTGGGCTACAAGTCCCCAGACTAATGCTTTCACATATTTACTTTTAAAACTGGGAATTGCACTTCTTACCCTAGTTGGCACTAAAATTATAGATAACAATACTAACACCTTTGCCATGGAAGCTTTGGAACCCCAGCCAGGCTTGCATGGGTAGGCTCAGACAGTTGCAAAGCAGTTTCACTCCTCTTACCTTGGGGTCAACACCTTCCCCCACTATTCCCCTGATCAGCAGGAAGAAGTTGGAGCAGTTGTCACCCTGTTTCCACCTTCTTTAGCCAATATATTAAGATTTAAGGTGTTATAAAAACCCAAAGGGAGGGATTGAAACTACTATGGCAAAATTATAACTGAGACAGTGAAAGAGATTTGACTTAACCAGCTCTGATTTGCTTTTAACCTCCAAGCTATCTTTGTTTATTCCTGGGCCTAGGCTGAACTAACTTTGGGATGGACTTAGTTTATAGTATCAAACAAAGATGGTAACAACACTTTCACAAAACAAACCTCCCTCTTGACTGGGGACTAGACTGCCTTTGTAGGACTAAGAAATTAGCCACAAGATTGGAAATTATGATTTAGGAGTCATGCAGCTGAAAGCTATAAGATTCTGACCCTCTGTAAACTGCTCCTAAGATCAGTGCTTGAGATATTTTGTAGACCCTGCACTTGACAGATCAGCTGGCACCAACCAGATTGATAAACTGGCTCATCTGACCTTGTGGCCCCACCCAAGAACTGACTCAGCACAAGATGACAGCTTCAGCTCCCTATTATTTCATCTCTGACCTGACCAATCAGCACTCCCGGTTCACTGGCTTCCCCACCCACCAAGTTGTCCTTAAAACTCTGATCTCGGCCGGGCGCGGTGGCTCAAGCCTGTAATCCCAGTACTTTGAGGGGCCCAGACGGGCGGATCACGAGGTCAGGAGATCGAGACCATCCTGGCTAACACGGTNACTGCTCCTAAGATCAGTGCTTGAGATATTTTGTAGACCCTGCACTTGACAGATCAGCTGGCACCAACCAGATTGATAAACTGGCTCATCTGACCTTGTGGCCCCCACCCAAGAACTGACTCAGCACAAGATGACAGCTTCAGCTCCCTATTATTTCATCTCTGACCTGACCAATCAGCACTCCCGGTTCACTGGCTTCCCCCACCCACCAAGTTGTCCTTAAAAACTCTGATCTCGGCCGGGCGCGGTGGCTCAAGCCTGTAATCCCAGTACTTTGGGAGGCCCAGACGGGCGGATCACGAGGTCAGGAGATCGAGACCATCCTGGCTAACACGGTGAAACCCCGTCTCTACTAAAATACAAAAAAAAAACTAGCCCAGCGAGGTGGCGGGCGCCTGTAGTCCCAGCTACTCGGGAGGCTGAGGCAGGAGAATGGAGTAAACCCGGGAGGCGGAGCTTGCAGTGAGCTGAGATCTGGCCACTGCACTCTAGTCCGGGCGACAGAGCGAGACTCCGCCTCAAAAAAAAAAAAAAAAAAAAAAAAAAAAAAACTCTGATCCCTGAATGCTCAGGGAGACTGATTTGAGTAATAAAATAACTCCACTCTTCTGGAAAAAAAGTTACAAAAATTATGGGTTAGAGTCAAAACGAATCACTGCTACTTGGCTCTGATGAACATTTTTCACCGAAAAGCAAAGCTTCAAGGGTCCAGTTTTTTATGCCACAAAATAAGGTGAAATAAAGCCTATTAGCTAGGGACAGGGCAAGACTTACCTCTATCCAAGTTCCTGTATATATGAACAAGATATGGAAATGATCAAAAATCTGGGTGAGGCGGGTTATGTGTTAGGAGAAAGAGAGAGAAGGAGGGAAGAATGAAGCCTGCCAGATGTGAAGAGTTGATTCTCTTTCTTAAGGATGAGACTTTAATTACTATGGCTACCACTTAAACACATATTGGCTTGGGGATCATTTTATAAAAACCTTCTAATTTAATAATAATTCACTGAGATCACAAATATGGCAGGTAAACATTTTATTCATGATAGGATATGATTTTTGAAGCTACTTGTTAGAGCTTATAAATTGGTATTAAGATCGCTTTGTCATTGATTCTATCCAAAAGGTTTCCATAATGCCAACTCTAAAAAACTAAATCATAAGGAGGTTCTAAAAACATGATCCTCTAGGGAAGTCTGCAATGGAAACGTTAAATGTGGTAATATTTGGATCATACGCCATTTTAAGTCATTAAAGTAAAAAGAAAAGTAGGATTCAAGCATAAATCCCCTTCCATATTTATTCCATATACTGCATAAATGGTGCATTTAACAATTTGAGTACATTGATTGATTGAAGTACTGTGGTTCTTCCATTAAAATAATGAGTGTTTCCCGGTGCCAGAAAGACTTTATTTTAGAAGTAGAAATTAGACAAGTTCCCACTAAGGGTTAGATAAATGCATAATGTTATTCAGGTAAAGAGTTTCTTCCCCAAATGCCACTATGGGAATTTTATATATTATCAATTATAACCAGTACAGAACTGTATATGTATACATTCAAAATTAAGTGCAAGAAATTAAAATGTAAAGTATATTAAAAATAATGAAGTGTTCACGTATACATCCGGTTTAAGTGTAAAATGGTACAAACTGTCTGGAATGCAATAGACAGCTGTTTTAAACTTCTTCAAAAAGTGTGTACCTTTTGATTCTTTTAATGCAGTTAGAGGACTAAAACGAAAAAAATAGTTGAAAGGTGGAAAAGGATTTTAGCACAGATAATCACTGCAGATTTATGTATATAATTAGACATGGACTCAACCTAGAGGTTAAACACTGAAGGAATTGTTTGGTGGGTACATTATACCCTAAATAGATTATACAGCTATAAATGTTGTCTGTAGTGACTTTTTAATGACTAGAAAACACAATTGTGATAGAAAATAAGTTTTGAAATGTTTCTAAGACTACAGAAAATTGTTTCGATTAGCAGATTTTATACACACACACACACACTCCCCTTTAGAAAAAAAGTAGAGAAGAAAAACGTGTTATTTATTCTTCCATGGTGAGATAAGAGGCAGTGGTGAGTTTTTAAATTTCTGTACTGTCTAGATTTGTGTCACATCACCTATAAAAGTTATTCTTACATGGATTACTGAATTTTCAACAGCAGAGGTCACAAAATCTAAGTACTGAAAGTAACTATCAACTTAGTTTAGTATAACCAGCAAAACTATCTTTTAGGAGTGAAGGTAACATTCCTACTGAAACTATTCCAAACAACTGAGGAGGAGGGACTGATTCCTCTCCAACTAATTCTGTGAGGCCAGCACCATCTTGATAACAAAACCTCACAACACACACACACAAAAAAAGAGAGAAAACTTCAGGCCAATATCCTTGAGGAACATTGATGCAAAAATCCTCAACAAAATACTGACAAACTGAATCCAAAGCATATCAGAAAGCTTATCCACCACGATCAAGTAAGTTTTATCATTGTGATACAAGGTTGGTTCAACATATGCAAATCAATAACAGTGATCCATCACATAAATGGAAATAAATACAAAAAAACACATGATTACCTCAATAGATACAGAAAAGGCTTTTAATAAAATTAATTCCTTTACAATAAAAGCTCAATAAAGTAGGCATTGAAGGAACATACCTCAAAATAATAAGAGCCATGTATGACAAATCCACAGCCAACATCATACTAAATGGGCAAAAATTGGAAGCATTCCCCCTGAAAACTGGCACGAAACAAGGATGTCCCCTCTCACTTTTATTCGACATAGTATTGGAAGTCCTGGGCAGAACAATCAGGCAAGCAAAAGAAATATAGGGCATCCAAATAAAAAGAGAGGAAGTCAAACTATCCCTATTTGCAGATGACATGATTCTACACCTAGAAAACCCCATAGCCTCAGTCCTAAAGCTCTTTCACCTGATAAACAACTTTAGAAAAGTCTCAGGATAAAAAAAATCAATGTACAAAGTCATTAGTATTCCTATACACCAACAGTCAAGCTGAATGCCCAATCAGGAACACAATCTCATTTACAATAGCCACAAGACGAATAAAATATCTAGGAATACAGCTAACCAGGGAGGTGAAAGATCTCTCTACAAGGAGAACTACAAAACACTGCTCAAAGAAGTCAGAGATGACAGAAACAAATGGAAAAATATTCCATGTTCATGGGTAGAATAGATAGGAAGAATCAATATCATTAAAATGGCCATACTGCCCAAATCAGTTTATAGATTCAATGCTATTCCTATCAAACTACCAGTGACAGTTTCCATAGAACTAGAAAAAACTATTTTAAAATTCATACAAAACCAAACACAGAGCCCAAGTAGACAAGGCAATCTTAAGCAAAAAGAACAAAGCTGGAGACATCACACTACCTGACTTCAAACCACATACTATATACTACAGGGCTGCAAACAACATGGTACTGGTAAAAACATACATGGAAAATGGAACAGAGAGCCCCAAAATAAGACTGTACACCTACAACCATCTGATTTTTTATGAAGCTGACAAAAACAAGCAATGGGGTCAGAACTCTAGTCAATACGTAGGATAACTGGCTAAGCATATGCAGAAGATTGAAACTGGACTCCTTCCTTATAGTATATACAAAAATCAACTCAAGATAGATTGAAGTCTTAAATGTAAAACTACAAACTACAAAAACCCTGGAAGACAACCTAGACAATACCATTCTGCACATAGGAACAGGCAAAGATTTCATGAAAAAGACGTAAAAGCAATTACAACAAAAGTAAAAATTGACAAATGGGATCTAATGAAACTTAGGAGCTTCTGCACAGAAAAAGAAACCATCAACAGAGTAAAACAGACAACCTACAGAATGGCAGAAAATATTTGCAAACAGCATCTGACAAAGGTCTAATATCCAGCATCTATAAGGAACTTAAATTTGTAAGGAAAAAAACAACACCATTAAAAAGTGGGCAAAGGACATGAACAGACGCTTTTCAAAAGATGAGACGCATGTGGCCAACAAGCATATGAGAAAAAGCTCAACATCACTGATTAGAGAAATGCAAATCAAAACCACAATGAGATACCATCTCACACCAGTTAGAATGGCTTTTATTAAAAGGTTAAAAAAATGTCAGATGCTAGTGAGGTTGTGGAGAAAAGGAAACACTTATACACTGTTGGTGGGAGTATAAATTAATTCAACCATTGTGGAAAGCAGTGTAACGATTTCTCAAAGAGCTAAAAACAAAATTACCCTTCAACCCAGCAAACCCATTACTGGGTATATCCCAAATAATATAAGTTGTTTCATCATGAAGACACATGCACTCATATGTTTGTTGCAGCACTATTCACAACAGCCAAGACATGGAATCACCCCAAATGCCCATCAATGATGGCATGTAGTAGATGAAAATGTAGTACATATATGCCATGGAATACTATGCAGCCATAAAAAGAACAAGAGCATGTCCTTTGCAAGAACATGGATGACACTGGAGGCCATTATCCTTACCAACTTCAGCAGGAACAGAAAACCAAATACCCCATGTTCTCCCTTATAAGTGGGAGCTAAATGATGAGCACACATGGACACATAGAGGTGAAAAGCCGACCCTGGGGCCTATCAGAGGGTTGAGGGTAGAAGGAGGGAGAGAGTCAGGAAAAATAACTAATGGGTACTAGGTTAAGTATCTGGGTGATGAAATAATCTGTACAAGCAACCCTCTTGACACAAGTTTACCCATATAACAAAGTCACACGTGTACCCCTGAACATATAATATTAAAAAAAAAAAAAAAAAAAAAAAGACAAAAGAGTGAATGTAGCCAAGATACTTTAAAACATACAAAAACTGAGGTTACTACAGACAAACCCTCACTAAAGGGAACATCTGAAGATGTGCTTCAGAAACTAGAAAATGAGCCACAGAAATAAATTGAGACACAAAAAGGAATGCTGGTGGGGAGGGAGACTTGAACATATGGATAAATCAAAACAAGCATTGCATATATCAAACAAAAAATGTCTAATTATGAGGTTAAACATAAGGTGGAACTTCGTAGTGCACAATATTAACATATTCTTTGAAAAGAGAGGAGGGGATCAGTATTAAAAACTCTTTGAAAGTCCGTGTATTGTCTGGGAAATGGATGCAATTCCAATAAAAATGCCTAAAGCCTTTTGTGTACCTCTATTGGTTTTAACATTTTTTAAGATCAAGAAGTCAAAATGGCCAACACAACTCTGAATTAAAACAAGGTGTGGAATCTTGTTCTACCAAATTTTAAATGTATTATTATAAATGCATAGTAATTAAGAGCAGTAGGGTATTGATGAAGGGATTGATGAACAGACAAACTGAACAGAAAAGAGAACATACCCATACATATATAGAAACCTCATATGCCAGAGTAGTGGAAAAAGAATAGGATCTTAAATCAGTCACGCTAGGATGTCTGGTTTTCCAAAAAGGAAAGCAAACAAATTGTATTCCCAGCTCTCACCTAACACGCACACACACATACACACACACACACACACACAGAGAGAGAGAGAGAGAGAGAGAGAGAGAGAGAGAATCAGTTCTCAAATAGATTTATGGTTTATGGATGCAAAAAATGAAAGCTTTTAGCACAAAATACAGGAGAACATAGAGGTAGGGAAGTATTCTTTAAATCTCCATAAAATACCAGTATATACAATTATAATAAGATTACTATCCTGCACTCAGATAAACTTCATAGCTATCTCCCATTTATAAGTGAGAACATATGTTTTTTTTTAATTCTTGAGTTACAAAGTTGTCTTTTCTGAATGCATTTTTGAATGAATTCAGAGTGATATGATGGATTTAGAGGCTTGGCAAGGGGTGAAGTTTGAGGGGAGAGGGATCAGAGGTAGAAGAATACATATTGGGAACAGTGTACACTGCTCAGGTGACAGGTGCACTAAAATCTCAGAAGTCACCACTCAAGAACTCATCCATGTAACCAAAAACTACCTGTACCCCAAAAACGATTGGAATAAGAAACAACTTTAAAAGAGGTATAAAACAAACTGTGAGAAGGTATTTGAAACACACAAAACTGACAAAGGATTTGTATCCAGAATATTTTTTATCAAAATTCCATATCACTCAATTTATACAGAACTGAAAATATATACAAAACTAAAGAGTATATTGTTTATGCATATAATAAATGTCCTCAAAACTATAAAGAAAAAGGAATTACAGAAATATTAGGACAGTGTTTATACAGCACCCCACCATACTGTGAGGAAACCCAAGCTAACCACAAGGAGAGACGATGTGGATAGAGGAATACCCAGTCAACACCCAGTCGTTCCTTCTACACCAGCTCTGGAGCCAAACATGAGCCTACGAAGCCTTCAGATTAATTCATCTTCAGCAGTCAACAAACACAACAGGATGGGTGCCCTCAAGTGAGCACCTCACACCTGTAGCTCATCAATTCTCAGATGCATGCAAATGATGATAAAATTGGTGATTTTTTTTTTTTTTTTTGAGTCAGTGTCTTGATCTATTGCCCAGACTGAAGCACAGTGGTGGGATCTCCGCTCACTGCAACCTCCATCTCCTGGGTTCAAGTGATTCCCCTGCCTCAGCCTCCCTAGTAGCTGGGATAACAGGCATGCACCACCATGTCAGCTAATTTTTGCATTTTTAGTAGAGACAGGGTTTCACCATGTTCAGGCTGGTCTCGAACTCCTGACTTCAAGCTGATTCTCCTGCCTCGGCCTCCCAAAGTGCTGGGATTACAGGTATGAGCCACCATGCCAAGCCTAAAATTGGTGATTTTAAGCTACTATATTTTGGGATGTTTGTCATGCAGTGATAGACAACCACAATAGATGCTATCCTGCACATCCTCTTTCTTGTGCTTGTGCTCTATTTAAATGTTTTTGCTGATGAGTGCACATGAACCCATTATGGTAGGATTTGAATAATAAATCTGGAATAAATTTTTTTGCAGGGTGTTACAGCACATATTGCAACAGCAACAATTCATGCAGCACGGAACACCAGTAAAGGTAACTTAATTGGATACAAGATTATAGAGCTGCATTCTTCATCTTTCAACACTTAGATGCTACTCCACTACCATTTGTTTTTCTTTCATTGAACGCTAAAGCTAGAAGTCTGAGGACAGCTTAATTTTGACTTTTATTCTTTGGCTATAGAATGTTTTCCTTCTATATGCTGGCAGGATTTTCTCTTTATCCTTTTCAGTCAGTTGTTTTGCCAGACTGTGGTCTCTATATAGACACCTCTTTCACATATGAATTCTTGGACTCTATAAATGCAGGGCATTTTAAAAAATAAGACATTTTACTAAAATGTTTTAAAAGAAATCTTTTAAGTAGTTTTAAGTTCATGGCAAAATTAAGAAGGTATAGAGATTTCCCACATACCCCTGCAGGGCATTTTTCAAATCAAGTATTTTTTGTTATTAATATCTATCATCTTTTCCATCATCATTTTATGACTATCTTCTAAAATTATATTTGACTTTCCCAAGTTTTTCTTCCACACTGTTATTCAATTTTTCAAATGATCAATTCTGTCCTTGACACTCCTCAAATTTAATTTGGCTCCTCTACGTTTAGGCTTATTTCAATTCTTTCTTTCACCTGGCCTCAACTAATTTGATCAGAATGTCCCATTATATCTCAGCCTATTCACTATTGCTTCCCACATACTTTGTATATATTATGCCATCCCTGCATTCTATTGGGGATAAACTTTTTCCCCCTGCAGTTTTCTTCTGTTCCAATATATATCATATCCAAAAATAATAGAAATCTATGCTTTGCCAAATTTTTGAATGATTTTCTTATTCTGCAATAATTACTCCTTAATTTTCTTTCCTTCCTCAATAAAAAGTCTGCTCATATCCAACCAACCAATTGTGAGCACTGCCCTGTCCTTTTGCTTATCTAGGTGTTGATTATATTCCGTTTTCATTCTAACAGATGAGTAGCCTTCTAACAGATGACCTGCCTAGCCCTCTACTGAGTCCAATGTTTAGGCAGTTTTCTCTACTGTGTCTATGGCTAAACTAGTCTTACTTACTCTCGGAATCTCTAACTCACTAAAGGGAAATAAATTATTATTTTTAGCATTCACTCCCACCAGGGTTCCTTCCATCATCACCCTGATTTACAGTACTCAGTGGAACCACATGTTCCAAGACACAATGTGCCATCCTCTTATGTGTTTCTTTTCTGAGAGTGGGTTAATATTTGTAGGTAGAGAAATACCACTAGGCCTCAGAGAGACACATGTAATAAAGATGAATACAACTTCAAAGGCAGTTTATTCTAGTCATTTGGAGCACTCGCTCTGAAGCCAAACTGTCCGGATTCAAATCCTGGCTCCATTCCTTAACTTGCTCAAACCACACAGCTAATACTGATCATCTCTGTGCCCGTATTTCCTCAACTGGAAATCAGGAGTAATAATAGTACCTACCCTATGCAATTGCTTAAGTTAACTATACACTTAATACAATGTCTGGAATATTATCAATATTCACTATTAGTTACATTAGTTACATCAGAGGGCATCCAACAAAAATTACCTTGTCTAGTTTTCTAATTCATTCAGAGTTTTCATTTTAACCCAGGGGACAGTTGACTAGGAGTGAAGAAAGCCATTTTTTCGACTCCTCAAATTAAGTTCTCTAAGTCCTCAGCAGCATAGCAAATAACCCTCCACTTACGTTTTTCAATTTGGTTCTTTCAGTATTTAGTTGTTGGGCTTCTGGATTCTGACAGTAAGTTGGGATTGGTTTTAGTTTACAGTGTTGCCCATTGCATCCTTATAAATATTTCCAAGTCAGAAAAGGTATGGCAAAGGCAAATCCATCTAGATACCAACCTAGATCAGAGGTCAGTGATCATTAATCCTATGTTCAAATACTCTGTATTACAGTACAACTAAGGTTTATATAATGGAGAGCAACTCACAAGTCCAAATCTGTTTTGTTTACACCAATGGTAAATGGCAAATTCTAAAATTCCTAACTAATCAGAAATATTATAGACCAAAAAAAAAAAAAAAAAATCACTGTGCAGTTAGATGTAGAGGGCTCATCTGCTCTCTATATATGCCTTAAAATGTGTCTACATGCATTTATCCTGGAAAACATATTTTAGAGACCCATGAGAATATCTAAGTATTCTTAATAACCTTAAGTGCCAAGGAGCTTTTGATTATTTGAACTCTGAACCCCCTTCTGTGGTTACTTCGGTAGTTTCTTAGAGAGAAAAACAGTCGGCCACCAGGTTGCATATAATCTCTATGTTCCTTAAACCTTATTAGATCATCCTTTACCCTTTTAAAAAGTATATAGTTAACAGATGTACTGCTTAGCTGACAAAGTTTGAATAATCAGCTTTTTATATAAACACATACTGCCTATTCTTCTTTTGAAATGTCATATTTATTTTAAACAAAAGACTAAAAATTTAGTCTTGCCGAAGTATTCCAGATTACACTGTAAAGAATTCTCCAACACTGTGCTTCTAGCCTGACCTTTGATTCCCTTTAGTAAAGGTAGGGAGATTATATAAAAGTAACAGAACTGGGGAAAATGCCATTCCAAATTTTGATGTATGGAACATTTAAAAGTGGGGAGTTCCTAAAGTGGATGCTTTCCAACAATCATCTTAGTTCAGGAGAGCAATATAACAGACAAGTTAAGAACATGCTCTTTGGAGACTGAGCCTTGGTTTCAGCCTCAGCTCTGCCACTGTAACTTATCCAAAGCTTCATAGCTGGTATCTTCCCTAAGGCTTCAGTTTCTCATCTGTAAAGTGTGAGAAACAGTAGTTCCTACCAGGCAAAGTTGGCGTCATGATTAAATAAGGAAATTAAGTAAAAGTTTAGTTGAGTTCATGGCACACTGTGAGCATCAGTACACGTTAGTGGTGGTGATGAGGGTAGTTGGTGGTGATAATAACAATGACAGTGATGGAGAATGTCAATGATACCAAAAGAAGAAGAATAGATTTTCTTAGCCTTCCTTAAACCAACCATATAAAACAATCTAACTCAGAGCCAAACCACAAGAAAGGCTGGACCACACGCCCTGACACTGTTGCAAGGCCAATGCCACAGCTGCAGCCACAGTTCAGTCACACCATGGACTGTGAGTTGTCTGACTGGTAGAAGTCTCTCTTCCTACCTCTGATGGATGGTAATGGTTGCTTTGGATGGGATCCACTTTACATCCTCTGACTTAAACAGCTTTGCAAAAGTAATTTTTCATTGTTTTGAGAGAATAAGTAACACTACAGAAGTACTCATGTCCAACAAAGTGAGGATCATGCAACAAAAGGAAAACACCCAAAGGAAAACAAATGTGTAGAGGAGATAAATTCACTTCAGGATGGATGTTTACCAAAAAGAAATTACATCCACAATTCCCTCAGTTGGGGACCAATGGCAAGTTACTTGCCCCCTGTTTAGCAGCTGAAAGCCAGCCAGATCCTGTGGCTTGGCTCTCTCACAAGCTTTAAATACAAGAACTTGCAGAACAGCACCCAAGCAAGCAAATAATATGCACACTGCTCTTGGCTAAGAATAGACAGAGAGAGAGAGGACAGAGAACTTTTTCAATAACTACAAGCTTGGAGAGCCATGTTCTTGGAGAGCCATTTACAGATAAATGGGTTCAGTTTCTGCTGAGGAAGAAAACATTCAATTAAGACTTCAAAATCTTGGAAGGATACTAAAACAGTGTCAGTGTCTGTCTCTCTCTCACCTAAGAACTACCTAGGATACATTATAGGAAACTTAGAACAGATAGAGATTTTAGTTTTTCCATAACTGCTTTTCTTCTATTTCTTCCACCTATCCAAATAAGTTTTCTACCATGAAGAAAAATGCAAAGCAATTCCATCTGTATTTATTAACTCTGATTTTTAAAGAAGCAACATACAAGGCATAATGTCTGCCAGAGTGGATTCCTCACCCCAATTCAGTTCTAGTATTCATAGAAAACAATCTATGCATCTACTTGCCTACTTATTTTAAGATCTTCAGGTGATTCTGATGTTCTCCTTGGTTTAAGAACCACTTCTCTAGATCAGTACCATTAAGACCATTTTATTTACATTTCTTAGTGGACTGACATTATCGACATCATTACTAATTGCCATTAATATGTGCCCATGTACAACATCAAGCATTTCACACGTATTGGCGTACTTGGTATTCATTACAAGTGTTGAGGTAGGTATTATTTTACAAATGAGGAAACTTTTGGGATTGTGAAGGGTTGGTGAAGTCACTTAATCACAAAGGTCACAAAGCTACTAAGTAAAGAAGCTTGGGAACCCCCAAAGATTTCACTCTTTAACAATGTGTTGTATTTCCTTGGTTATATAAGAGCTGAAAGGGTTAGGAATAAAGTAGAAGTGGAATACAGGGAACTAGGTTTGCAATAAGGTTGAAGATAAAGACAAATTAAACTTCACAGGCTCTATTAACCAGATCTCTGTCACTCTGATTTTCACTACTTCCAGTTCTGAAGCTGCAAGGCTTCATCAACTGCTGAATGACTGATGAATGTTGTAGGTTTACTCATTCATCTGACCTTTGTTACACCATATGGCTACTAGGATTTTTCACGATATGCAGATACATTCTGAACCACAAAGTTGAATACCACACCAGTGCAATAAAATTATATAGTCATGGTTTTGCAATGATTTCAAAGTATGTTGTTTCATCCCTAAATAAGTCATCTAACTCATGATGGGCACTCAATAACGCCTTATTAAATACACAACTATGATCTCACACTTGGAGAAACTGGATTATTGTCAGAAAGGCACACATACCATCCCCAGATCAACAGCAGAGCCAGGCTTGAGGTTTGCCCGATTACCAGACACTTGGCTTAACCACTGTGTGTCATTTTTCATCTCATGACCGTATAATATGGTTCGAATCCTTACTTAACTGACATGCTAAACTATCAAGTAGGATTTTATAATCCAATTTGCTTCTCATCATTTAGGCAGCTGTTTTAACCAAACTGTGCTAATTTGTTTCAGGGAATACATAAAATCCAGTGTTTTTCTACCCAGGCTGGAAAAATAATATACTTTGCTAGTGAATTTAGAAGTGTACATTACTGCCGTAAAACCTATGATATGAAATTGAGCTAATTACAAGACATAAAATTTAAGGTTTAAACTGCTTAATAAATTATTATTAATCTTGCACTAAAAATTGATACCAACAACAGACAAGAGTTACTTTGTATAAACTAGCTCTCCTCAAATTAGTGCTATTTCTTTTCTAGCAAAAAGAAGTTTTAATATAAAGTGTGTCTTTATTCTCCCCATATCCTCTAAATCATATCAATAGCTTTGGAGTACTTCTGGCTCCAAGATAGCCAAAGTCCAGTAAAGCCCTTGGTAATCTGAGACCCGCAGTACACATTTGACAGAAGCCCCCTTTATTTTCCTTTCCGTCAAAACACATGAATGTTATCACTACATATTACTTTATGTTTGGACACTTAATGCTCACAAACTTAACTGAATCATTTGTATCAAGGCACAGGAAGAATTATTGTACTAAAAAAATAGAAAAATAAAATCACGTAAAATAAAGTCTGTGGATGTCCAGTTACACAAAACTAGGAACAAGCAACATGAAACAACCAACGGATGTATGTTTCAGAGTATTTAATGACACTCACTACATAGTAGTTCTGTACCATAAGAGCAAGGAAAATCTTAGGAAAAAGTTGTCAAAAGTGCATTCATCTAATTTTTATCATCAAGCAGAGAAATTTCCATATAGCCAGATATTCAATTTGAAGTCCAACTCTGACATTCCTAAGTATTAAAAAGAGGGTATTATACACACAAATGTAAGCTGTTCCTTGTGTATGTATGGGGTATATTTAATGGAGAGGGAATTGAGAATAACAAAAGATGACCCCATATTACACATTAGCATCTGCATCTGCCACCACTTTGGTTTACTTCATTAACAAGAAATTAACAAGTTACCTGATAATTTACAGTGAAGTGACTACCATAATAGAATAAATGCAATATATATATATTTTTAAAGACTATCACCAAAATACAGTTAATGCTTAAGATTTTGGCACATGATACACATAGGTGCATAATTGTTTCAAGGTAATATCAGGATGAATTTAAAGATTATAATTTTGCATAATAAATACTTACTCTTCTAGAGTTGGTCTTAGAAAAAAAGATCACTTAAGAGACCACTAATGTAGTCAAGGTAGGCAAAGAAGGAGTAGAGTGGGTTAAGAGAGGAAGAAGCCAACAAGTTGTGAAGGTGGCAGAATCCAGTGGAACTGGTGACCAAATGTATATGGGAAATAAGGACAATACAGGAGTTTTGGGTGACTTTTAGGTTGTGGCTAAAGTGAGTAGGGAGGTAATGCCACCTTCTAAAATAGGGCATAGTAGGCTGAAGAGCCCATTTGAGCAGATAATTAGATGTCATTTTAGATATTTTGAATTCGAAATACATGTGGAATAACCAGGTGGAAATGTGAAAATTAGGCATTGGAGTAATGATGGCATGCAGAAAGAGCTGGTAGAGAAAACGAGGAAAAGATAATAAAGAGAAGGTCATAACAGGTAAATAAGATCCTCTTGGAAAAGAAGAGCTAAGGCCTAAGAACGCTTGGGGTAGCCTTAAAAGAAAAAAGTTTGTCTCTTTCACAAGAAAATACAAGTTGGTACAATGTTTTTTTTTTTTTTTTTTTTTTTT